>NW_020954623.1:2887845-3075706 GCF_900497805.2 Vombatus ursinus | reverse complement strand
TACCATCCCTGAAACATTTTCCTATCTTGTCTGTGCATCCTTTGCTCCAATCCCTTAAGACTTTAAAGATGTTGAGCTGTATGCATACTCCATCCCCCACATTTGACTGAAATCCACTCCAGAGCAACAATGGTGTCATGGTCTTTCTGGTACATCCCAGAGCTCATCCCAATGTGGAATAAACAGTAGACACTTGAGAAATCTTTTTTTTAATGAGATAATTCCATAGGGATGTTCAAAACCAATGTGTGCATATGGCCTCATGAACTCATACATGTTGACCTTGGTACTAGCCTCTTTCTACCTCAAACCTCCCATTGATGCCCTGGGCCTTTTGAGGGCTGAAAAATCAACAACAATACATATGCAAAGAAATAAGGAAGGGTGAAACATCTCTCCTCCATTCCCCAAAATCTGTAAACACTACTTACAGAATCCCTGTGTCCTAGTCACACACTTTTCTCCTCTCATATGATTCCAGAAAAAAGCCTAGCTTTCTTATTGAGGACAACTTTCCTTGGTATGCCTTTGATGTCTATGTCAGCAATGCCAAGCAGCCCCTATTACACAAAGTGAGTAATAGCCTGCCCTCAGGGCCTTGGTCTACAGGAGGAATAAACTTTGAGATTCTTCTTGGAAGGAAGTTGATGAGTAGAAACCGCTCATGTTGAGAGGTCCAGCTGGGACGCAACCACTCTCTTCATCCTTCTGGTTAGTTCCTTTCCTCCCAAACACTGAAGTTGTTGCCTATTAAGCCCTTCACCTGGATCAATAACCTTCACTATTCCTTTGGAAGTTTTGAGGGATTCAAGAAGATAGATGCAACAGTACCTATGTGAATTATTTATGCCCCTCGTTCTCCTGGGGCTGTCCCTAGGAATTTGTTGTCTGTTCTATGGAGGATAGGGGGAGGCATTGAAAAAGTGGTTTCTCAGGTTGATGCAATAAGCAAATGGGAAATAAGAGACTTTCTTTGGCATTTTCTAGGTTTCTTCCTTAGGAAAGTTTGGAAATGCCCATTGAAAACCTGTTGAGAGGCCTAAGGAACATCTATTGGGTATAAGCAGTAAGCAGTAAGGGATGTATGGGGTATTCAGGGAGGACTGGAAGCTCTGCTGTGAGGGCTTGCTAAGTCCTTTTCAGGGTTGCTCATTTACCTTTGGTATCCACCTGATTCACCCAATTATCACCTGTGACTCCAAGAAGCTGTAATATGCATAGTGGCCACACTCTGCTTAAAAAGAAAAAAAAAACTATCTCAGCAGTTAGGCTTAACCAGGTTGAAGGTAACCAACAGACCTCAATCCTATCAGTGAGTTAGGGGGATGTCTGCCCCAGGCATATGAAGACTTCCCCCAGTAGAATGAGAAGATGAGAATAATTTGTTCCAGTCGGCATGAAGGCAGTTGAAACAAGTGCTGTGCAGCTTGGTTAGACATCAAACATGCCAAGGTCATCCATTGCATCCTAGGCCATCACCAGTCATCTTGACTTTTGTCTTGACATTGGAATTCAATGACATTGGATCACTTAAATCCAATTCATGTGCAAGTCAAGACCTAACCCCATAATGTCATCGGTCCTCTTCAAAAATGAAGGACAGATGACAGCAATAAACAGTAACAATTCCTTGAAGGTGAGAGCCATTCTGGAGGTCTTCTTTATTGTTATTGGGCAGGAATAGGCTGATTTATACTGTTGTGAGCCAGAAGCACACTTTTAGATTTTATTCATCATGGGCCATCTTTAATGACTGGAGGCGGGCTCTTTCACTTTTCAGAAGAGAGATCCTAAGAAGACTGAAGATCTAAAAGTGGAGTGGGTCGAGTGGCATGCATATGCATACCATCCTCCCCAGGAGCCCCTAAAAGATGTCTAGGAGTGGTGTCACATGGTAGGTATACAAAGCAGAGGTCAGACAGGCATTAAGAAACAGAGCTAGGGTTTGAATTCAGAAAGTGCTTGTCTGCTTTTCCTACCTACCTCCCTCCCTTCTTTTTTTCTTTCTCTCTTCCTTCCTTCCTTTTTTCCTCCTCCTTTCTTTTCCTCCTCCTTTCCTTCCTTCGTTCCTTCCTTCTTTCTTGCTTGCTTTCTTGCTTTCTTGCTTTTCTTCTCTCTCTCTCTCTCTCTCTTTCTCTCTCTCTCTTTCTCTCTCTCTTTCTCTCTCTCTCTCTTTCTCTCTCTCTTTCTCTCTCTCTTTCTCTCTCTCTCTTTTTCTCTTGCTTGCCTCTTTTTCAAAAAAGACTAAGTAGGGGGAAACTAGGCGGCACAGTGGATAGAGCACTGGCCCTGCAGTCAGGAGGACCTGAGTTCAAATCCAGCCTCAGACACATAACACTCACTAACTGACTCTGGGCAAGTCACTTGACCTCAATTGCCTCACTAAAAAAAAAAAGGCTAAAGAAATGTATAAGAATATCCCTTGGTATCATTTTTTAAATATTACCATTAATGCTGATTATCCAATTAGTGAGCAACTTTTTTTAGTCTGGTTTTTCCTTTGCTGCAAAGAATTAATTCTGTCCATAGTATTGGCCATAACAGAAATACATGGCAACTGCATCCACAGAAAAATATTTTGTCAGTAAAACTTTGATTATATTTGGTTGTGAATGGGGCCATCCACTATTTCTTTGGTGGTTCTGTGGCTGTGTTGGGGAAGGGAAGAAAAATGGGGAAAAGAACCAAGCCAGTAATCCTCATTCCATGCACCTACAACCAAACATAAAAAAGAGAAATATAGTTCCTGAAAGGCCATATCACAGACCTGGGACACTGGCTCAGTTTGTAGGCTATTATGTATATGAGAAATAATGATGGATGGGCACGATGCCAAGAGAAGAGCTGAGCTTTTCATCATTCCTCACGTGGCCATGTCTGTACTTGCACCTTCCAATGTGGCCCTGTTCTTGCTCCTTTCCTGTCCTCCCACTGACAAGTTTGCTTCTGTCTTTGCATCGAAGGCTTACCTAATCTGTACACATCCCAGCAGCTCCCCATAGCTCTTTCTTTCTTGCTGCTGCTACTGCTAAGGTACTGTGGGATTGAAACTGGGGGCACCTGGGAAGAAATACCCTCTCCCACTTGCTCTCCCATACAACTTTTCTTCTCTACTGAACAGTAATCTGCCCAGGCCCGCCCCTCGCTGCATTCAGTTGGGATTGCTCTCTGAAAGACACACCTGCATGGCAATCACTCTTGCTATTGCTGCTATTAATAGAGAATGAATAATGTTGAGAATAT
The DNA here is from genome assembly GCF_900497805.2 of Vombatus ursinus. Lineage (NCBI taxonomy): Eukaryota > Metazoa > Chordata > Mammalia > Diprotodontia > Vombatidae > Vombatus > Vombatus ursinus. The sequence continues at coordinate 3,072,463 of NW_020954623.1, read as the reverse complement.
GCGTACTATTAAGTCATTTTAGAAAAGAGCAAAATGAAGCCGCTGAAGTGTGTCCTGCTAGCACCACAGAAATAAGACCTACTCAAGTCTCTGGATTTCATGAGTGCTTGCCTCTTGATATAATGTAGATTTCAAGGGACATTTTTGAGGTTATTAAAATATCAGGACACAGACAGGGTTACTGGTTATTGGTTTGCTTAGGGGTTGAACAAATCAGCTGGGTCCCAGAGTGGGACGGGGTCAACGTGGAAGATGGAAAAGTTCCAGAGATGGGCAGACTGAAAAGGACAGCCAGGACAACTTGTAGAGGAAAGGAGTATATATATGTATATAGTTGTTAGGCTGGTCAGTGCTGGCTGCCCAGTTTTCTTTGTTATAATGGAGGGCCACATGGTATACTAAAATAAAGTATCATAGGAAATTATTGCATTGTAAAACTTAAAAGAAAGAGAAAGTGAAGGGGCAGCTAGGTGGCACAGTGTATAGAGCACCGGCCCTGAAGTCAGGAGGACCTGAGTTCAAATCCAGCCTCGGACCAAACACTTGACACATACTAGCTGTGTGACCTTGGGTAAGTCACTTAACCCCAAATTGCCTCCCCCCCAAAAAAGAAAAGAAACAGAGAGTGAGGGAGGGGAAGAAAAAGGAAGAAGGTGAGGGGAAGGAAGAGGAGGAGGAGAAGAAGAAGAAGAAGAAGAGGAAGAAGAAGAAGAAGAAAGAAGAGGGGGTGAGGGGGAGGAGGAGGAGGAAGAGGTGGTGGAGGAGTATCTTACTTAAATATCACTTTTTTTCATTAGTCTTTCTCTCCAAGAAATAGATCCTTCCTTCTTCAAATTTTTATAGCAGTTCATCCCTGTGTTATGCTTGTATGGGGTGTTAAGGGAGGACTCTCAGCCCTGGTATGAGGACTTACTGAGCTCTTTTCAGGGCTATTTATCCACCTCTGGCATCCACCTGATTCACCACCTCTCCCCTTTGGCTCAAAGAAGCTGTACCATGAGTAGTGGCCACACCTGAGTAAAACTGTGTTGTCAGATGGTTGAGGGTAGCTACCAGGCCTCAAACCAATCAGTGAATTAGGGGGATGTCTACCCCAAGCATGTGAAGACTCCCCCCACCCCCAGCAAAATGGAAAGATGAGAACAATTTGCTCCAACTGTCGTGAAGGTGGCTGAAGCAGGTACTATGGAACATTTAGAGCTTGGTCAGACAACAAAGATACTAAGGTCATCCACTGTTTCCCAGGCCATTGCTAGTGATCCTGATTTCAATGACTCTGTGAGAGAGTGAAGCTAATGACTTTTTGCAACTCTGCTTTACTTAAATCCAATTCACTCACAAGTCAAGATATTACCACATGAAGTCATTGATTCTTTTTAAAAATGAAGGATTAACAACATACTTACACCACATTTTCTTTGTATTTATAGTAATTTATAAAAATATCTCAACTTCCAACTAAATTACAATTTTTTGGATGACAAGGATCATGGAAAATTTACTTTTCTTTCACCTAGCAACTAGCACATTTCCCCACATAGTAGTTGTTCAATGAATGCTTGATGGATGTTTCTTTTTTTATAGATTTGTGAAGATAATGCACATTTGGAGCAAAATTTAAAGAAATACAAATAAAAATAGATGTCTATTTCAGAAGCTTTTAACTTTCTGTAGTCATTGCTTGACTTGTATTGAGGTTTTTCTAGAATTTAGTAAAGGCACACATATTAACCCTTCCCTGGATTAATTCTCAAATATATTCAATGCTTCAGAATTCAGAACAGATTGCCATCAAAAGTCTTTAGGTTTGTGTTTCTCTTTCCATTGGCCATCTCTTCCTATAGAGAGAACTATTTAACTGAGTGAAATTTCTTCTTAGCATATCCCAAAGAGTTATTTGAATACCCCCCTTTTCCCTTCTTTATGCCAAAAGCAAAGAGGGAAAAAGCACCCTATGAAGTGATATTGACGTGTAAAAAGCTCCTAATGAGATTTACTGACAAAGGAAGTCAACCCACAGAAAAGTGAACAAGTGCCATTCACCCACATTTAAGAAACCTGTTACTCTTCTGTTCATTGTCTTGTCCATAGAAATGGGAGGGAAGTAAAACGTGTTGGGTAAATGTTAGGATAGGAATAAATTTCTAAAGTTAATTAGGGGAATAGTGGTTGTTAAATGCGGTCATCCAAGAAGAGTCATCAAGAATATGAAACCAATTTCCAAACACCTATTCTGTGTGTGTCCCTATTCAGGTAGACTTAGGGTTAGCCACCAAGGCAAAAGGAGTCATTGGGACATGGCACATTGACCAGGACACTGGGCTAATGGCCTTAGCCAAATACATCGTTGAATCACCTACATGATAGGATATAGAGGAATGCTGCATGCCTCTGCATCCTTGCTGCACATTTCTCCATCCCCTATTTCTGCCACTTTGCTAAAGCTGTCCCCTATACCTGAATGTTCTCCATTCCTTTTCTCCATGTGGTAACATCCCTAGCTTCCTTAAAAGTATATCTCAATTACCACTTCCTACAAGAAACCTTTTCTGACTCCTCTCTCTCCTCCCTCCTCTTGCTGCTTTCTTTACCTTAAAATTGGTTTGGGTTTATTCCATATGTATTTCGTATACACTTAGAATTTGCTAGGTGATGCCATGGATGAAATGTTGGAACTGGAATCAGGAAGGTAAGGGTTCAAATCCTGCTTACTAGCATGTGACTCTGGACAGCTCACTAAGTCTTTCTCAGCCTGTTTCCTTGTGTATAAAATGGGGATGCCAATAAAACCACCCCAGGGTTGTCGTGAGGATCTGATGAGATAACATACATACAACACTTTGCTAAACTCAGAGTGCCATAGAAATACCAGCTTGGGGAAAATATAACTATTGCATGCATGTTCTTTCTCCTATGGAGAATCAGACGTCCTTAGGGTCAGGAACTGGGCCCTTTTTGTTTCCTTATCCCCAGTGCCTAGCAACGTGCCTGGTGAAGCATACTCTTCAGAAATGCTTCTCAAATTGTCATCTTAAAAGTTATGTAAGGGGGCAGCTAGGTGGTGCAGTAGATAGAGCACCAGCCCTGAAGTCAGGAGGACCTGAGTTCAAATCTGGTCTCACACCAAACACTTGACACTTTACTAGCTGTGTGACCCTGGGCAAGTCATTTAACCCCAATTGCCTGAAAAGGAAAAAGAAATAATAAAAAAATAAAAGTTATGTAAGGAAAGTGACCCTGGCACAAAACAAACGGAAAAGAGAAAGGATTTTTGAGCCCACATTAATTTCTAACTAAATATTTTCCCTACCCCTCTCCCAATTTTTCTCTTGAAACTGAGACCCATTGTGTCCATAGAGAACAATAAAATGGGCAGGGCAGCACTTCAAACTATTTTCCTTTGCTGTGGTTCAGAAACCTTTCCATTCCTCTTCCAAGCATCGAACAGAGAAATCCACCCCAGAAGTCATTTTTAAATCGGTTTTGATTGCCACTTCTATCTGAAACCCATTTTCTTTTAGCTTGTATAAGAAAACTAACCTTTAAAAAAGAAAAGACAAAAAAAGACTCTCTGTGTGTTGGGCTGCTGTAGGGGTGCTGTTGGGCAGAACCCTCTCTTTTCTGTTTATTGGGCGCCTTATAGGCTGATAAAAATCAATCAATCAATCAATATAATTTGCCCATCCCCCTTCCAAATTCCCTCTTAAGCCAAAGTGATTCATGATGGAGGAGGAGAGAGGGAATATAAAAGCTCCTAATTTTCATCTCAAGCATTTCATTTCAATCTTTAAGCTACTCTCCCAGCCGTGGCAGGGATGTAATTCTCAGAAGTTCATTTTGAAATGAGCTCTTTTATTCCCCAAGGTGATCTGGGGCAGCTTCATAGCATGCCTCAGGTTTTTTGTCTTCCTGTGAACCTCTGCTCTGCCTTCTGCTCATTGATGATGGGGCATTCAAGGGCTCGGTGGGTCCAGTTCCACCAGGTGCAAAGGGGAGGCCACAAGAAAAAAGGAGTCCTAGTGAAGGCAAGTAGATGATGGAGATCCTGAAGCTTGAATCGTTAAGATGATTAATGGTTGACCTGGCCTGAGACTCGTCAGGCTTTTATGTAAGAATCTACAATCTATGAAGCACCTCTCGCTTTTAGGCCACTGGCACCTCATATAGCCTGACTCGGAGGTGGTGTACTTCCTTCCCCATCAGAAGCCCTGCTGTACTGGAGATGTGCAGATTTCTGGAGTTACCTCATCGGTCAGTCCAGAATCCAAACTGTCCTATGGCAGTGGAGCTCATCTTCTTTTCCTCCTTTGGCTTTGCAGTATCTCTTCCTAAGGCAGATTGGCATTCTAGAAGAGGCACAAACTGAAAATGGGGGAAGGCTGGCTTTGAGTCCTGGTTCTGATGCTTGCTAACTAGGCAACCTTGAACAACTCACTTAGCCTCTCTCACTGGATTGTTTCCTCCTATAAAAGGGTCCTAATAATATCTATAGTCCTACTTCTCAGAGTTGTTAGGATCAAACAGAGTAATGAAAGTAAATTATTTCACAAACCCCAGAGAGGTACAGAAGTATCAGCTATATATAATTACCCTGACATCAGTGCTTTTTTAGGGCTCTGGGAATGTTAGTGGCAAAAGAACCCTCATAATATTCTTTTTATTTCATAAAAAAGGACAGCTAAATAAAATGGCAACTGAGTTAAGAATAAAAAGACAGGATGATGAGATCCATATGGCAGTCTCAAGTACCTTGGATCATTTTCCTGCCTCTAATTGTCAAAACACAATATTGGAGTCCCAATTTTTTAGACCTTTAGTCACAGAACTGAATAATGAGTTAAAAGTTATAAAGTGTTTTAGTATCTGTTAAGTATCTCACATGTTTTCTCTCTTGTTGTTATTCTTACAACACTTTTAAATAGACGCTATGGTATAATTCCCATTTTACAGATGGAGAAACTAAAGTCAAAAAGGAATTTACCTAGCATCCCACAGCTACTGAGTGTCTAAAATAGAATTCAAACTCAGTTCTTTGTGGCTCATCAAACCAACTATCTGCCTTCTAGCTTACCTGCCTACAGTAATAAGCACAATTGATGAAAGGATCACAGCTCCCCACTGAGTGGGGAATCCCTAAGCAGCTTTTGCACTTGAATGTAATGGAATACTACTTTTCTCCAAGAAACAAGAAACACGATGAATACGGAGGAGCCTGGGAAGGTTTCCCTGAATGGATGAAGAGTGAGGTAAGCAGAACCTGGAAAACAATGCCCATGATGAACACAACGATGTAACACAACAGCAAGGTTTTCTTCATTTCACCCAGGACAAAACTGGAGCCCAGAGAACTAAAAGAATTCTCTGTGAATCACACAGCTAAAGAATCCCAGGGTCCGTATTTGGACCCAAGACAAAAGCTCATTCCACAGCCAGTAGAACTGGATACCAGCTGATCTAACCCTAATTCACTTTGTTCCCACCATATTTCTACCAGAGTTGGCCTATTATCGAGGGATATAAAGGGATTGCAATCTTATCATTTAATATCCTGTCCTGAAAAAAATCCTGCTTAATGGTAAGAACAGAACCAACAAGAAAGCAATCAGACTGAATGGTGTGCACCTCGAGTGGCCAGGCTTGGCCCTGAACCAAAGAGATGAGAAGGGATCTTCCCCCACATCTGTGCATAAATGGCAGACTACGGAGTTAGCAACGTATGTCCTGCCAGCTCTTTCAGATGTTGTGGTCACGTTGGCTGAACTGAGTTTTGTTGTTGTTGTTGTTGTTCTTTTACCTCTAACACTTTGTGGTAAAGGATGCCTCTCTTTAAGGGAAGGAGGTCCGTATTGGGAAACATAAGTAACATGAAAACAAAAGTACTAATCAAGATTATTTTAAAATCACTACCCACCCCAGATTGGCCCTGACAGGCCCATATCCTGGCCTGGGCAGTCCCCAAAAGCCTGCAGGGATGCTTCTCGATTACTCCCACAGGCAGCATGTGGAGATGAGTGAATGTGATAGAAATCTGAGATTCGAAACAGAACCAGGGGCAAATTTCTGCCTGCGTTGTGGGTAACCTTCCTGGTCCGTTCTCTCTCACAGTGTAACCTGCCCCAAATTGTGTTTTTGCTAGGATTGAAATGTAATTTGCTGTTTGCTTCCAGTACTTTGAAAATGATGCGTTTTCAGAATCCAAAAGATTTCCAATCATAGGGCTTGATCATTGATTTCCTCTTAAACACTAGAGGAAATTGTTATCTGCTGCTCCTGGGTGGGTCACCTGGGCCCTTCAGTGAATCCCTGAGAGAGATGTGAGGTGTCTCAGTGAGGGTCTCAGCCAGCCAGAGTAGGAAAGAATGGAAAGGTAGAGGGCTATGTTCTCTAAGTAACTTTATTGCTGGGAATATATCAGGTGACAATTTTCAGTCTTGATTGTGGTCAAGGGAAATAGACAGTTTACCTCAGAAGCTATAATTTTGTCCATTCAACCTTCATGTAGGGAGAAAATATTCTAGCCTGCCCCCAGAGCATGAGCCCAGAACTTCTGTTGAGTAAAATGAGTAGTTTTTTGCTGTCCCATCCACTCCTATCGCCCTTGGAATCAATGGCATAGGATGAAAACTGCAGGGCAGGGCAGCAGAATGTCTTATCTGGAAAGGTTAGTACATTATAGGAAATATAATCAGCTAAAAAGCTGAGGTCACTGTGGATCTCTCAGTGATCCATCAGACTCTATGCCAGTCACTCTGTCTCAGAATTGCACTTTAGCCAGACCCCTTCAACCTCCCATTTTGGGGAAGACTTCTATGCAGATGGGAATAAACATGAGTCCTTTTAAGCACATGCCCAGTATCCTCAATGACATAAGATGGAGTTTCAGAGCATGACAGGAAGCAAAGAGCACTCACCCACAATTCAAAGGGCACATCTGTGGTGTGTGACAGAAGAATATTAATTCTTTTCATGACTATTACACCACACATGACGAAAATCATCATTGGTAGTAGAAGGGATTCGCACCTAACAGAGATCCAAGACTTAGGGCACCAGAAACATGTCTTCCATACATGCCAGTGATCAAAGCTAAGCACCTGATCTCTTTTGGGGGTGTCTTTAAGACATGCTCCATTCTCTGCCAGTTAAGGAGATGGCACCTCACCTTTCACTTCTCAATTCCTCTTTCCAGTCCTACTATGTTAGTGGCATTATTTCATACAAATACCAAAGGTCTCCTAGTGGCTAAACTCAATAGCATTTTCACAGTCCTTATTACCCTTGATATTTTTACATGTTTAGACACAATCGGCCTATCCTTCTTCCCAGACATTCTCTCTTTCCTCGGCTCTTTCTTTCTTCTCTTTCTATCTCTACAATCATTCCTTTCTCAAGCTCCTTTAATAAGCTAACATCCATCTTGTGCCTGTGAAGTGTGATGCCCTGAGCCCTCCCCTCTTCTCTCCTCTCCTCTGCTTTCTTTTTCTCTCTCACTTGCTGACCTCATCAGGTCTAACACAAGGTTCAATTTTAGTCCTGATGAGGATGACTCCTAAACCTACACATCCAGCCATTCTCTCTCGAGAACTCGCCTGGGATGGTTGCATCAGTTTCTTAAATTCAAATTGCCCAAAACAGAACGCATTGTAACTATCCTAAATCTACCCTCAAATCTGAGCTTTCACATTTTTGTTGAAAGTATGACAAACCAAACATGCTGAAGATTTTGTTATATTCCTGCAAATAGTCACTAGTCAACAAATGCTCCTTAAGTACTGGGAGCAATAATGGTCATATGTTCCACTTTTTTGGCTCTCAGTGCTTTATGAAAGCCTTTCCTTATGAGACTCCTGTGAGGTAGGTAGTATAAGTAGTGTTTTCTTCATTTTACCCAGGGCAGAGCTGCAGCCCAGAGAAGTAAAGGAATTTTCCTTGAGTCACACAGCTAAAGAATCCCAAGACAAATGCTCATTCCATAGTCAGTACAACTGGATACCAGCTGATCTAACCCTAATTCACTTTGTTCCTACCATATTTCTGTCAGAGTTGGCCTATTATTGAGGGGTATAAAGGGAATGCAATCTAATCATATAATATTCTGTCCTGAAAAAAAAAAAACTTGCTCTGTTAAAAAAAATAAATAAAGCGAACAGCAAAAATAGGTCAGATAGACTTCTTTTTGTTGTTGTTCAGTCCTGTCCAGGCCTCAGTGACCCCATCTGGGGTTTTCTTGACAAAGATACTGGAGTGTTTGCCATTTCCTTCTCCAGATGAGTAACCAAGCCAAACAGGGTTAAGTAACTTGCCTAGGACCACATAGCTAGTAAATGTCTCACCAGATTTGAACTCAGGTCTCCTGGACTCCAGGCCCAGTGCTCTGTCTATTGTGCAGCCTAGCTGGCCCTAATCCTAAGCCTTCCTTTAGGGCAGAGTGAATGATCCATAGTGTTCAGAACTAAATGAGATCCTACAGTCCAGGTCAGTGAAGCCAAGATACTGTGTCTCAGAGCTTGGCTGGTGAGGAAAGATTGTTGTAAATGAATTCATTTCTGAGACACCTTTCCATAAAGAATTTCCTCCAAGGCTAGAGCCAGTTTTTCTTTATTGACTTTATATGAACCCTATGTAAACTCTACAGATTTTCTGTAGAAGAGGTAGGATAATCCAAAGAATACATAAAAGATTAGGAGGTGAGAAACAGAGTTTAGATCCCATTTCTGTCAATGAATAACTGTGTGACCCTGGGCAAGTCCCCTCCTCCCTCTGGATTCTATATCTGCACTGATACATATGAGTATGTGTATGTGTTGGGCATGGGAGGGAAGGGTGAATAGATGATCTCTAAGTTATTTTCCAGTTTACATTGGATGACTACAAATCATGAGACTCATGCTCTAGTTTTGTCTTTGTCACTAACATGCAATGTGACTTCCCCATGGGGGGCCCCTCTGGAAAATTGCAAGGTTGGATGAGACCATTTCCAAGTCTTCTTCTAGCCATTACCCATGGAAGCACAGTTAGTGATTTAGACAAAGAATACTCCATCCAAGCAGCTTCATCACCTCCCAGCTGGCTTTACAGTAGGGTGGCATTTTGTCCAAAGAACAGCATTGCATCAGCTTCTAAAAATCGATACTTTTTTACAGCCTTACTCTAAACTTGACAACGAACGGTTTGATTTTCCATCATCAAGAAAGGATTTGGAGACCCAGCTTCCTTGCTTGTAAACTAAGAGGGTTGGGCTGGATGATTAATTTCAGGTAGAAATCCTATCATTTTTACTTTACCTTGGGGCCATAGCTCCAACTGGCCTTTCCCAAACTATTATTCTGATTCTCCAAAACATTTCGAAGGAGATTAGAGGAGCTATTGCCTCTTCCAAGGTTCAAAAATCCTCAAACAACAAAATCTGCCTTTGTCTTCTCATACATGATTTACTGGCCTCTTTCTATACTCCAGTCATGGTTGAAAGAATTTTATGTGTGAGTGTAAAAGCTAATTGATTTTACATTCTGAGAAACCGACATGGCTCTGATGGGCTTGAAAGAGAGTATAGTAATGGTCATGCCCATGCCAAGTTCAAATGCTCATTTTCCTTGCAAATCCAAGGCAAGCATTTCTGAGCCCCCGCCTGTTGGAGCAGAAGGGAAGAGCCAAGTGAATATTTACATCTCCTTTGATGAGATCATCTATATGTTTATTGCTGGAACTCAAACCCGTGGCGGCTGTTTTGTAAGTGCTTGAAACTTGAAAAGTCAACTGTTTTCTACAGATTTCCTTTTATCGTTTGGAGAAGTAAAGCATGTCCTCTAGAGATAACGGAAGTTCTGAAGAGCACCACACTACCATATGTCAGCTTCCTCCCTGAGAATCCTGAAGCCAAGCGAGCTTTGTTTATGAACCATCCACAAATGCAGCGAGCTTCCTGCTGGCACACCATGGGAATGAACCGGCTTTGTTTAAGGATCCAAATCCAAATATTATTTGAGGAGAAAACTTCAGAAGTTGCTAACACAAACGAGAGGAAGACAGGAGGGTAGTGGCCCAGGGCTACTGGGTAGGAAGGGCCCTCTCCGGGGCTGCTTTGGGGGAGCATCCGACTCTGGCCCAAAGACTGCTAGAGGTTTTGCCATCACAATGCCTTAGGCTGAGCAGGAGAACCGGCCATGTTGGCCAAAGGCAGACACTTCCCTGGCTTCCAACTAAACCAAATTTCAAACATCTTGGTGGGGTATTCCGAGGAACAGAAAGCTAGTCTGATGCCCCATAGATTTAAAAACAGATGTGGTTTTCCTTTTAAGACACAGTTTTGTTCTAGCCATGTAGAGGTGAACAGCTGCAGGAAGAAATGAGCTGGTTTGGGAACCAGAAGTCAGTCACTCATCCCAGGCCTCTCACTGTTAACGAGATGACTGCCCATCACCTCGCCGGCCACAGTGGAAAGGACACTGGCTGGGGAGTCAGTGGACATGCCTTCAAATCCACTCTCTTATGCTGACTACCCATGTGACTGTCAGCAAGTCAAATAACCTTCCCAGGCCTCAGTTTGCTCCTCTTTCAAATGAGGAAGATGGCATTAGATGGTCTTCAGGGACCCAATCACCTCTAGGTTTGAGACCCTACAAGCCTCATTTTCCTCCCTTGTGAAATGGAGACATAAGGCTTTTGGGGATCCAGATCATTATAAAGCACAAAGCACTTTCTTTAGAAATGTCTTCCTGTCCAGCCTTGTCATCCTGTTTCCTTTCAGATCCTGCGTTGCCAGGTGTTTCCTGATCTCTGAATCCTCTGCTCCTCTGTACATTTGCACAGGCCCTGTCCCATGCCTGTAATCCCTTACCTTCTCTTCTCTGCCTAAAGAAAACATTCTGAGTCAACTACAGACCCATTTTTCTTTTCTTCAAGGCCCAACACAGGTGATGTCTTCTCCAGGATCTTCTACTGATCCCATTGGTGGTAAGCATTCCTTCCATCTTCACACTGCCCTAGGACACTCTCCATGGATTTCCCCTTTGCCCCTTAACACCCAACTTTGTATTATTATATAACCTGCACACAAAAGGTAACCCTCCCTGGAGACTGTAAGCTCTCTGAGAGCAGGGACCTGGTCTTAGTGTAGAGCATACAAAAGGCATTTAATGAATGTTAGTTGAAAGCACAGCTAATTCATTTCAATTCCATAAGAGTGAGCTCAGATTTACCAACCTCATGTACTCAGGTCTGACTTGGGTTTGCTGAAGCTAGGCATGCCCTGAGTTCAATCCTGACCAGAATGATACAAAACACCTTTTGTCTTATACTTTCGACTAGAATTATGTGTGCAAACACCAGGTTAGGTCCAAGACCTGTGTCTTTACAAATGTGAATGGAAAAGGACTGTGCAACCTCTCAAGTGAACAATTTTCATGAGATTCAGGAAAATCTTTCTTGCCATCCTCCCCTACCTCAAAAACAATGAAAGCAAAAACAAAATAAAGCAGTAGCAGAAACACCAAAGCCACTTATTGGTTTTTACGTTCCCTAGCGACCTTTGGGTGGCAGACAGAATGAAAAGCTTTGCCCCAAGGAAGAATTAGCACCCCTCACAGCTGACCATATGGCAAATAATGACAGGATGCTGATGTTCCTTGGAGAAATAATGGTTAAGCAATAGTTACTGTGGACCCCCTAGGGGCCAAATGGGATTTCTGAATTGTATTGGAAGTACCAGAAGACTGTTACCATGCCTTAAAATTAAATAGATAGATAGATAGATATATAGATAGATAGATAGATAGATAGATAGATAGATAGATAGATAGACAGATAGATTCATAGAAGCCCATAAACAAACAATGCAGTTTTCCTCCCCCCTCTTAGCTCTCTCCCAAGTGTCTACATAGACCCTCAGACCTGCAGTGCCATCTTGTGGGGCAACCTGCCCAGGGGAGGCAATGCACTTGATTGATTGATTAACTGGTATAGAGAGGCATCCTCATACTCTGTTGAGCTAACTCCTCTCCTTTAGGTACTCAAAGAGTCACCCATATTTAAGATGATATCTTAAAGTCTAGAGCTCTCTGAAAATTGATTATTGTACTTGCAAAAAATTACACTTTATAATAAAAAGATTAAATTCTCTTTCTCCCTAAAGCTTCAGATTCTCCATAATGGTAAGAAACAGGCTCAAGGTTTGCTTATGCCCATTCTGGCTGAGTCCCTTGATATACCTTCTGTTCTGGGACCTCCTTTTTCTGCAGAAAGCTGCTGCCCCAACTTGGAATTGTCCAGGATAAATCTCTAGGCTTCAAGGCCATCTGCCTTCAGAGTGCCAGAGGATAATGAGAAAGAGAAGGTTGAGGCAGGACACCAACCTTCTGGTACTTCCCATGCAGTTCAGATATCCTGTTTGTACCCTATGGGGTTCACAGTAACCACTGCCTGGCAATTCCTTCTCCAACAAAGACCAACAGCTTGCCATTGCCTCCCATATCATCTGCAAGGGATGAATAGTTTGCCTTATAGAAAAAAACAACAACTCTCTTCTCTCTATGAGCCCCAAATGCCTAGGAAACCTGAGAACATATCAGAGGGTGTTGTTGTTTGTTTTTTGTTTGTTTGTTTTTAAAGGCAAGTACGATGGGGCAGACAGGGTGGATAAGCTTAAGAAACAACAAAAATCTACATTTCAAGCCTAATACCAGCTCTGCTAAGAGTCAGCTTAGCTGGTTCTCAAAATTTCTGTACACAGGGGTTCAAGCTGTTCAACACCCACTGGCATCAGAAGAGTGTCAGATGAATCCACTGGGTCAAGAGGATGGTGGCTTATATGGCCGACTATTTGGGGATATCCCTGAACTATTGCTATAAATGGCTGGTTGGTGAATGCTAAGAAACTAAACCTAGAATGCAACTAATAAGCTATAGTAGAAGCTAGATTGTCAACCCCTGGTGTGTACATGCATGTTCAGGGGGAAAGGGGTAATATCCTTTTCCTTTCCTTTTTCCCCAACCAGCACTGAATATAGGACTCAGCCCTAGTAGGCACTTGCTAAATATTTGTTGACTTGAATCTCAGTACAAATTTTATAGATGAAGAAACTGACACATGAAATAGGGAAACGGCAGCACCAATCATGGAGATAATTAACAGAACCAGAACTCGACCCCCAGCTCTTCTGACTCACAATCCAGTATTCTTTCCTCTGTATCATGGACAAGCAGGCAAAGGATTATGTATATGATGCACATAACTTCATAGTAGAAAAATTCGGGAGAGCTGGAAGGCCCTCAGAGAGAATAGATTGTAATTCCCTGACTTTACAGATATGGGAAACAAGAAAACCTAGGGAAGTGACTAATCCATGGTTGGAGAAACATTGTGTCAGGGCTGAGACTCAAACTCAGGTCTCCTAGGTGCAGGGCCTTCGCTCTACTTGGCCATCCTAACCCTTAAATTTGAAGCATATCCCACTCTAACTAATAAATATGGTTCATCGCTTGAGTTTCTCTAGTGTTTCTCCACATTATGACTTAGAAATCATTTTCCTTGTCACCAGGTACAGTGGATGATCCCAAAGTCAAGAAGTCCTGAGTTCAAATATGACTTCAGACACTAGCTGTGAGACTCTGGGCAAGTGATTTCATTTCTGTCTGCCTCAGTTTGTGATAATCAAATGAGATAATATTTGTAATAAAAAAAAAAGAAAGAAAGAAAAGTGCTTAACACAATGCCTGGAAGGGAAGTTTCTTCCCTTCTCTTCTGTTCCCTTCCCTTTGTCATGGAGTCCTTTAAATAGTCCAGAATAATTGGTGGGCCAAGCCTACCATATTTAAGGTGAGAACTCTGGCAAAAACAAAGAGAAGAGGGGGGAAATAAGATCCCAAGCTTGCCAATTTATAGCTCTGTGTAGCACATTTTAAAATTCAATAAATATTTAATCAGAGACTTTATTCTATTGCAGAAGTGATTGATAAATTACACTGTGAAATAGAGGACAAAACCATAAATACCAGGTTTCATCCATTGGTTTGTAAGCTATGAAGCAAGCCGAAATGGGCTAAATGGAATAATCTCTGGACAGTAAAGCAGAAGGCAGATGGGCAAAGTTTTTAAAATATAACTTACAATGAAAACATGAGAATTCAGAAAGGTGGTTTATAAAGCAGCTTGTTTGTGGAATCCCTCAGTCATCTCAGATGACAATCCCGTTGCTGCCCCACCTCACTGATGCAGCCTCTAAAGGCAGGCATGACCCTAAAGTCATGTCACAGCAACACAAGCCGGACAACATTGTGGAGCAGAAATTAGTCAGATGTGAGAGACAATGTCAAGGCCATGGTGCAGGGGATGAGGAGAGGGACAAGCATTTACTAAGTGAATACTATGTGTCAGTCACTGTGCTAAGTGTTTTACAAATATGATCTCATTCAATCTTTGCAACAACACTGTGAAGTAGGTGTTATTACTATCTCCATTTTACAGAGGAGGAAACTGAGGTAGACAGAGGTTAAATGACTTGCCTGGAGTAACTCGGCTGTTGTTCCTGAGGATGAATTTGAATTTGGGTCTTCCTAACCCCAGGCCCAGGGCTCTATCCATTGTGCTGCCTAGATGCCTTAGAAGTACAGTAGTTTGACATTGGTAAATAAGGCAGTCTGTCCTCATGCCTGACTGGACCTTGACTACACTGTATAAGTATACTGATGTTCAACTAGTCAGGGTAAAAAGCAACTAGAAATCACTGCAAATGACAGGACAAAGAATGGAAAAGTTTTGTGTATCAGCTGACCTTCTGTTTACACCTAAGTCTGTATCTATACCCTACAAAAAATAGCTGAGGCCTAGATCCAGAGTTCTTAAATCCTTCATCTAATGAGTGCCCCCAACTGTACATTATAGGACCAAACTTCAGGTAGGACGCCTGTCAAATTTCATGCCAAAAGCTGCGTACTTACAGGACTGAATAAGCAAATATCAATAAAGGGATTTTATTTTCCCCTGTGGAGTTCATGGATTTGCAGCAACCTCTTTACCTTGGTCTAGGAGAATCTGGGGGATCACCATTTATTTTCTGTGATGTATTTCTTTTTTTATTTTTTTTCTTAATAGTATTTTCCAATTACAAGTAAATATAGTTTCCAACATTTGTTTTTGTAAAATTTTGAGCTCAAAGATTTTGTCCTTCTCTCCCTTGCATCTCTTCCTTTCCTTCCCTCCCCAAGACAGTGAGTAATCTTGATACACATTATATATGTACAATCATATTAAGTATATTATGTCATTAGTAATGTTGTGAAAGAAGAATCAGAACAAAAGGGGAAAACTATGAAAAAAAAACAAAAGAACAAAAAAAAGAGAGAATAGAATACTTCAATCTGCATTCAGACTCTATAATTCTTTCTCTGGATGTGGTTACCATTTTCCGTATTTTGGAATTCTCTTGGATCATTGTATTTCTGAGAAGAGCTGAGTCAATTATAGTTTATCATTGCACAATGTCGCTCTCGCTGTGCACAATGTTCTCCTGATTCTGCTCACTTCACACAGCATTAGTTCATGTAAGTCTTTCTAGGTTTGTTTTTTTTCTAAAATCTGCCTGGTTATCATTTCTTATAGCATAATAGTATTCCAATATATTGATATACCACAACTTGTTCGGCCATTCCCCAATTGATGGGCATTCCCTCAATTTCCGATATTTTGCTACCACAAAAATATTTTTGTACATGTGGATCCTTTTTCCTTTTTATTATCTCTTTGGGATACAGACTTATTGGTGGTATTGCTGGATCAAATGGTATGATGTATCTCTTATTCTCTTTATTAACTCAATGAAAAACAAATAAACTATTATATGGTATTGAACATACTTATCTGTTCACATGGGAAGAAAGTTCCATATGCTGGTTACATAATTAAGTTTCAGTGCAATATAGCCTGGTAGTTGCAAGTTCAGAGCTATTCTGATTGTGTAAATCTATAGCCACTATACCCCTTAGTTGAAAGAGACAGTGCAGATGGCAACAAAGGGGTAGAGATGAGGAAAAGACGATTTACTCTCTGCAAACCATAGCAAGCTTAGCACTTCCCCTCATAGTGGCAAAATACATAATTGCCAAGGGGAACATGGGACTTCACAGAACAAAGTTTGGTCAGTGGATGGAAACAACTTGTGTTTGTATAAAACAAATACATAGTTCAATTAGCGAAATGAAGAGAACTCCAAATACATTGTACAATGACAAATGTGATGCTGCATATCTGTATTTTAATGAGTGCCCCTCAATTGTGTGGTTGATGTGACAGATACCAGCCAAGACCTCAGCATTTTCTGTCATTTCTGCTGCAACCATCTAAGAATAAAATCTGTTCGTAGATGGAGGAGCCCACTCCCACCCTGTCCATCTCTTACTTCCACACCCCTCCTCTAGAGTAACATCCAGCCAGAAACACTCTCATGGACCACCTAATTGTTTCCAGGGTACAAATCATCTCTGACTTTGGAGTGATGACTGATCAGGATATAGCCCCAATACTGGAATATGATTGCAGGAACAATGATTTGATGAAGATGGTCTGGATATATCCATCTTGATGAAGACATCCCTACACAATTCCTTATACTTTCATGGCACTTCAGAATTTTCAATGGGGCTTGGGACAGGAGGACCTTCCTGGCAACCCTAAGGAAGGGAATTCTGTTTATACTTTAAGATGACACTGCCTGTAGCATCTGCTCTAAATGTCATGTACCAGGGCAAACTATTTGGAAAGCTAAGTAAAATCTTTTCCATCCAGTTCTTTTCTTCATGGTGGTGTTTATCATCTTGAATGCCCCCACAAATCACATCCTCCTCTCTGTAGCCACTAATATCATCAGATTCTGATCACCTGCATCTTCTAACAAAGCAGATCTCCTTGGTGTGGCTGTTTGTGATGTATAAATATCCAGCAAATGGGTTACCAGAGTGGTATGGCAGACAGGGTTCCATGAACAGCATCTCTGTGGCCAAGTGTATTTTTGCTAATATACCACTGATAGATTCATTAAGTCATATTTTTCCCTCTAAATATCCGTATAATCACATCAATCTTAATGCACCATAGCTGGGCTGGGTGTTGAGAGGATCTGATGCTTATGGGTTGGGGAAGCTGGCCATTTCAAGAGTTAAAAAATGGCTCTGATTGTAAATATCCATGTCTTTCTCTCCCCATGTCTTTTATAGTATGTCTGCTGTTGTTATTTAAAGAGACAGAACAGCTGTTTATCCACAGAAGGGTGCAAGGTGGGTTATGTGTCAGAATAGAAATGTAACCTGCTCAAATAAATTCATTTATTATAGGAGGAAGAAAAATAACATTGCTGACAATTTAGCACAAAAGGACCCATTAAGTCTTATTGGGGCTGAGGGTGTCCCCTTTAGCAAGCAGATGTTATTAGTCTGACAAATGTCAAGTGCTAATCTAGAACTAATGGGATTTAATTTTATGAATTGTTTTCATAAATATTCCAAAATGTCTGGAGAAAGACATATTTTATTCCATATTCTGACACTTGGGAGTGCATTCAAAAATACCAGCCTACGTATAAATAATTCATCAGCATCATTTTATTTACATAGTGAAATGATGTTTGATTTCTCTGGATGAACTTAAGCCATAGGATCTGCTCACAGGAGAGCAGCAAAGAGCTCAGGCCTGCAGGAGATGTCATTTTGAAATGGTAGAGACCTAGCCTCCCATCTCATGCAATTCTCCTGATTCTTTAGAAAATATGATGGATGATTTGATCTAGGCTCCCCTTTCAAAAATAGCATAACTCTGCAGAGCGACTTGCATGACTGCTTCCAAACTACATTGTGGCTCTTTCATTTCATCTATGAGAAACCTCCAGAAACTTAGCTATTTTTCATTTTCCTCCTATTCTTGTTCATTCCATTAGAGATGGAGAGGAAGAATACCAAGTTGAAAGGATAATTAATTCAAAAAACCATTTTCTGCATCCTCATAATAGATTCTGAGAATGCCCCAAACTTTTACCTGTTCCATAGAGCTCTATCACCCTTTACCTTATGACTTCTCTGGTGGGGCATGCTATGGGCAAGGAGAAATGTGGGTCCACTCAGTCCATCTGCTTTGCCACTCATCTAACCAGTACTACATTCATTATATTAAGAAGAAAAGGACTTTTTAAACTGTGGTCTCCAGGGCCTGCTCTTCATGCCAATGTATTTGAAGGAGGGAAGTGTCTTCATGTTTCTGAAGAAGCACCAAATGATGCAGTCAGTAGGACTTCCGATAGCCTCCAGCTTCCTATTACTGTACTTGTAGCCATCACACCAAGAACTGATTGTAATCAAGCAGTAAGAGCTAGTCTGGCATAGCCAGTATACATGGATTCAGGAGGCATTCTGCAAAGAGTGGCTTGAGGAGGAGGATGGTGGTGGCTCCAAGAATAATGCAGCTTTTCCAGATTTCTTTGTGATTCATGGCCAAGAACCTTGGACATTTAAAAGAAGTCAGAATTCTTGATGCCCTGAATTAAAGATTACCTCCAAATATATTCATCATTGGCTAAGAATAGAGGCCTATATGTCCAAATGTGGTCTGTGGAATCTTACACACTCTTACTCTGAATCCTTTGGAAACTCTGCTTCTGAAATGAAAGATGTCCACCAGACTTTTCTTCATATTATTCTCTCCCCCTACAATAAACTCTAATAGAGACTGGTCACTTCCCCTGAGATTATCACAATGTCCACCCAGCAAACAGTTTCTCTGTGTAAGTATCATATCCAGAATAGAATTTATACCTTTTGGTTCCTTAAGGTTTTGAAAAATGAACTAATCATTAATTTATTATTTTTTTAAATCATTAGCTTTTCTGCTTTTAACAGAAGGTGATCGACAGCCATATTTGTACAATTAAAGATGTTCATCACTGATTGTTCATGCTCCTATGCTAGGTCTATGAACTGTTTCTTGAAAACTCATCCATTTCTTCTTTCTGTCCAGGAGTTCTATAAAATTCTTGGAAAACATAATTTGCCTCTTTTCCTCCCTCATTTGAGAAGATCTAGTGATGATCCTTTTCTTAAGATTAGATATCCAAGTTTTCAAGTCATCTGGATGGGAAAAATAGGCAAAAGAATTAAACAAAGCACTGTCACCACCCCAACATGTTTCTGTGTGCTTTGTGTCTTGAGGGAGCTTAGAACAAAAGTAACAGAAATTACTTGGAAAACCCAAGATGGTAATAGTTTCAATAGATTTGTTGGGACAGAAGCCATAGATAGTATAAGAAGTTAAGGGTGGAAAGGGCATTGAACAAGTAGAAGCGTAAGATATAGGTTATATTGTCAAAAATTTAGCAGTACCTGGTTAGACAGGAGTAAGTGAGATAGGAGGATTTTTGGATGAGGTGACAGATGATAGGAAGATTATTTTTATGACCTTATTTCCAAGCAGACAAGGAAAGGAGGGACTGGAAACATATGAAAGAAAGGGGGCTATCACCAGCACTGGCTTCTGGAGTAACTGGAAGGGAATAATTTCAAGGGCACAGGTAGAATTACCTGTCATACAGAAGAACAAGGAACACTTTCCACAGACAGATGAAGAGGAAAAATGGATGACTATGTTGAAAAGTATAGAGGAACAGAAGAGAGGAGATAAAGGAACCTCAGTGCAGTACGAGACAAAGCAATCGCTTGTTAAGTTTTACTGTGGGGATTCCGCTGTTGTCTGAAGAGAGAAGAGAGGTTAGAGATAAATTCTGTGAAAAGAATTTGCTGCACATTTCCTTGGAGTCTCACAGTATCTAGCTGTGATTAGGATTTTTGGGGAGACTCAAAGAATCATTCATTTTGTTAGATATAAAAACAATTCTTTCTGAGGAGGTTTCAAGAGAATGTCAAATCAAAGCATCATAGATTTAGATCCAAAAGAGAAATGAAGGGTCATCTAAAGCAATGTGTTAGCTTTACAGATGGGTAACTGAATCCCAGAGAAGTGAAAGAACTTCTCTAAGGTCACGGAGTGAGCGACTGCACAGCTAGGAATTGTTCCTACAGGCTCTTAATCCAAAACTACTGCTCTTCTTTTGCACTATGTTTGTTGTTGTCATTGTTCGGTTGTTTAGCTGTGTCCAACTCATGGGGACCCCATGGATCATAGCACACCGGGCCATTCTATCCTCCGCTATCTCTCAGAGGCTTTCCAAGTATTTCATACTATAATGTGAGATCACCTAATCAGGAAGAACTGAATTGACTACAGAGCTGTGAAGATACCTGTGTATTTATTGGTCTTTAAATAATCATGTTCATCTTAGTCACCATTGTCATCACCATCATCATCATCACCACTACCATCATCATCAATATTTAAGAACTGTCATAATTTTTCTCCAAATAAGGATCATTCTCTCAAAAGTCCCACACATATACACACACATACAAAAGGTCATCCTGATTGATACATTGATCAACTTTTCAATTTTAGATTCATTTATTCTGGTTTTGTTCAACTCAACATCAATTCTGAGCCAAGAATAGAAGAGGTCCATTACCCACCAATAGGGACATATTTGGAGCCCTAGTCATACATTTTTAGCTTTTTACAGGACTCATACACAGAACGGTGCTTATGCTATATAAGCTGATGATATCCTCCAGGAATGTGGTGGATTTAGGAGGGAAAAAGCTAATGTCTGACCGAATAAACCAATGGTCAAATGGAGACAAGTTCCTCCTGACAAATTCTGCATGTCATAGCAACCCCCAGGCAACTATAAAAATGTTTTGAGGTCTTTGACAGAAAAAGCCCTCTGGGGAAAAAGTGGGGTTATAATCCTCTCCTAGGAGAATCCAGGATGGCTTTTCCCCTAAGCCTCTCAAATGAAAACAAGCTACCAACAAGAACTACTCAGTGTCATAATCATTTCAACAATCTAATAACCAGACTTCCATCCACCCCAGGGGAGATACCATTCTCAATGGCAAATGTTGTCATATTTTTCCCCTCAGGAAATCAACTCAGAAAAATATGAGCAAATAATTATAGAAAAAGGGAAGTAGTAAAAAAAAAATCTGTCTCTACTATGTTTAAAAATCTAGCTAGTTTTTAATGAAAATGGCTGTGTCAGCCACAGGTGATGTGAAAATACTCCCCCCCCTTCTCTTTTGATACATGAAACTCTTATGCTTTGAAAGAGTAGCCTTGATAAAGACTTAAACGGTTGAGCACTCCTGCAGCTAGAGATATTGCTTCTGCCTATCACAGGAGAAGCTTGCCCAACAGAATTTCCTCTCTGTCAAACAGATACCGGCTCAAGTTGATCTGGGATGTACTGGCTATTGGCCTCAGACGAAAAGGGAGAGCATACACACTAGGAAATGATTTGTATAGATTGTTGGTTTTTAATGATAAGTGTAAAGCATCATCACCTTCAGAGCAACCCCAAATAAATCTCCAACCTTACACAGTCTCCTCAGGAAGCAATCAGGGTTGCAATTATGTAATAGCTGGGTCCGTGTCCCAAGAAGGGAGGCAATGCTATTTGTTTGTAACTACAAATGTATCAGTGCTCCAGTCCTCTCCTCATCTCTCAAGCAACCAGAATGCTGAAGGAACACCTTGTCTCTTTTTTTCTGATCTGTAGCATTTCCCACAACAAATATTTTTCTCCAAGTGGGTGTCTCTATAGACAATAAGCCCACTTTTTCTCTAGAGGGCTTTTTCTGTCAAAGATCTCAAAACATTTTTATAGATGCCTGGTTGTTGCTATGACATTCTCTAGAGGTGATTTGGGTAGAAAACATTGGGTTTTGTAGAAGGGGATCACAGGTTCAGAGCCTGGGTGAACTCAAAGTCATAGAAAGATGCAGGAATTTGGCAAGGGTAGAAGGTGGTCTTCAGACACTATCTACTCCAAAATTCTCATTTGTATAAGAAAAAAATGAAATTTGGGGCAGGAATATGCCTTATGAAAGGCCTTATAATGCTACATTTGAGAAATTCATTTGAGAAGAACATATGTATATATGTGTGTTTGGGTGTGTTAGAGAAAATTAATAAACAATACAGTGAGCTCTTGGAATAACTATATCTTTTAATCCACTGTGTGCTCATGGGGATGTGCTCCTGTGTGCTCTGCTGTGTTATTGTTTTCTGAATTTCTTATTTTATTTTATTTTAATAGTGTTTTATTTTTTTCCCAATTACACATCAAGACAATTTTTGGCATTTATTTTTACAAGATTTTGAGTACCAAATTTTTCTTCCTTACTCCCTTCACTTCTTCCTAAAATGGTAGGCAATTTGATATAGATTATACATGAGCTATCATGTAAAATATACTTCCCTATTAGTTACAGTTGTGAAAGAATAAACAGATCAAAAGAAAAAAAAACATGACAAAGAATGAAGTGAAAAAGGTATGCTTCTATTTGCATTCAGTCCATCAGTTCTTTATCTGGATGGGGGTAGCATGTTTTTTTTCATGAATCCATTGTACTTCTCTTGCATCATTGTGTTGCTGAGAATAGCTAAGACCTTCATAGTTGATTATCATACAATGTTGCTGATATTGTGTGCAATGTTTTCCTGCTTCTGCTTATTTCACTTTGCACCAGTTCATACAAGTCTTTCCAGGTTTTTCGGAAATCTGCCTGTTCATCGTTTTTTTTGGCTAGGCAATGGGGTTAAGTGCCTTGCCCAGGGTCATACAGCTAGTGAGTGTTTTGTGTCTGAGGCTGAATTTGAAATCAGATCCTCCTGAGTCAAGGGCTGATGTTCTATCCACTGTGCCACCTAGCTGCCCCCTGTTCATCATTTCTTAAGCACAATAGTATTCCATTACATTCATATATCACAACTTGTTTAGCCATTCCTCAACTGATGGACATTCCCTCAATTTCCAATATTTTGCTCCCACAAAAAGGGCTACTATAAATATTTTTGTACATGTAGCTCCTTTTCCCTTTTTTATGATTTCTTTAGTCTACAGACCCATTAGTGGTATTGCTGGAGCAAAGAGTAAGTACAGTTTGATTGCCCTTTGGGCAGAGTTCCAAATTGCTTTCCAGAATGATTGGACCACTTCACAACTCCACCAACAATGCATTAGTGTCCCAATATTCCCACAAGTTGTTGTTTCTAGATGGCAAAAAAAGCTACCTTAAAGATAGTTTTTCTCATTTCTTTTCTAAATGTGTCAAAATTATACAAGATGCCTTGAGAGCTGTAACAACAAAGAGACTTAACTCTGTTTTGGACATATTGTGTTTGAGAAATCTAAGGGATATCCAGTTCAAGATGTTTTTGAAGCAGGTGGTGATATGTGACTAAAGATCAACATAGAGGTTAAGGTTGGATACATCAATCTGTTGGCCTAGAGATGATAATTAGACCCGAGGGAACTAATGAGTTCATCAAGTGAGACACTGTAGAGAGATAAGAGTGCCAAAGGCAGACCTTTGGAGGACACTCACTTATGTTAGTGGTCATGACCTGTAGGAAGATCCATCAAAGGATACTTAGAAAGAGCAGTCAGTAAGGTAGGAGATCCAGGAGAAAGCAAAGCACCTAAAAGAGGACACAGGAGAAGAAATTGATTGATAAAAGAGGCAAGGTCAGGGATGAGGACTCAAAAAGGCAATTAAAATGCTCTAAATCATTATTGATTAGACAAGTGCAAATTCAAACAACTTTGAGATGTCATTTTATACCTGCCAGAGTAGCTAAAATGATAGAAAGAAAAATGACAAATTTTGGAGTGGATATGGAAAAATCACGACACTAATTCATTGTTGGTGGAATTGTGAACTGACCCACCATTTTGGAGAGCAATCAGGAATTATGCCCAAACAGTTATTAAGCTAACTATACCCTTTGACTCAGCAATACTATTACTTGGTCTACTTCTGAAGATAATTAGAGGAAAAGGAAAAGAAACTCTATGTTCTAAAATGTTTATAGGAGCTGTCTTTGTGGTGGCAAAGAACTGGAAATTGCAGGGATGCCAATCAATTGGGAGAATGGCTGAACAAGTTGTGGTATATGATTGTGATGAAATACTACTCTGCTATAATAAATCATGAGCTCAGGGGGTGGAGTCAAGATGGCGGAGTGAAAGCAGTGACTTGCTTGAGCTCTCCCCCAAACCCCTCCAAATACCTGTAAAAAATGGCTCTAAACAAATTCTAAAGCAGCAGAACCCACAAAAAGACAGAGTGAAAGAAATTTCCAGCCCAAGACAACCTGGATGGTTGATCAGAAAGGTATATCACTCTGGGTGAGGAGTGCAGTGCAGTGTGGGCACACAGGCCACAGCGAACCTGGAGCAGGCCTCAGAGGGCTGAATCGCGGGCAGCTGTGACAGTTTCCAGACTACTCAACCCATGAAAACCAAAGACAATTTAGAAGGTCAGTGGGAAAAGTCTGTGACTGTGGTGAGAGAAGGATCTAGGTCTCAGCTACAAGTCCTGAGCGTGGCCTGGGGCAGTGGCTGTTTCCTGAGCTTCTGGCCCATAGACTGAGGGGGAATCAAGTGGCTGATCAGAAGGGGATTGCAGGGATCTCTTTGCCAGTGCTGAGGCAGGAATCTCTTGCTCTGCCCGTGCTTGGATCTAGGTCACAGTTCTGAAGGGGGCATCCTAGAGAGAGGAGAGTGCTGGCGAGGTGGACCTTGTTGTGGCTGTGGAGAGGAAACACCTCTCTCCTTATCATACCACCTTGGAAGAACTGAAAATTTACAAGTCCCTAGAACTATCTCTGAAAACAGCTGTTTAAACCCCTGAAGCTTGGGATAGTACATTCTCCACATTGGAAGCAGACTCTTACCTTAACAAAAAGTTTAAAACTCAAGTAACTGGTCAGGATCATGAGTAAGCAGCACAAAAAGAGTCAGACTATATTACCTTACTTTGGTGGCAAAGAAGATCAAAACATAAAACCAGAAGAAGACAACAAAGTCAAAGCTCCTACATCCAAACCCTCCAAGAAAAATATGAATCAGTCCTAGGCCTTGGAAAAGTTCAAAAGGGATTTTGAGAAGCAAGTAAGAGAAGTAGAGGAAAAACTGGGAAGAGAAATGAGAGTGATGCAAGAAAATAATGAAAAGCAAGTCATCAGCTTGCTAAAGGAGACCCAAAAAATACTGAAGAAAATAACACTTTAAAAAATAGCCTAACCCAAAAGTCAAAGAGGTCCAAAAAGTTAATGAGGAGAAGAATGCCATAAAAAGCAAAATTGGCCTAATGGAAAAGGAAATCCAAAAATGTACTGAAGAAAATACTTCCTTAAAAATTAGAATAGAACAATTGGTAGCTAGTTACTTTATGAGAAATCAAGACATTGTAAAACAAATCTAAAAGAATGAAAAATTAGAAAACAATGTGAAATATCTCATTGGAAAAACAACTGACCTGGAAAATAGATCCAGGAGAGAGAATTTAAAAATTATTGGACTATCTGAAAGCCATGATCAAAAAAAGAACCTAGACATCATCTTTCAAGAAATTATCCAGGAAAACTTCCCTGATATTTTAGAACCAGAGGGTAAAATAGAAACGGAAAGAATCTACTGATCTCCTCCTGAAAGAGATCCCCAAAGGAAAACTCCTAAGAATATTGTAGCCAGATTCCAGAGTTCCCAGGTCAAGGAGAAGATATTGCAAGCAGCCAGAAAGAAACTATTCAAGTATTGTGGAAACACAATCAGGATAACACAATTTAGCAGCTTCTACATTAAGGGACTGCAGGGTATGGAATATAATATTCCAGAGGGCAAAGGAGATAGAATTACAACCAAGAATCACCTACCCAGCAAAACTGAGTATAATCCTTCAGGGGAAAAAATGGTCATTCAGTGAAATAGGGGACTTTCAAGCATTCTTGATGAAAAGACCAGAACTGAATAGAAAATTTGACTTTCAAATATAAGACTCAAGTGGAACATAAAGAGGCAAACAGGAAAGAGAAATTATAAGAGACTTATTAAGGTTGAACTTTTTACATTCCTGCATGGAAAGATGGTATTTGTAACTCATGAGACCTTTGTCAGTATTAAGGTAGTTGGAGAGGAAAAAATTATATGTATGTATATATAGATATAGATAGATAGATAGAGGGCACAGGGTGAGTTGAAAATGAAGGGTTCATATCTGGAGAATAAAATTAAGTGGTGAGAGAGGAATATACTAGGAGAAGGGGAAAGGGAAAGGTAGAATGGGGTAAATTATCCCACAAAAAAAAAAAACAGAAAAGAAAAGGTTCTTACAGTGGAGGGGAAATGGGGGAAGGTGAGAGGGAATGAATGAATCTTATTCTCATAGGATTTGACTTAAGGAGGGAATAACATACACACTCAATTGGGGGTGGAAATCTGTCTTACCTTACAGGAAAATAGGGGGGAAGGGGACAAGAGAGTAGGGGAATGATAGAGAGGAAGGCAGATTGGGAAAGGGAGTAATCAGAAGCAAATACTTCTGAGGAGGGACAGGGTCAAAAGAAAAAGTAGAATAAATGGGGTGGGCGGGATAGGATTAAGGGAAATAGAGCTAGTTTTTCACAGCATGTCTACTATGGAAGTGTTTTGCATAACTGCACATATATAACCTATATTTATTTGCTTGCTTTATCAATGACGGTGGGTGGGGAGGGAGGAAGGGAGAAAATTTGCACCCCAAAGTTTTAAAAACACGTGTTTAAAAAAAATCTTTTCACATGCAACTGAGAAATAAGAAATGCAGGAATTGGGGTACAAAAACCCATCCTGGCCTACAGGAAAATTGAAGGGGAAAGGGATAAGAGAAAGGGGAGAGAGATAGAAGGGAAGGCAGACTAGGGGAAGGGGTATTTAGAATCAGTGCATGCCATCTTGAGGTGGGGTAGGGGCGGGATGGGGTGAAAATTTGGAACTTAAAATCTTGTGGAAGTAAATGTTGAAAACAAAAAAAAATAAAAAAATTACCGTTAAAAAGTAAAAGAAAAACATGGAAAGACTTGAACAAAATAATGAAGAGCAAAATGAGCAGAACCAAGAAAAAAATGTATACAGAAACAACGATATTGTTTTAAGAACAACTTTGAGTGAATAAGTTATTTTGACTATAATCAATACCCAAATTAGGCATAAAGGACATATAAAGAAGGATGCTGTCTACATCCAGAGAACTGATGAATGTATGTATATGTAGAATATTTATATGTATAGTATGTATAGAATAATGTTACAAATATGTATATATGTATATACACACATAGGTGTATGTATGTATGTAAGGGTGTATCTGCGTGTATATGTATGTATAGGTATATGTCTATGTGTATGTGTATAAGTGCATGTGTGTGCATATGTACATATGTATGTGTATGTATGTGTATGTATATATATGTGTGTGTGTGTGTGTATATATATATATATATATATATATATATATATATATATATACACACATATTTGTACCTAATGGTAGCCATCTCTAGGGTGGAGGGAAGGGAAGAAAAAAATTTACATAATAATAATTTTATTGTATACTTGAAAGGAATAGCAAGTTGTGCATAGTGATTTGTGGTTTCATGTGCAATCATCTTTTTTTGTATTATGTTTTGGAAATGGTTGTTTTATTTCATAAATTAAAAATATTTTTAAAAGGCAATTATGTTTGACAATTAAAATTATTAGTAATTTGAAAGGAGTAGTGATGCCTGAATGATTAGTCTAGAGATTAGACTTTAGGAGGTATAGAGGAGAGTGAGAAGAGAGAAAGTGGCAGCATGGATTGCAGGCAGATTTCTTGAGTTGTTTAGCCATGAAAGAGAGGAGTGCTCTAGGAGGATAATAAGAGGGAATGGTAGGATCATGTGAGATCTTTTGATTTTATTTTGTTTGTTTTTAAGATTGAGGAAGGTTGTGTGTGTTTTGGGGCAGCCAAGGAGTTGGTAATACATAAGGAGTGACTAATAATTAGTGAAAGTGGAGATGATAGCAGGGGCAATTTGCTAAAGAAAATGAGAGGAATTACGAGTGTGTATGTAGAAGATTTTGCCTTGGCAAGAAGAAGGGGCATTTTTAATGCTGGACAGTGATGAAGAAGATACTGGGAAAAGACATCTGAGTGATTAAAGATGAGCAGAAGGGGAAAAGAGGGAGCTCTCCTGGTGTGGCCTCATTTATCTCCCTAAAAGAATAAGCCAAAATTCTTGGTGGGAAGAGGGGTGTCATGGGAGCCATGAAGAGGAATGAAGTCACCACTGTCATGAGTTGGGTAATGAACTGATTAGAGTTGTCTAAGAGGATAATTTCCTGCACTGAGGGCCTGGCTAATATTAAGTAATATTTTTGTAGGGGCTCTAGTCAGCATGGTTGCCTGATTCTCTCAGTCACTTTCAGGAGCAAAGGGATATGAATACTAGGAGTAACCCATGACGGATTTGGCAAGACATTATCAACAACAGGAAAAAAGGGCAAAGAACTAGTGTAGACTATGGTGCAGAATTGAATTAATTCCTCAGCAGGTGAGATGGGGAAGGAAAGAAAGTCTGTCCAGTACAAGGGTGCTAACCTAGGAGGGAACTAAGGGCTGCAGGGGCAAGAAGTCATGGTGAGGATGAAAAGCAAGACTGGGTGGTTTTAGGCAGAGGGAAAGCTAGAACCATAGAAAATATGACCAGTTGAAGGAATTTGAGGGAATCATGAACATGAAAGCAAGCACTTGTAGACAATGACAAGATCAAGGTGATTAGGCTAGATAATTTGGGGGACATAGTAAAGAGCTTTTGGTGATCTCAAGTTTTACCCTGAAAGGAAAATCCATCCTTTTAACACCAATACTCTTCTGGCAATGTTGTATGGTTATTAGTTATGGACTGCTAATGCCTTTGAAGAATTGGAATTGAGAGGGCAGGAAGGTGGTGCAGTGGATAGAGCACTGGCCCTGGAGTTGGGAGGACCTGAGTTCAAATCTGACCTCAGGCACATAACACTTGCTAGTTATGTGACTTTGTGTAAGTCAATTAACCCCAATTGTCTCACCATGAATGAATGAATGAATGAGTGAATAAATAAATAAATAAATAAATAAATAAAGCACTACATAAATATCAGCTATTATTATTTAAAAAAAAAGAATTGGAATTGAGAACCACCCATAGAACCCAGGATAAATGAATGAGAATAGAGATGAAAAGTAACAGAGAGTGCTGTATCCTGCAAAGTAGGTGTAACATAAATAAGGTCATATGTGAGACAAAAAATAATAATGAACTGGCATAGAAGTGAAAATGAGGGGAGATCATGAAGAAGAAGAGATGCCCAGGTTGGTCTAAGACTCCACATCCCTGAAGGAAATGCCCACATTTGTAAGATTATTGAAGAGATATTGTCACATTTCTGAAAGTATTGAACATTTCAACCTTGATTTGACAATATTGATTAAATAAAGCAAGAATCTACAGTTACTGTTTTGTTCAATCTACATAAATGCCATCAATTACAATATTATGCACATGGAAAATCATGACGATGTGAGGATTTCATATTTATATCATGTTCCTTGAGTTGGCAGAAATGGTTCCAAACTTTTTGAGGGGCCTGGAGTCAAGGAATCTTCATAACCTGTCTCCAAACCATTTTCTTAGTCTTATTTCTCATAGCTTTCCTTGGCACGCTCTGTCTTGGCAACTAGCTTAGGACCTTGTCTTGTCTTCTCCACACTCAGTGAATGTGAATAGACTCTGACCCACTGATAGAATGCCCTAGATCAGGGGTGGGAAACCTGGGGCCTCGAGGCCACATGTGGCCCTCTAGGTCCTCAGTTGTGGCCCTTTGACTGAATCCAAACTTCACAGAACAAATCCCCTTATTAAAAGGATTTGTTCTGTAAAACTTGGACTCAGTCAAAAGGCCACATCCAAGGACCAAGAAGGCCACATGTGGCCTCGAGGCCCCAGGTTCCCACCCTTCATGTCACATTTTTTTTATTATCCCCATAATAATTGCCTTGCTATCTTCTCCATTTCTCACAGTTATCTTTTCTTGATTCCTCTCTGTCACTTATCACACTCTGTCTTCTAACTTCCCTGTGGAGTTCCTTTTACCTCTTCAATTTGCAACATATTCTATGTCCTGATTTCACTTATGCATCAGGTGATAACACCTCTTTGAGTTACAAAATCAGATCCATCAATTAATGGGCATAATGTATAAACACAATTTTCTCACCTTGAATTGTGAGTTTCACATTTTTATAAATTTTAAAGATCAAAAGAATTTCATCAGTTCCACAGTTCAGAGGATTTTAGCCAAGCAGCAGTTTTCATTTCAAGAGCTGAAGATTCCAGCTTGAGACATGCCCCTAAGAAGACTCCCTTTATCCCTCATTGTCTGTATGTTTCTCTCGCTCTCATTTTTTTCCCTTCTCTCCTCTGTTTCACTTATCCTCTTATAGTGAATGTGTCATTAGAGATAAAGGACCAAAAATCAGAGAAGTATATCAAGGACACTCATAAGAAGACAGATAAATGGAAACAAGAGGACAGTCACACAAGATAGGTTAAAAACTCCAGGAATCATGTTCTCTTTTGATAGAGAGAATACTGCCTATAGACTCTAGAAAGGCATTAAATCTTGAAGATTATCAGAGATTTACACCTTTGTAGGACTTTATGAAGAGGGACATGTTTTCTAACTACTTGTATTACTGTGCAATCTTAATAAAGAAAAAGTTAAATGAGTTGTGGAAGGAAATAAACAGTAAAAGTGCTAGTGGGGGGATCACACCTTTCCTTTCTCAGAACTAGATAAATCTAACCAAAAAATAAACAGGAAAGAAATTAAGGAGATGCATAGCATGTTTAAAAAGTTAGATATGATAGACTTCTAGGGAAAAAAATGAATGGGAAGAGAAAGAAAGATATTTTTCTGGTGGTATATGGCACCTAGACATAAATTGACCATGTAATATGGCATAAAAAACAATGCAACTAAAGGCAGAAAAGAAGAAATATCAAAGACATCCTTTTCAGATTGTAATGAAATAAAAATTATATGCAATAAAGGGTTATGGAAACATATATTAAAAATTACTTGGAAATGAAATAATCTAATCCTTAAGAATGAGTGGATCAAAAAATAAATTGTAGAAACCATCAATAATTTCATTAAGGAGAATGGCAACAATGAGACGACATACTCAAATTTAAGGGATGTAGTCAAAGCAGAACTTAGGTGAAAATGTGTATCTCTAAATGTTTACATCCACAAAGTAGAGAAAGAGCAGATCAATGAATTGGGCAAGCAACTTTAAAAAAAACCTATAAAAAGAATAAGATAAAAATCCTCAACAAATCATCAAATTGGAAATCCTGTATATCAAAGGAGAGATTAAGAAAATTAGAAGTAATAACCATTGAACTAATAGTTAAAAAAGGAGTTGGTTTTATTAAAAAAATAAAATTGATAAATGTGTAATTTGATTTAAAAAGAAAGAAGACCAAATTACCAGTATCAAAAATGAAAAGAGTGAATTACCACCAATGAAAATGAAATTATAGCAATTATTAGGAGCTTTTTTGACCAATTATAAGTCAATAAATCTGGCAATCTAAATGAAATGGATGAATATTTACAAAAATATAAACTGCCCAGATTAACAGTAGAGGAAATAGAATACTCACATAACTCTTTATTAGAAAAAATGAATAAACAATCAATCACTTCCCTAAGGAAAAAAATCCCAGCACCAGATGGAGTCACAAGTGAATTTTACCAAACATTTAGAGAACAATTAATTCCAACAATATCCAAGCTATTTAGAAAAATAGGCAAAGTAATGTTTCCAAATTCCTGTTATACCAGAAAAATGGTATTGATAATTAAACAAGGAAGAAGAGAAACAGAAAAAGAATACTATAGACCAATTTCCCTAATAAATATTGATGCAGAAATTTTAAATGAACTACTAGCCAGGAGATTACAGCAATATATAACAAACATCATGTATTACAACCAGATGAGTTGTATACCATGAACATGGGGTAGTATAATATTAAGAAAACTATTAGTATAATTGACCTATATTAGTAACAAAACAACAAGAATCAAATGATTATCTCAATAGATTCAGAAAAAGCTTTTGATACAAATACAACACTCATTCCTATTAAAAGCTCTAGAAAGCATAATAATAAATGGAGTTTTCCTTAAAATGATAAGTAGTATTTATCTAAAATCATCAGAAGCATTATCTGTAATGGTGACAAGCAAAAGCCATCCCAATAATATCAGAGATGAAGCAAGGATGCCCATTATCACCACTATTATTCAATATTTTACTAATGCTAGTTATAGCCATAAGAAAAAGAAATTGAAGTAATTAGAATACGCAATGATTAAACAAAACTATCATTCTTTGCAAATGGTATGATGGTACACTTGGAGAATCCTGGAGAATGGATTAAAGAACTAGTTGAAATAAGGAACAACTTTAGTAAAGTTGCAGAATATAAAATAAACCCACATAAATCATTAGCATTTCCATATATTTGAAATAAAATTCAGTTGCAAGAGATAGAAAGAGAAATTTCATTTAAAATAACTGTAGACAATATAAAATACTTGAGAGTCTACATACCAAGACAACCCAGGAACTATATGAACACAATTACAAAATATCTTTCAGACAAATAAAGTAAAATCTAAGCAAATGGAAAAAAAATGCTCATTAGTACGCTGAATCAATATAAAAAATGACAATTCTACCTTAATGTATATACTTATCCAATGCCATGCCAGACTACCAAAAATTATTTGATAGACCTAGAAAAAAATAATAACAAAATAACAAAGTTCTAGAAGAATAAAAGGTCAAGAATATCAAAAGAATCAATGAAAAAATGTGAAGGAAGGTGGTTGAGCTATGAGAGCTCAAAATATATTATAAATGGTCATCAAAACAATCTGATACTAGCTAAGAAATTGAGTGGTGAAACAGTAGAGTAGACTAGGTATATAATACACAGTAGGAAATGGTCATAGTAATCTAGTGTTTGATAAACTAAAATATTCAAGCTTTTTGGACAGGAAATCACTATTTGACAAAAACTGCTGTCAAAACTGAAAAGCAGATCAGCAGAGATTATGTATAGACCAACATCTCACATCATATATCAAGAGAAGGTCAAAATGGGTATATGTTTTAGACATAAATGGTGATACCATAAATAAATTAGAAGAGCATGAAATAGATTACCTGTCAGATTTATGGATAAGGGAATAATTTATCACCAAACAAGAGATGGAGAGCATCATTGGATATGAAGTGGAGAATTTTGATTACATTAAATTAAAAAGTTTTTTGCACAAATAAAACTAATGCAGCCAATATTAGAGGGAAATTAGAAAACTGGGGGTGGGGGTTACAGCAAGTTTCACTAATAAAGGCCTCATTTCTCAAATGTATAGATAACTGAGTCAAATTTATTAAAATACAACTCATTGCTTAATTGATAAATGGTTAGAGTATATAAACAGCCAATTTTTCAGATGAAGTCAAAGCTATCTATGGTCATATAAAAAAGCTCTAAATCACTACTGAATAGAGAAATGCAAATTAAAACAACTCTAAGGCACCACCACACACCTATCAGATTGGCTAATAAGACAGAAAAGGAAATTGATAAATGTTGGAGATGTGGGAAAATTGTGCATACCCTTTGATCCAGCAATACCTCTACTAGGTCTGTATGCCAAAGAGATCATTAAAAAAAGAAAAGAAGTACATGTACACACATATCTATGGCAGCTCTTTTTGTGGCAACTAAGAATTGGAAATTGAGAGAATGCCCATCAATTGGGGAATAGCTGAACAAGTTGTGGTATATGAATGTAATAGTATGCTATTGTGCTATGAGAAATGATGAACAGCTAAATCACTATTGATTAGAGAAATGCAAATCAAAACAATTCTGAGGTACCACATCATACCTATCAGATTGGCCAACATGACAAAACAGGAAAATGATAAATGTTGGAGAAGGTGTGGGAAAATTGGAACACTAATACATTGTTGGTGGAGTTGTGAAATGATCCAAACATTTTGGAGAGCAATTTGGAACTATACCCAAAGGACTATAAAAATGTGCATACCCTTTGATTGATCAATAACACTTCTAGGGCTATATCCCAAAGAGATCATAAAAATGGAAAAAAGGATCCACATGTACAAAAATATTCATAGCAGCTCATTTTGTGGTGACAAAGAATTGGAAATTGAAAGGATGCCCATGAATTGGGGAATGGCTGAGCAAGTTGTGGTATATGAATGTGATGGAATACTATTGTGCTATAAGAAATGATGATCAAGAAGACTTCAGAAAAACCTGGAAAGACTTGCATGGTCTGATGCTGAGTGAAGTGAGTAGAACCAAGAGAACTCTGTACACAATAACAGCCATATTGTGTGATGACTAATATTGATAAACTTAACCTTTCCTGGCAATACAAGGATCTAAGACATCTCCAGAGGCCTTGTGATGGAAAATGCTATCCACATCCAAAGAAAGAACTATGGAAGTTGAATTGCTATTTTTTTTGTCTTCTATTGAGTTTTTCTTTTCCTCTTTCTAATGGTTCCTCTTATTGGTTTTAATTTTTACTTACAACATCATTAATGTGAAAATGTGTTTAATATGAATATAAATGTATAGCCTATATCAAATTGTGCGCCATCTTGGGGAGGCTGGTGGGGAAGAAGGGGGAGAAAAATTTTAAACTCAAAAGCATATGGCAGTAATTATTGTTAAATCAAAATAAATTAATAAAAAAAGAAATGATGAGCAGGCTGACTTCAGAAAAGCCTGGAAAGAACTACATGAATTGATGCTGAGTGAAATGAGCATAAGCAGGAAAACGTTGTACACAGTAACAGCAACATTGTGCAGCTATCAACTGTGATTGACTTATCTTTTCTCAGTAATACAATGATCTAAGACAATTCCAAGAGATTCATGATGGATAGTGCCATCCACATCCAGAGAGAACTATTGAGTCTGAATGCAGATTGAGGCATATTATTTTCACTTTTTTTGTTTGCTTTTGTGGCTTTTCCCTTTTGTTCTGTTTCTTCTCCCACAAAATAACTAATACAAAAATATATTTACATGATTGCACATGTATAACCTATATCAGATTTCTTGTCATATTGCAAAGGGGATGTGAGGGAAAGAAAAAATTTAGAACACAAAATCTTATAAAAATTAATGTTGAAACGTTAGCAAAGTTGCAGGCTATAAAATAAACCCACATAAATCATTGGCATTTATACACACACACACACACACACACACACATATATGTGTGTGTGTGTGTGTGCATATATAAATATATATAATATGTATATATATGTATATTACCAACAAAGCCCAATAGCAAGAGATAGAAAAAGAAATCTCATTTAAACTTACTGTAGACATTATAAAATATTTAGGAGTCTACCTACTGAAACAAACCCAGGAACTATATGAACACAATAACAAAACACTTTTCACACAAATAAAATCAGATCTAAATAATTGGAAAAATATCAGTTGCTCATGGGTAGGCTGAGCTAATAAAATAAAAATGACAATTCTACCTAAGCTAATTTACTTATTCAGTGCCATACCAATCAAACTACCAAAATTATTTTATAGAGCTAAAAAAAATTATAACAAGATTCATTTGGAATAACAAAAGGTCCAGAATATCAAGGGAACTAATGAAAAGAAATTCAGGGGAAGGTGGCCTAGCCATTCCAGGTTTTAAGTTGTATTATAAAGCAGCAATCATTAAAAGTACTTGGTACTGGCTAAGAAATAGAGTGGTGGATCAGTGGAATAGGTTAGGTATGCAAGACACAGTAATCAATGACTATAGCAATGTACTATTTGATAAACCCCAAGACCCTAGTTTCTGAGATAAGAGCTCACTATTAGACAAAAACTGCTGAGAAAACTGGAAAAGAATATGGCAGAAACTAGGCATAGACCAAAATCTCACACCATATACCAAAATAAATTCAACATGGATTCATGATTTAGACATAAAGGCTGATACTATAAGCAGACTGGGAGAGCAAGGAATAGTTTACCAATCAGATTTATGGAGAACAAAAGAATTCATGACAAAACAGGAGATAGAGAACATTATGAAATGCAAAATCGATAATTTTGATTACATTAAATTGAAAAGTTCTTGCACAAACAAAGCCAGTGTAACCAAGATGAGAAGGAAAGTAGAAAATTGTGAAAGAATTTTGACAAGCAATGTCTCTGATAAAGGCCTCATTTCTAAAATATATAGAGAATTAAGTCAAATTTATAAGAATACAAGTCATTTCTCAATTGATTAATAGTCAAAGAATATGAACAGGCAGTTCTCAGATGAAGAAATTAAAGCTATCTGTAGTATATGAAAAAATGCTCTAAATCACTATTGATTAAAGAAATGCAAATCAAAACAACTCCAAGGTACCACATCACACCTATCAGATTGGCCAATATGAGAAAACAGGTAAATAATAAATGTTGGAGAAGATGTGGGAAAAATAGAACACTAAGGCATTGTTAGTGGAGTTGTGAGCTGATCCAACCATTTTAGAGAGCAATTTGGTACTATGCCCAAAGGGCTATCAAAATGTGCAAACCTTTTGACCCAGCAATAGCACTTCTAGGGCTGTATCCCAAAGAGATCATAAAAATGGGAAAAAGGATCCACAAGTACAAAAACATTTTTAGCAGCTCTGTGTGGTGACAAAGAATTGGAAATTGAGGGAATGCCCATCGATTGGGGAATGGTTGAATAAGTTGAGGTATATGAATGTAAAGGAATACTGTTGTGGTATAAGAAACGATGAACAGGCAGAGTTCAGAAAAACCTGGAAAAACTTGTATGGACTGATGCTGAGTGAAGTGAGCAGAACTAGGAGAAAATTATACACAGTAACAGCCACGTTGTGCAATGACTAATGTTGATAGACTTAGCCCTTCTCAGCAATTCAAGGAATGAAGACATCTCCAAAGGCCTCATGATGGAAAATGCTATCCACATCCAAAGAAAGAACTATGGAGTTTGAGTGCAGATCGAAGCATACTATTTGCTATTTTTTTCCTCTGTTTTGTTTCGTTTCCTCTTTCTGGTGGTTTTTCCTATTGGTTCTAATTCTTCCTTACAGCATCACTCATGTGAAAATGTGTTTCATATGAATGTATATGTATAGCCTATATCAGATTGCATATCATCTTGGGGAGGGAAATGGGGAGGGAAGGGGAGAAAATTTAAAACTCAAAAGCTTATGGAAGTGATTGTTGATAAATCAAAATAAATTAATAATTTTTTTTAAAAAAATTAATGTAGAAAACTATCTTTACATGTAATTGGAAAAAAATAAAATACTATTTGCAAAAAAAGAAAAAAACTGTAATGGATTCTGAAATGGAAGATATCATTTCATCTTAGTCTCAGATTAGAAACTCCATTTTGCCAGTTCCTGGGTGTGTGATCATGAGGAAAAAAGTCACCTTTTTGCCCTTGGCCTCAGTTTCATCTTTTGTAAAATGAGAATGTTAACATCCATGGTTTCTACTTCCCTGGGTCGTTGTGAGGGTCAAATGAGAGAATGTACAGCAACTTGAAAGTTATCTAAACAATCCAGGTGGATTGTTTATAAGAGGCAGGGTGGTTTGAGCACGGACCTCCTAGCCAGGACATCCCATGTGTGGCACATGCTGATTGTGTGACCCAGAACAAGTCACTTAACCTCTTAATGCTCTAGGCAATTACCCAAGACTAAGATCAGTTACAAGGAAGGTGTCAACCTGCCCTGATGGAAGAACTCCTCATTTAGGAGCTCCATAAACTCCTGAAATCACAGGCCCAATCCCTGTACCAATCCCCAGCAGCAGCAGCAGTATGCCTATTTCCACCCAACTCTGTTATTACCAGATTTTTCATGCACTTAGCTGCTGCTTGCCTAGTCAATGCCTTCAGACCTATAGCCCTCCAGACACCAACCTCAAGCATACAGAGCATCTTAATCACTAGCACAACAACCCTCTGTTTCCCTTGAAGCAAAATTATCCTTTAGCTCAAGAAGATCTTCCCCCACTGAAGGCACTATGATTGTCTGTGTGTACATCTGGACATGCATATGTATCTATGAATGCGTATGCATAACTCTGCATCCACCTGTAGGTCCAGCTCTCTGTTGGATAAGCATATACTTCCTCTCCCAAGCTCTTTGTCTCTCGACCTGTTGAACATAGAAAGCTTGTGCAATCAATCAAGGGTCAGTCTGTGCACATTTTGACAAATTTATTTGAAGTGCTAATGGATTACAATCTTATCCATTTAATCATTAAATTAAATTGATGTGATTTCAAAAAATAATTCCAATATCCCTGAATGTAGGTTTCTGTTTGACAGCTGTACAATTCTCCTCCTGCATTAGGTGACTCCCTGGCTAATGAGTTGTAAGCAAGGTCACAGCTGCCAAGCACTGATGGATGCACATTTTTAATGGGACTAATGCCTTTTTATTTACACATGATAGTCCCTGGATGTAATGCAAAATACATCTGGCTAATTTCCCAACTGGTGGGAGGTGGGAAAAATACTTCCATGGCCAGGACTTGGAAGCACAGAGTAAATCATGGATAATGACCCATCATGCTTATGCTCACATATTTTTGTCTTTCTCTTAAATTTATTTCATCTCAGCAAACATTTTAGAAATTCTACTATGTGTAAGTTTCAGGAGGGCTTACACTCACAGCACAAAGGTATAAAACCCTTAGGAATTGAGTAAAGTTGGTGTTAGAATGCAATGTGTTCAATGACACCCCAAGGTCAGGCACCCTTGGAACCCCTTTGGGATCCTACCATTCTTCCCTCAGTCCTTGTCTGTGTTAGATGGAATAGTTAACTCTAGAAGAAGATGGCATGTTTGTTGGGAGATGAGGCAACCAAAGTGTCCTTTATATTTATGCAAAGATGGACAAAGTTATCTAAGTGGCACTGTTTCATGTAATCCAGCCTTAGTTTGGGGGGTTGGATAATCTAGAAGTTTTCACTGGAAGGCAACTGAGGACCAGAGAAGTGAAGGCAGCATGGAGAAATGGAAGGAACACCAGTCTTGCATTCAGAAGACCTATGAATTCAACTCTTGGTTCAAACATTTATGAACTGTGTGAGCCACAGGAGTCCCAACTTCCCTGAACCTTACTTTCCTTGACCATAAGATGGGGATAGGCAAAATTACATTACCTATGAAAATCCTGCTTCTGAAGTTCATCATGTTGTAAAGATGATTTTGGGTAACCTTGATAAAAATGCCAGCAAAAAAAAGAGAGAGAGAGAGAGAGAGATCAAGTTTTGGTGGCCCCTGAAATTCCTGGCAGCCTTTCAATCTGGACCCATAACCGGTCCCTTGAAAGCCAACATGGCTGGAAGGCTTCCAATGCTGCAGATTCTCTCCCTCCTGTCTGTTTCTTAGAGCCCCTTGTCCCAAGACTCAGCCCAAGTGCCACCTTCTAACATGGACCTTTTCTGATTCCCCCAGATGGCAAGGCCCTGCTCATGTCCAAATTATATTTGGATATTTGGCATGTAAATAAACCTATGTAAGTGTAAGGATCAGGTCACCCTCCCCCCATTTTAACTTGACTTAACTGAGATAATAAGTTTTGAGCTAAATGAGAGCAATTCCTTTTAACTAGAGTCACATTGCACCAGAATTGTGTTTGCATAGGACAAGGAAACTTGCTTCCACCCTATGATCATTTATTATCAATCAAGTTGGATCAGTTTAAAAGGTTGAAGCCATCATGGTGTTCAGCTAAACCACACACACACACACACACACAAACACACACTCATGCACATACATACATATACACACATAGACACACAAACACTCCCATGCATGCATGCACACTCATGCACACATGCACAGATACACACACACACACACACATGCACACGTGCATGTACACACACTCATGCACACAGACACACAGTCACACATACAGGCATTGGTCAAAGGAGAAGTTTTAGAGCTTCAATGGGTTTAGAGGATGTGGACTTCCATTTTCCCATCTATACCCTAGCTGCATGCCTAGATTGGCTGATGACAATGTAATCCTCAGGAGTGAGGGATAGACGGACACAGATTTACTGTGCTTGAAAGGAACTTCTTGAGCTCATTATGAATGAGAAAAAAAGGACTTTCAGTGACTAGGATGCACATTTCACCCTTTGCTCCATGGGCTTTCTAAGCTGGGATCTGGAGGGCCCTGTGGAAGAGTATGTCACAGACAGCTGGGGAAATATCTGGTACCAAAAGACTTTACTTGTACCACCCTTACTAATAGGTTGGATCTAGTAGAGCCTTAAACCTGGCTGACAAAGTGGTTATCTAGGAGGAAAAGGACACCAGTGGAGTCTGGAGCCAGTGACATTAGAGAATCACCTCTCAACCTTCAGGGACACATGTAGAACCCTGAGGGGAAGATGTAGTCAAACTCTAGGGACCCAAGACATATCATGATAGAGGAAGTTGGGATGAGGAGCCTCAAAGTTCCCATGGACTACATAAGTAAGTGTTTTCACCTCTGATAAGATATAAGCTCCTTAAGGACAGACTTTTGTCTTTGCATCCCCAGCACCTAGCACAGGGCTTGGCACATCACAAGGGCTTAATAAATGTTTGTTGATTGACTGATTGACTAATTCTTTGAAAATGCAAAGTTTTTTTTTGCTTTTTTTTGTTTTTAAAACAATGCCTGGAAAAGACTTTTTAAGGGCAAAATTAAGGAGGACAAATGAAAAATAAAAGGAACCTTCCTTCCTCTCTTCTCTTTTTTATAATGACTGAAGAGCTACGGAGAAAGTAAGGGAAGGAACCAAGAGCACAAATAAAGTGGTCAGTCATGACATTGACAGAGGCTGCCTCTTCTTTTTATGGTCTGACATTTTTTGTGCAGTTTGCTCATGATTCCAGTCAATTACTTGAGTTTTAAACTCTTTGTTAAGGTAGGGGTCTGCTTCCAGTGTGGAGAATGTCCTGTCCCAAGCTTCAGGGGTTTTGTGCAGCTGTTTTCAGAGATACTTCTAGGGACCTATACATTTCCAATTCTTCCAAGGTGGTATGATGAGAGGTGAGATGTTTACTCCTATCCTGGCATGTGCTCTGATCTATGAGTGACCACAAGCACTTTTTTCTGCCTTGGAACTGTGAAGAGGATGTCCTGTCCATCACCACTACAAGCTCCACCATGCCAGCATTCCTCCTCACCCCAGGACCGCCACCCACAACTGTGACCCAGATCCAAGCATAGGCAAAGCAAGAGAAGCCTGACTTAGTACTGGCAAAGAGATCTCTGCAATCCCCCTCTGATCAGCCACTTGATTCCCCCTCAGTCTGTGGACCAGAAGCTCCAGAAACAGCCACCACCCTGGGCAGCACTCTGGGACTAGGGTTGGGACTGCACCTCTATCTCTCACCACAGTCACACTTTTCCCACTAACCCTGTAAGTTGTCTTTGGTGTTCATGGGTTGAGAAGTCTAGAAACTGCCACAGCTGCCTGTGATTCAGTCCTGTGAGGCCTGTTCCAGGTTCACTGGGGCCTGGTTTGCCTGTGTGCCCATGCCAAACTGCATTCCTCTCCCAGCCTGGAGTGATATACTTTTCTGAGTAACCATCCAGGTTGTCTTGGCCTGGAAATTTGTTTCACTCTGTCTTTTTGTGGGTTCTGCTGCTTTAGAACTTGTTTAGGGCCATTTTTTACAGGTATTTGGAGGAGTTTGGGGGAGAGCTTAAGCAAATCACTGCTTTTACTCTGCCCTGCCTCTTATTTTTAGACAATGAAAAATCTCCATTCAGTATTTTGGGGATTCAAGGAAGGAGGTGCTATGTCTTTCTCTCAATTAAATGAAAGAGATGAAACACAAAAGTTCATGCCAAGAGATTTTCACGAACCTTGGTAGAGCGAAGTTAATAGAATACAGAGCACAATTCATTCAATGACTGTAATTTCAAGGTAAAAAGGAAATAACTTTGCAAGACTTTAGAATGTTGACTAAATCAATGACCAATTATGGCTTCCAAAGGCTAAAGGTGAAACAGACCTGGTCTCTTTCAACCAAGAAGTGCAGAAAAAGCATACATGCATTCTTCCGTACGGCCAAGATGAGGATTTGTTTTGCTAAGTGCAAATTTACGTGGGGCAGGTCTGAGATATAACTTGATATTGCAAAAGGCTTCAGGAAGCCTTCACATTTTAGACACTTGATTTTCTTAAAGAGAATTGATTGATTGCTCAAGAACTCAGGGAAGAAAAGGAAGTCATAGTATTATAGGATCAATGAGCTACATTGGGTAGGACCTCAGACCACATATATTCCAATCTGCTCATTTTACAGATTAGGACAGTGAGGTCCAGGGAACTTCAGGTCCCATGAAATATGAGATCTAGGTACAAATCCTCACTCTACCATCTGTGGAACCTTGGACAAATTGCCATCTTTGGTGCCCTCAGTTTTTTCATCTATAAAATGAGAGGGCTGGACAAATCTAACCCTCTTAAAGATTTCCTTCAGCTGTAAATTCTATTTGTAGAAGTCACATCCTTAAAAAAGCACCAGGATGTTTACTTTCTTTCTAGTTTTCTAAAATTAAACATTTTATTGAAAAATTAATAATTCATATCAATACCCCCTCTAAAGTTGCCTGGGAACCATTTGCATTGAGTTAATTAATTTCGATGAATAAAATATCATAACTCTTTGTGGTATATTGCTATCCATAAAAGCATGGTCTTCACCCACCTCTGCCTCACATCAGTGTGCAAGCAGCAAAACTGATCATCATCTTGACCATATTCAAGGATCAGTGTCTGCTTTTCTACGCTTCTGGGCAAAGTGGACACGTCTGCTTCATTCAGTCTTTTGGAGCCATAATGAGCCACTGACAATCAGTGTTCACAGGTCTTCTACAGCTGTTTCCTCACAATGTAGTTGTAGTCGTTACATAAATGATTCTCCTCACTCTGCTAACTTCACTCTGTATCAGTTCATGCAAGTCTCTCTGAAGGTTCAGAGTCCTCATTTCTAAAGGTAC
This sequence comes from Vombatus ursinus, assembly GCF_900497805.2. NCBI lineage: Eukaryota > Metazoa > Chordata > Mammalia > Diprotodontia > Vombatidae > Vombatus > Vombatus ursinus. The sequence goes on along the minus strand of NW_020954623.1, from coordinate 3,029,325 downwards.
AATAAAATCACATTATATTTTAATGCCACACATTGTTCAGCCAACCTCCCAACTGATGGAAACCAATTTTGTTTCCAGTTCTCTGCTACAATAAATAAAAAAAAATAAACTGCTGATAGAAATATTTGCAGAGAGGCAGATGCTTTCCCCCTGCTCTTGGTCTCACTGGAGGCTCGTAGATAACAGTATTGTTGTTGGGTAAAAGGGCATGTGCCATTCAATAACTTTGAGGGGAGAGGAGGATAGTCTCAAATTATTTCCCTGAATGGTTGAACAAATTCCGAGCTCTGCAAACTGTACATTTAAGTACTCATCTTTCCATATCCACTCCAAAGGAGGATATTGATACCTTTTATCTTTGGAAATCTGGTGAGTGTGAGGTGAGAACTCAAAGCATTTTTTTCCTAATATGGCTTTTATACGTTGAATGTCTTCTTTTGAGAATTTCCTCATATCCTTTGATGACATGTTCTGTGGAATCTCAGACAGTTAACAAGCATGTATTAAGAACCTATTCTTTACCAGACATTGTGGTAAGTATGGCTATTCTTCTCTGCCTGTATCAATTCTTCATAAATCTTAGATATTAGGCCCTTATAAGAGAAATCTCTTGGGAAGGTTTCCCCCCACAAACTAATGATTTCTCTTCCAAAAATAATGGCATTAATTTTTCTTATGCAGATTTTAAAATTTTTTATAACAATTAAAAATCTTCATTTTGACTTTTATAATCATCACTAACCTATATGTAGGTTAGGAAAGGGGTCTTCTTCCTATGCCCTCTAATTTTCATATGCCTTTTTGAATTAAGATTGTATATCCATTTGGAGTCTTTGTTGCGGCATATGGGGCAAGTTGTTGGTCTTTCTTCCATACCACATGTTATGTTGTCTCATTATTGTCATTCTCTTGAATGAAATTATTGATTTTTTCTATGATTTGTTCTTTGACACAATCATTTTTTAGGATTAGATTATTTAGTTTCCAATTATTTTTAGTCTATCTTTCCATGGCCCATTATTACATATAATTTTTATTAAATCATGGTCTGAAAAGGATGCATTTACTATTTCTGCCTTTCTGCATTGGATTGTGAGGTTTTTATGCCCTAGTACATGGTTCATTTTTGTGTATGTGCCATGTACTGCCGAGAAAAAAATATATTCCTTTCTTTCCCCATTCAGTTTTCTCCACAGGTCTATAAGATCTAACTTTTCTAATGTTCTATTCACCTCCTTAACTTCTTTCTTGTTTATTTTGTGGTTAGATTTATCTAGTTCAGAGAGGGGGAGGTTGAGGTCCCCCACTAGCATAGTTTTGCTGTCTATTTCTTCCTATAACTCCCTGAACTTCTCCTCTAAGAATTTGGATGCTATACCACTTGGTGCATATATGTTTAGTAATGATATTACTTCATTGTCTATGGTGCCTTTTAGCAGGATGTAGTTTCCTTCCATATCTCTTTTGATAAGATCTATTTTTGTTTTTACTTTGTCTGAGATGAGGATTGCTATCCCTGATTTTGTTGGTTTGTTTGTTTCTTTTTTACTTCACCTGAAGCATAATATATTCTGCTCCAGCTTTTTACCTTTACCTTGTGTGTGTCATTCTTTTTCAGATGTGTTTCCTGTAAACAACATATGGTAGGATTCTGGTTTTTAATCCATTCTTCTATCTGTTTCTGTTTTACAGGAGAGTTCATCCTATTCACATTCACAGTTATGACTACTCTCTGTGTCTTTCTCTCCATCCTCCTCCCTCCTTCCCCTCCCCCATTTATGCCTTTCTTTCTCCTTTCTTCTTTTCCCTCCTCATTAGTGCTTTGCTTTTGACCACTGCCTCTCTCGGTCCCTCCTCCCTTCTATTAGCCCTTTCCCTTTTCTTCCCCTTTACCCTTACTGCTTCTTCCCTCCCTTCTATCCCCCCTCCCTTTTCTTTCCCCTTTTCCCTCCTACTGCCTATAGGCCAAGTTAGATTCCTATAACTAACAGATTATGTTATTCCCTTCTTGAGCCAAATCTGATGAGAGTAAGATTCAAACAATGCTCATCTCCCTCCCTTTTTTCTCTCTGCTGTAATAGGTTTTTGTGTCTTTGCCTGTAATGTAATTTACCCTTGTCTACCTCCTCCTTTCTCAGTATATTTTCTTAGATCACATTAATCCACTTACTTGGATCCATTTAACCCACTTGATTAGATTTTTTTATCATTACATCAAGTTAACTTATATCCACCCCCTTTATGTATACTCCTTTAGCATGGTATAATAACAATACAGTTCTCAAGAGTTGCAAGTGTCATCTTCCCTTGTAAAGATGTAAACATTTTGTCCTTATTAACAACATATTGTATCTTTCTGTTCCATTTACCTTTTTATGTCTCTCTTGAGTCTTGTACTTGAAGATCAAATTTTCTGTTGAGCTCTGGTCTTTTTATCGGGAAGATTGGAAGTCCCCTATTTCAGTGAATATCCATCTCCTCCCCTGAAAGATCATGCTCATTTTTGATGGATAGTTGATCATTGGTTGTAATCCAAGCTTCTTTTCCTTATGGGATATCATGTTCCATGCCCTATGGTCTTTTAATGTAGAGGCTGCAAGGTCCTGTGTGATCCTGACTATGGTTCCATGATGTTTAAATTGTTTCTTTCTGACTGCTTGCAGTATTTTCTCTTTGACCTGGTAATTTTGGAATTTGGCTACTATATTCCTTGGCATTTTCAATTGGGGATCTCTTTCAGGAGATGATTGATGGATTCTTTCTATGACTATTTTACCTTCTGGTTCTAGGACCTCAGGGCAGTTTTCCTTTATGATTTCCTGAAGGATATTGCCCAGGCTCTTTTTTTCATCATGATTTTCAGTAGACCATTAATTTTTAAATTGTCTCTCCTGAATCTATTTTCCAGGTCAGTTGTTTTACCAATGAGGTATTTTATGTTTTCATCTATTTTTTCATTTTTTTGTTTCTGTTTGACTGATTCTTGCTCTCTCAGAGTCATTATCTTCCATTTGCACAATTCTAATTTTTAACATGTTGTTTTCTTCTATTAGATTTTGTACCTTCCTCTCCATTTGGCCAATTATATTTTTTAGGGATTTGTTTTCTTCAGTGTACTTTTTTTCCAGTTGGCCAGTTGTATTTTTTAAATACTCTTCTACCTCTCTCATTTGACTTTTAAAATCCTTCTTGAGCTCTTCTAGGAAGGCTTTTTGGGCTTCAGACCAGTTCATATTCCCTTTTGATGTTCCAGATGTGTGTTTGTTGACAATGTTGTCCTCTTCATAATTTCTGCCTTGATCTTCACTCTTCTCATAATATGAATTTATGGTACATTTCTTTTTGCTCATGGTGTTTCCTTATTCTTTGACCTTTAGAGATTGAGCTCTCCTACCGAGGAGCAGAGGGCACTGACCCAAGCTTCTTGAGTTGGGAGCCTAGGTCTTGGTCACTGGCTTTGTGTACTGGGGTCTCTGATGTTGGCAGTTGGAGGCTGCAGGGTTCTGGCAGCTTACCTGGTGTTGGGCTGGAATCAGCAAGGCTGGAACTCTAGGGCAACTCTAGGTTCCCTGCTTTTCCTTTCCTTTCACTTTCTTCAGCTCCTTTCAGATGGATGTGGCAGGGTGTTTATCCACCTGGGACCCTTTGTAGTGTTGTTTCCCTTATTTTTGCTGAGGCACTGGGAGCATCTTTTGCTGTAGAATGCCAGGCACCTGGTGGTTTTCTGAGCTGGTTTCCACTAGTTCCCCTGCCCTCACTGAGGCACTCAGAGGTACAGGTGTTGGTGTTTGCCTGCTCCACCACCTGGGTCTCAGGATCTCCCCCTGCTGTGCTAAAGTGGGGCTTTCAGCTAGGTTGCTGGGATGCCTCTCTTTCTGTACTGCTCCCCTTCTCGCAGGGCAAGAGGGGCCTTTCTTGTTAATCCCTCAAGTTACCTGGGCTACTGCACTACTTTTCCCCATCTTTCTTCTGGTTCAACTGTTCCAGGGTTTTTCCTGGGGCGATATTTTCTGGGCTTTCAGAGGTTGATAGGGGAGGGTGAAAGCCACTACCTTTTTACTCTGCCATCTTGGTTCTTGGAAGCTGAAAATATTTTTTAAGAAATGAAATCAATAAGAGTTGATGACATCACTAGGTGCAACGGTATAGAAGGAAAAGAAGAAAGGGCCCAAGACAGAGCCTTGTGGGACACTCATGGTTAGCGTGATGAAGATCCAGCAAAGGAGACTAAGGAGCTGTCAGAGAAGTAGGAGAATCAGGAGAGAGTGACATCCCAAAAATCCCAAGAGAAGCAAAGCTTGAAGGAGATGATCAATTGTGTCAAAGAATGCACAGAGGTCAAGAGGATGAGGATTGAGATAGGCTTATTAGATTTTACAATTAAGAGATTGTTAATAATTTTGGAGAGAACATTTTTTCGTTGAATGATGAGGTGGGATTAGATTTAAGAAAGGTGAAGTAGATGGATAAATTAAAGGCTCAGAGGATGTGAGCAATGAAAGGTACCTCAGAGTTCTGGATATGAAAGCAGAAGACAAATCAATCTGAGCATCAAACCTATCGTTGGCCGAGTCAGAGTGACTGTAGAGCTCATGGACATTAGAGAGGGTAGTTAACTGGAGCAGAGGATACTGACGAGACAATAGCATGTATAGCAAATTCACCATATATTAGGGCAAGACTCGAGTTGGGGGGGGGCAGAAGAAGGCTTGGAACCAAGTATGGAATTCCTGGACAAAGGAGGCAGAATGCCATAGATATCAGTTGATAGCAATGAGAGAGTTGGCTTGGGTGATAGAAATGGATAGCTATGCATATCAGCAAAGATGACAAAAGATGGGAATAGTCAATATTGTTATTATTATGGGAATATAGGCACACTAGTGCTTTGTTAGTGGAGTTGAGAATTGGTATGACTATTTGGGAAAGTACTTTGAAATTATGCAAATAAAGTGGCTAAAATGTCTATATGCTTTGACTCAGCTATTTCATTGCTCATCATATACCCCAAGGAGGCCATTGAAAAGAATGAGTTCCTCAAACAAAATAGAACAAAATATTTATAGCAGCACTTCTTATGATACCAAAGAATTGCAAACGAAGCCGATGCCTTTAAGCTGGTAAATGGCTAAACAAATCTTTGTAGACGGATATGATTTCTGCGCTGTAATAAACATTTAATATGGTGAATACAAAGAAGTATAGAAAGGGCTACATGAACTAATGCAGAGTGAAGTAAACAGATCCAAGAAAAGTGTGCCTCATAACTCCAGCGGCATAAATGAGTCATTGAATAGGAAATGCATGCCCAGATTGAAACAAGAGGTGCAGAAAGACACTCACCTCACACCTTTGCACAAATGTAATGCCTAAAAGGGTTGCACGTGGTGCTGATTTTCAGGCTTTTTTAAAGTTTATCAATAAGTTATGCTGATTTCCCCAATTTCTTTGTCTTTTTATAATTAAAATAATATTTGTAACATGACAGGGATTTTGGGGAGAGAAGAAATATGGTGCTAACTATGGTGACATAAAAAAACTATCAAAAAAAATTTCAATTAAAAAAAAATAAGTATGTCCAGGAGTGGTTGCCAAGTGATGGTGGCAAAGGAGCAGTTTGAAAATGGGCTCATGGGTGCAGCTAGGTGGCACAGTGGATAGAGCACCAGCCCTGGAGTCAGGAGGACCTGAGTTCAAATCCGGCCTCAGACACTTAACACTCACTATCTGTGTGACTCTGGGCAAGTCACAACCCCAATTGCCTCACCAAAAAAATAAAAAAAAGAAAGAAAAAAAATGGACTCATCAAGCCTGGAGAAGTCTGTCTCCTCCTTGTGGCCCAGTGCTTTGATGGATGAAAGAAGATGTACCAGGCACTAGGAATAGCCATGAGGGATGCCGGGCTGTCTAGGGAGAAGCAGATTTCCAATAGATCGCATGAGAAAATGAAATGAGTATGAAATGAAGAAATCCAAGATCAATGGGATTTTGGTAACAAGCAAACAAGAATTATAGAATGCCAGTCTTGCCCATTTACTTTACTCACCCTGTTTAGACAGGTTGTCTACTAAGTGATGTTACATAGCCAAATTTCTGAATAGATCTCATTTTTTGGAATACGAAATCATAGTGGTTGGTTTGGAACCTCTGAATATATGAAGTATAGCAGGGCAAAAGGAATTTAAATCCTTTCTTTTTACTGATATATTTATTGAACACAGTTTTATGTTCACCCTTGTCACATGAAGTAAAACTCTCAAGTGGATGCCTGGCTCGCTATCATCTATTAACCAGAAAGCTACATGTTCAGTGACGTGTTATTAAGTTGTAAGTCTCAGAACTCAAACTAAGGAAATGATAAGAGCTATCATAAAGTCCAGGCATAAGGTTTGGAGCCGAGTATTGACAGATGGGCTGCTTCAAAATGTAATGTATTCACTTTGGAATATCTAAAGTAATGCATCTATCAGCAGCAAGGAGTTCTGTATCAAACACTGTTAAATCAGAGACATTAAGATAAGCTGTAAAGCCAGATTATTAACAAAGCAAAATGCCCTGGAGGTAGTAGCAAGAGCACAGTGGGGCCCAGGGAAAGGCTAGAAAATGAAATACCTCCGTTATCTTGCTAAGATCGCTGTGATTTACTTGACTCACAGATCACCTCGGGATTCATTTTTAGTCTTAAAAAAAAGAGAAAGCAAGGAAATGAAAGAGGATATTTTGACTTCATCGATCTTAGAAGAACATGCATCAGTTGTCCTGGACTTACCAGTCCAGTGGGTAATAACAACTCTCATTTCTGCGGAGTTTTACAGTTTATCAAGTGCTTTTAACCCAATAGCTCCGAGAAGTAGAGAATACAAGTATTAATACCCCATTTTTGTAGAGGAGGAAAATGAGGCTCAAATAGGGGAAATGATTCATATATACCTGACATGGCTAGGAAGTGAGATAATAAGGACATAAATCCAGATTTGCTGAAACCAATTCTAGCTACTCTTTCTGCATTTGTAATGCCTTATATGATTGATTATTACTTGACATTATATGGTACCTTTTTTTTGTATCCCTAATCATTCAAAGCACTATAACCATTACTCTCTTCTCCTCTTCAGTGCTATAACATCTATTTAGATAGAAACCATGTCACAGATAAATTATATTAGATAAATACATAATTAAAATAATAAATTAAATAAATATATCAAATAAATAAATTGCATATAATTAGGTACAGCGATAGATTATATAAATTATGTATATATGGATGGTATTTATATTTATACATATATAAATTGCATATTATAATATATATGTTTATATAAATATTACATGCATAATTATATTATATATATAATATTTATATACACATCCCCCAGTTCCCAGCAGAATGCTCTATAAACAATAAATATGGTTTGAATCATTGAATTTTATTCTGTTAAATTTCCCACAATTCTTTCTCTATTTCATATACTCTTTTTTGTCTTTTTCATTCTCTTTCTTCTTTCTCTTTCCGTTACTATATGCCTTCGTTCCTTATGCTTTTACCTTTTCTATTCCTTTCAGATTCTCTCTCATCTCTATCACTTGTTTTCTTTGTTTCTTCCCCCCTTTCTCAAATCTCAATACATTGCTCCCTCATTTATTCATTCATTGGTTTCTTTCTTCCCTCTTTTATCATTTCTCTAGGGGATCTGTCATTCTGACATCATGCTTTCTGGATCATGCTATGCTAATGTTCTCATCCTCCTTCACACACTCTTCTCTCTCTCTCTCTCTCTCTCTCTCTCTCTCTCTCTCTCTCCCCGCACCCTTCCTCTCTCCCACATATTTTCCTTTCCTTCTATCCATCTCTCTAGCTGATGAATTCTATATGTTAGTGTTAATATAACACTCCTTTTCCTTCTCATTGCTACTATTTCTCTTTGTATCTTCGAAATATTTCTTCCTCAAGCTTTCCATCCTTCCTGGAATGATGCCCCCTAATTTTTTTTTATTCTGTCCACCTTATTCTGTCCATTTTCCCCCTTGAGACCTTTGAAATCTGATCTTCTCAAATCTGGAGCACATTCAGTTAATTCCAACTTGACTTTCTTTCTCAAGTCCAAACTTGAGGATGGCATGACATGTCTGTCCCAAGCTTCCCATCATTTCCACCAAGAAAATGCTAGAAAGTCCCTTCTTTTTAGTGAGAATCATATTGAGAATAAAGTTTCTCCTTGATATTTCCTCCACCTATTTTTGGGTGTTATTAGCATGAAAGCAATGGAAGAAGTCATTCTATATTTTGATTCTGTCAGAGAAAGCCCCAGACGCCTGAGTAGGTGAAGTCCCCATCTCTACTAATCCGTTGTTCTTCTTCATAGCCTAACACTATCATTTAAAATAGCAGAGAGCAGACAGGTCTTGTCCAAGGGGAGTCAGCCACCTTCCTTTAGTAGCATGCCCTGGGGGGGAAGATATAGATAACTGTGCTGAGCTAGTTGGTATATCACTGTTACTAATATAGTGGGCATGGGGGCAAGAGAAAAGGGCATAGAATACAAATTAGAAAGTTGCGCAACTTTGGGAAAGACAGGAAACAGGAATCCGATGCCAGTGACGTACAAGTGTCATCAATTACCAATGTCAATGTAAGTGGCTGATAGGAGACAAGTAAACTGGGTGAGACAGAAGAAGAAAAGCTCTTGGATCAAAATCAGGATGATGCCAAATGATGGCTATGCCAATGCCTCACCAATAGCATGAGCTGTAAAGACAAAGGCAGAGCAAGGAGTTTGAAGGTTCATGTGGCTCTGGAGTTTATCTCACCATCCAGAGTATGACTCTCTGTGTCTACATCCTGACCACATCAAAGCCTCAAAAATTAAAATTACTCCATTTTCTGTTCCCTGTAGTAAGAAGTAAGCTCCTGCTCTCATTTTATAGCATTAGATGGAGCTGTACTTTCAATAGGAGACATGCCAAACATGGCACCAGGCATCCTTCATAGGAGCTTAGGGAGTTGTTCTGAAATTTACCACTGGAGTGTTTTTTCAAGGAGGACAGAAGCTGACATGATTTGGTCTGTTCATTTAATTCAACTCATTTTAAAAATGTATTAAGTTGGCATGTGCAACTGGAGCCATTATCTACATTTGTTCAGTATTTTTAGTGAGGGATCATGGTATCATGGCTTTTAAGCTGGAAGGGTTCAGAAAATCCCAGAGTTATAGCTAGAAAGTTCCTTAAAGATCATCTAATCCATCACCTTCATTTTATAGATGTGAAAACTGAGATTTAGAAATATTAAGTGACTTTCACAACACATACTAGCCGTAAATGATGATGAGATTTGAACTGAATTCCTCTGACTTCAGACCCATTGTTTTTTTCTGCTGAACCAAATATACTACCTGATGTCATCTTCATCATAAGCATTCTTTGCTATTCTTAGTAAGAAGCTCAATTCTGGAGTATGCTTTACTACTACTACTACTACTACTACCACTACTGCTGCTGCTGCATGTGTACTTGGGGTTTAAAGTCTGGCAAATTTCTTCACCCTCAACAATTCTGTGAGGAAGTGAGTACGAGCACCAAAATTTCCACAGGTCACAGAAAATTTAAGTGACTTATGCAGAGTTACACAACCAGTAACCTTGACTTAAATAGCTATTTTCTGACTACCAGACTAAAGTTAATTCTTGTTAACCATGATGATTTTAAAGAAGAGATACTTCTTCACTGGAAAAGATTATGATTAAAGAATGGACATCTGCATGAATCCCCAATAGCACAAGACCTGACAAATAGCAGGTGCTTAATTAATGCTTGTTGACTTGATGTATTGGCTTTCTGCTTAAAATAGAAATGTCAACTAAATTATTTCCAAACAACAGTCATCCTGCCTCTTCATTTCTTTTGCAAATAACCTAGAATAGTGCTGACACATAATAAGTGTTTAATAGAAGTTCAGCAACTGACTGACTTACAGGTTGCAATAGAGAAAATAGAATCCTAAGATCTATATTTTCTCTAGAACCTAACTAGATATCCTTTCTCTAGATAACCTACTAGATAATCAAATGAGATAACCTATTCCTCTCTTTGGGATTAATCTAGCTAGGGCCAATACAGACCCTTTTTAATATACTAGAGTTCCAACCTCTAGAATTTCAGAGCAAAGTGAACCACAATGTATCCAAGGACATTCACTTAGGCAACATACTTGGGTATTTGTAACTTGCTCCAAGATCCAAAGTCACACTAATGTATGAGGAATTTGATTTGAGATGACAGCATGTGAAGTTCCAAGGGAAAACCTCTTCAAAATTAGGAATATGTACTGTCATTTTAAGGGAGAGGGGAGAAAGCTGGTGAATGTAGCTCCTCAAAAAAATATAAAAAATTCATGTGTTTGATTCTTCAATTCAATTAAGTACATTTTAAGTACTTACTGTGTGCCAGGTACTGCAGTTAGGTGATAAGGATACAAAAAGATGCAAGGCGGTCTGTGCCTTAAAGGAGTTTACAATCTAATGAGAATGACAACATGCAAACAAATACATAAAAAGTAAGTTAAATACAAGGTAAACAGGAAAAAATAAAAGAGGGAAAGCACTAGAATTAAGAGGGGTTAGGGAAGTATTTGTGTAGTAGGTGGGATTTTAGCTGAGTCTTAAAGGAAACCAGGGAGGTCAAAAATCAGAGCAGAGAAGGAACAGCTTTTCAGGTATGGGGGACAGCCAGATACAATACCTGGAGCTGAGAGATAAAGTGTCTTGTTCCTGAAACAGCCAGGAGGCCAGTGTCATTAGACCAAAGAGTACATATTGGGGAGTGAGATGTAAGAAGACGCGAAGGTAGGAGGAAGCTAGGCTATGAAGGGTTTTGAATGACAGAGTAATTTGTATTTGCTCCTGGAGTAGAGTTGAAGAGGCAGAGGGGACATGATCATATCTACTTGGGAAAATCACTTCATTGGCTGAATGGAGAATGCATTGGAGTGGGGAGAGACTGAGGCAGGCAGACTTACCAGTAGCTATTGCAATAATCCAGGCTTGAGGTGATGAGGGCTTGCACCAGGATGGGGGCAGCATCAGAGGAGAAGAGACATTTGAGAGATGCTGCAAAGTTGAAATCATCAGGCCTTGGCAATAAATTGGAGATGAGGGGGAGGGGGTAGTGAGAGATAGTGAGGTATTCAGTATGACTTTTAGTGTGTAAGCCTGAGGAATTGGGAGGATTCCCCCTACAGTAACAAGGAAGGTAAGAGGGGAGGGGGGATTGAGGGGGAAAGACAATGAATTCTGTTTTGAACATATTGAGTTAAAGATGTCTGCTGGACATCTGGTTCAAAATGTCTGAAAGGCAGTTGGAGATGCAAGATGGGAAGTTAGAAAATAGATCAGGGCAGGAAAGGGAGATTTAAGAATCATCTTATTTTCTGTTTCTATGAAGAACTGAGGGTGTTGCATTAGATGAGCAATTCATGGCCCCTTACAGCTACAAATCCCAGGATTCGAAGATTTTCTGATTCTCTTCTGTGTATTCTTTCTATTAAATGTCCACCCAACCATCCAACTCCCCAGAAGTACTTGGGACACAAGCATATTTCCCAATGGAACAATTTTGAGAAAATCCATTTCTAAAAAGAATTTATGAAATATTTCAGAGGCAGTATGGTATAATAAATAGTCAGAACACTAGCCTTAGAGTTGGGAAGATCTGGCTTTAGAATCCAAATAAACAGAGCCAGAAGAACAACTTGTATAATAATAAAAACAATATAAATACAAACTTTGAAAGCTGTAAGAACTTTGATCAATACAATGACTATTTAGGATTCCATAGGACTAAAGATGGCACATGCTATTCATTACACAGAGGTGATTGATTTAAGGGGCAGAATGAAAAATATATATTTTTTTGTGCACAGCCATGGATCAAATTCATTTTACTTGATGACGAATTTGTGTTATTACTCTTATTTCAGTGGAAAGGAAAGGAGAAATAAATAGACTTTGTTTTAAATAGAGAGATGTGTATATGTGGGTGGGGGTGCTGCTACATGCGCTTTCAGCTGAAGTCACTGGATTGTTGGTTTTATTTATCTTACATTGCTATAAGAGACCTCTCACAAAGTGGGGATAATATACCAAGGTTAGTAATGTAAAAAAAAGCCATAGACTTTTTAAAAATCCTATCTCATGTAATTGCTAGCTGTGTGAGTCTTTGTGAGCCACTTGTATAAATGGTATGTTTCCTCATTTGTAAAATGACAGGATTGGACTCTGTGCCCTCTATGTCCCTTACATCTCAAAATCTACAATACGATGACCTACTCCCTAAGTAAAGGAGTCTGGGCAGTACTGAGGAAAACATCTTAAGCACCTGTGGTAACCTCTTGCTTCTAATATTCACTACCTGTGTGACCTTAAGCAAGTCACAGCCCCTAGGTTTCATTTTCTCATCTGTAAATGGAGCCTCTGAAGTCCTTTGCAGCTTTCTATCAATGAGCTTCTGTTTCTAGGAACTATGCAGGTTTTAGGGAATATTGCTTTGAGTCAAGCAAGCAAAACTTAGATGCAAGTATCATTTTCAATAGATCCATTAGGCTAGAAAACGTGAATCTCATTTGTGGATCTAACATCTGATTTTTGACTTATCGTTGTTGAATAAACCTTTCTGTTGGATTGACCTCAGTTGATAGTTCTTGTGAAGTATGGGCCAAATAGAAAACCAGAAAAAAGGCAGAAATTCCCAGGATGGCTGTGGCTGCCATGGAGGCTCAGAAGGCAAAGCTCCCAAGCACCCTTTGAGTCAATGGTCTTCCAGGGTGGCCTTTTCTGAAATCAACACATTCATAAATGACCATAGAGAAGATCCCCTTGAAATCGGGCGCTTCGTCATGACTTGTAAAGCAGGCCTGTGTTGCTTGGCCTCACCAGCTGTTATTCCCTAACTGTGCTGACTAATGACAGACAGGAGATGTGTGTGCGTCTTGGTGTTTATGGGCCTCAGAAATGACTGTTTTCAATAAGCAGCCTGACTGGATTGGGCTTCCTTTTCTCACCCATCTCTTTATCTTTTTTGTTTCATTTTATTTCCACTTACAGTCTGCTGGATGGGATGTCTCACCCTGAGTCCTCATGTGTTTTCTGTGTTTATGGAAAGGGGAAAGAAAATGTTGACTATAAAGTTCTGACTTAGCATAAACATTGATTTGTTAAATCAAGTACGCAGTCTTCCAAGAAGCTGTAGAATAAAAGGAAAAGGCCCAGATAGCTTTACTGAAAAAAATAAAAAAAAACAAATGAGTTGTGGGTTTGGAATGCCCTTAGGGCAGCATCCAATCAGAAAGAGTACTTCCATTGCAGATGATAAGGAAACAGGGTTCAAAAGTCCATCTTTAAGAGAAAAGGGGAAAAAAAAACAAACCCATAGTCAGATAGCAATCTCCAATATACAATTCAGATAACAAGTCCAAGTAGGGATGAGCATAAAGAAAAAGCACAATAATGTCTTATCTTGTCCATAAAACTCCTGCTCAACTTTCATGGGTCTTCTAAAATTGAGAATTGGAGGGTGGGCAGGGCTTCCTTTTGGCAGCATTGCCTAGAAGACATTTGTCTGACTTGCCCTGCAGCCTGTGCCTTCCTCTATCTAACTTCTGCAGACACCCCAGTGACAATGGAACTTTCCTGGGCCTCCTGGCAGCCAGTGCCCCCACCCCAAGCCACTGTCAAACAGGGCACCACCCAGGCAACAGCCATGCTCCAACCTCTCCTTCTGCATGAAACTATCCTCTAAGCAAATTCTATTTCTATATTGATGGTGATGCCAGCCCTAACAATGAACTCATTTTTTAATGTGTTGATTTTTTTATACTACCAGAATCCCTTTCCTTCTCTCTTCAAGGGTGCCATCCCATATAATAAATAATAGTTCAAATGAAAGAAAAAGAGGGAGAAAATCAACAAAACCTCTTGGGATATCAAAAAGTCTGAAGATATGTGCAATGTATCATACTTGATGACCTTCTACCTCCGGGAAGAAGTGGAGTGGAGGTGTTCTCTCATGTCTCTTATTTGGAGCCATTCTCACCCTTTGTGATTTTGTGATATTGACTTTTGATTGTTTTGTGGTTTTCTCTCCATTTACATTATTGGAGTCATTGTGTGTTTTGATTCCTTGACTCTGCATCAGATCATGCCAGTCTATCTATACTTCTCCTATCCATCATTGCTTATACCACCTTTTCCATTATAGTCACATCACAATGTTTAGCCATTCCACAAGTAATGTCTATTTATTTGTATCCAATTCATTGTTATCACAAAAAGGACTGTTACAAATATTTTGGTGTATATATTTTTTTCTTTTAAATGACCTCCTTGGGGTATAACCTAGTAGAGGAATTTCTGGGGAAAAGATATGGGCAGGTCAGTCATTTTATTTGCATAATTTTAAATTGCTTTCCAAAATGATTGTGCTGATTCACAGCTCCACCAACAATGTACTAATGTGCCCATCTTCCCACAATCTCTCTCGCTCACTGTGATTATTTCCATAGTTTATCATCTTTGGCAATTTACTGAATGTGAAATAAAAACATAGGGTTATTTTGATTTGCATTTCTTTTATTCTCATTTGTAACTTGTTGCATACATACATACACATAAATACATACATACACACATACAGATGCACTTACATATACACATACACATACATATACACATACACATGCTCATAAACATACAGCTAAGTGATCCTGTGAATAGAGGACTGGGCCTGGAGTCAGGAAGACTCATCTTATTGAGTTCAAATCTGGCCTCAGATACTGATGAGCTGTGTGATCCTGAGCAATTCATTTAACCCTATTTACCTTAGTTTCCTCATCTGTAATATATATACTATATAAATACATATATATTATATATATATATTATGTATATGTATATGTGTATATATACATATATACATATATTTGTGTATATACACACATACAAACATACATACATACATATACAGAAGCTGGTCCACATGCAGAATCAGTCCATGGGAAATTCCAATGGGCCGATGAGGCCATGGCATGGCCTAGGATGACATTGGGGGCAGGGTGGAAGAGAAGGACAAGAGCCATATGAGGGGCTGTTTAAATTTCTATTACTTCTATTATCTTATAAAGTTTCACAATATCTCATTGAAAAATGTATTATGCAAGTATTCGACTGCCAGTTTTACAGTTTAGGAAATGTTGATTCAGAAATGTGCCATAACTTGCCCCTGGATCAGAGGATTTGAGAACCAGAGGTGTCAGGGCGTTCAGTGGTTCTCTAGTTTACCCCTCTCATTCCTCAGATGAGTGAGTTGAGACTCAGTGAGGTTAATTGACTTGCCTGAGGTCATGCAGACAGTAAATGTCGAAGTCCAGATTTGAACCTGGTTTCTAGATGCTTTGACTCTTAATCCCTAGTCTTTTCACCGCTTCACAACAACTACTAAATGTCAGAGACAAGATTTAAACTCAGCCCTTCTTAGTTACCCCTCCATCAATCTCAGAGAAGATGAGATATTCTTTCCTCTTATGGAGAAACAGAAGAAAAGGCACAGGAACCAGCATGCAGCAAGTGTGGAGACCACAGGGAGTGGGTGGGGCTTCAAGACCCACGTCTTTTCTCTTTAGTCACCTTCCCTCTTCCTTCTTGTTTGGGTTGGTGAGGGGTACTCACGTCTGCCACACATCTTTACTCTTCTGGAGAATGGAGCAGTAGAGACCATCCTGGCTCCTCCCCTTTTCTGTGGCAGTGATGGATGAAGGTCACAACCTAATTGTTTCTTTTTCTCCATCTTTTCTAAGAGATCAAAAGTCAATGTAGTCCTGAGAGGGTTACTCGTTGCTTTCTTTCATTGGGAAATAACTATGACTTGCATTTTTTAGAGTTTTTATTAGTGACTCTACATTTGCTGGATTTTTAAAATGCGTTCTTGTGATTCTACTTAGTGACTTATTTCCCAAAGCAATTCTTGTGCTTGGAGGCATCCATTAATGCTCCCTCCCAAGCTTATTGAATGAATTCTGAGGCAGTTGAGGGCATAGAGGTGATTAATTTCCTTCCCCTCTTCCGTTCTCTGTAACATATTTTTGGTGAAATACTTTGATGTTATCGTGTCCAAAGTCCTTGTTCTTCAAAGCTCACAAAACTAGTCCAATCTCTTCTTTTTATAGCGGTGTAGGCTGAAGGCTAGATAGAGAAGATAATTTGACCAAGGTTACACCATAACTGACATTTGAAGCCAAGTTTCCTGACTTCATGCCTGATACTCTTTCCAATATATAATGAGTTCTTTCAAAAATTCAATCTCTGATTATAACTCAGGCTGTCACAGTATAACATGGAGACTATGCTTTCTCTGCACAGTAAAGCTTTAGTCATTCCCTTCTGAGTAGTGCTACCCAGGAGAGGACCTGAGCCATTGCCAAAGGAGCCCTGCTGCCTATAAAGAAGGGAGTAGCTCATCCTCATGGTGTTGCTGGCCCAAGTTATGCATGAATAGAGAGTGGAAGAAGGGGTTTCTTGGTTAACAGTCCTGAGGAGGGCCATGAGATGCGAAAGAACAAGGCAGCCATAGAAGCCTAGGCAAGGCATTAAGAACTGAGCAGTCAAACTAGGGACTGTAGAAGTCCTAGGGATCTGGCAATGTCTTTCGGATAAATTGCCATAGATCTGAAGGGCCCCAGAGCTGGGAGACCAAAGGGACACTCTGGATATTGGGACCATGATGATGGTAAAATTGTAAGACTCAACCCCCTACCATCACCTCTAAGAAGGCAGTCAGGGAGATGCTAACTGAGGCTCCACTGATCTCCCCATCTTCTCTTATATTATCTCCACTACCCCATTGGTGTTGGGTGTGTATCTGACTCCTTACACCTAGCTCATAAAGATTGTGATGGACTTTCCCATTGGAGAGGAAGAAAAGAAACATCCCTTTTTCCTTGGCTAACAGGGCCAGCCTCGGAATTCTTTCTCTGTTATTTATGTGCATTTTAATAAAACAATTCCTTTGTCTCATCCCTGGTTAGCTGGCTGTTTGCAAGAGAATGGAATATTCCTAGCGGAGAGCTCAGAATGAGCCATATTCATATGTTCCCTGGGAACTTTTGGCCAGGAGCAAAATGAACTATTGTTATAATTAAGAATCCTCCCAAACTGAAACTCGACTGCAAGGGCTTTGCTAATGGGCCTCGGGTTACAATAGGCTCTATAGGGACCCATACCAGTAAGCTTAGGGACCAATCATTAAATTAGAATACAGTTTCTCTAGTGAAAGTATTCATTTCAGGTCCATTCCAATATGAGTGATAGATGGGGGATGGTCTAGACTTCCAAGTAAGCCAGGTGCTCAGCTGTCTATCTAGAATGGTTTGATTTGTGGGTCACGGGGGAAAAACCCTGAACCAAAGCATCTACTACCCACCTCTTTTGCAAATACACTCCTGCAGCTTTGTTCCTCTCTAAACATTCTCCAGTAGCATGCTAAGACCTCTAGGAGAACTTCAAGTAATCAGAACTTAAAATCAAAACCTTTGGGACTGAGACATCAGATGGGTGGCTGAGGGCAGCGAGATCAAGTTCAGGGTAGAGAGCTGGAGAGAGGTGAATTGAAGGAAGCTACTCTAATCTTTTTTACTTCCTAACTTTTTTTCTAGGACAGAACCTTAACGAAAGGCCCTGTGCTGTGAGGCAATAGATTTCAATTCCAGCCTCTATTCTGCCCAACTAGGAGATCTTAGGGGACTCACTTACCTTCTGTAGGAATCAGTCTTCATCTATAAAATCAGGGGCGATAATCAAATAAGATGACCTCTTAGTTCCCTCTTCTATCTAAAAAGCCAATTATTTATGACCCTGAATGGCAGCCCTTGGGAAACCTGAGATGGTGGCTCTCATGTGGCAGCCTTCGATGGCCTCTCAATGAAGCCTTTTGGTGACGTTGCTCTAACGCTTCCATTAAATAAAAATGTTCACATTTTGGCCCTCCACCAAATGATGAACTGATTCTTTTTACTGCTCCTTAGTAGCTGCGTGTGCGCTTTTCAAGTATTGGCCTCTCTTGGAAAGTATTAGCATGAAGAACAACCCCGTGCAATCAGCAGGGAGTTCTGCTAGGCGCTCTACATCCCTTTGGCCATAAGCATGACACTCTGAAGGCTGCTTTGGTGGTGAACACAGCATCACACTGGGCTGGAAAAGGTTCCTGGAAAATTAGCACTAGAGCAACATGAAGAAGTCTAGCACATGTATGCCTCCTTTTCTTTATTCTCCCCCTCTCCTCCCAGCCATAGAGTGCAGAGAGTTGCATCTGGAACCCAATTATTACCTGAGCCCTGTGGTCTCTTGGTGGCCTTGCTGGTGACCCAACCCACAAAGTAGTTGAGCCCTACACAATCAGACATCAGAGGTTTCCAGCCCCGATGTGCTAGCTTCCACAACTCTGTTTAATGAAAACATTAGGGCACCCATAGATTAAAGGCAGGATGCCTTTCATGAGTGGTGGCTGCACATTTTGTCTCTGGTCTTAAAGCTTTATTTCCCCTTGGAGTGTAATAATCCTTCCAGTGATTTCTTTATGAATAGATTCTGAGATTCTGTTGGCAGTGTAAGAGCCAATCTTCCCAAGCAGTAGGGGTTCCCAAACCAATTAAATTTGTTTACTATCTGATCACAATAAAACAACCTGAAGATCAAGGAGTCACCCTCAAAGAGGCTCATTACTGCTCCTTCCCAGTATAAAGGCAAAAAGAGGGGCATTCTTACTATGGACCCAAGAATCTCCATAGGCATCCTTGACAGAGATGTGTGATTTCTGGGAAACGGAAATAATTTCATGGAATGATGGATTGAAAAATGATTCTACAGTTTGGGTGCTTCAGTGTGCCTGCATGTTTGTGTGATAACTAAACCTTCCAAGAAGAATATCCTCTTTTGAGATATCTTATTCCAAGTCAGAATTAGGGAATGCTGAATTATACCTATTGCCCCTGCCCTGTATGTTGAGTCATATGAGTATGAACATGGTCTGCCCAGTGTTCACGCTGGCTGAAAAGCACCAGGAGGAGGGGCTGTAAGCTAGATTGAAGTCCTGTCCCACCACCAGAGAAGGACAATCCTTGGCTCGGTGGGTTAGTATCAGTTGAGCTGACTTGGGAATCAAAGGACTGGAAACTCAGTTCAGTTGTGTCCAAACTGTGTGATCTTACACCAGTCATTTCCTTTCTCTGGGTCTCAGTTTCATCCCTTACAAAAGAGCGATTGCTGGATGAGATGTGCCCCCAAGGAGAACCCCCATCATTTCAAATGCTATCATGGATTGTCAGAGTAATAAAGGACTGCAGGGAACATCTAGCCCAATCCATACCTGGGAGTTCATCCTATGCCCTAAGGTCCTACAATGAGAATTTTTACTGATCACAAAGACCTAGCATTTCTCCATAGTGTTCAAAGAACTCACCTTGAAAAGAGCTCTTCTGATCACAAACATTCTCCGGAGGAGGCGAAGGTGGAACAAATTGATGATGAACTTGAGAACAGGGACATATGTTTCTTCATTTGAAAAAAAATGCATTCTTGTTCAAGCTACCTTGGATTTGAGTTATTTGGACATTCCATTGTGTGTGGAGAGGCGTATATTACCCAATTTTTTTAGGCGTTTGATCATTTTTCCCAATCTTTCTGGAAAATGGAACATGTCCTAGTTTACAAAACTAGAACTTTCAGAACTTTCCTTCCATCTCTTCTTAAGTCTCCTAAAAAGAGGATGACAAGGGAAAAGATGGGAGCCTAAGGGACCGACAGAGCAAGTACTGGGAATGCATAGATAGTCATAACACTAGTGCAGCACAGGTATTAGTCAGGCCTTGGTCACTGGTACAACAAATCGGGCTCACCCTGAGGTTCTCCCCCATGAGAGTCTTGTCAAGATTCCTCTGCTTGTTTGGATGAAAAAAGAGTTTTCCCTTCAGGATTTGGCTCATGACTGTCTCAATGAGATCTCAACTCCCCAGCAAGCACTCAGGTTATCAAGGTGAGATGTAAGGTATTATTCATTTGGTCTGTCAAAAACATACAGGATAGTCTTCTATCTGAGTTCATTGGCAGTCAGAGAAATTACATTTGCTTTTCTTCACAGCATCATGTAACGCTTCCCTCTAACAATAAGTAATATGCCTTCCATGTTTCGCAGCCCATGTGGCTCCCTGCTATGAGGATTTTGTTTCCCTTTTTAGGGTAAAAAGATGGTATGGACTGAAGGAGCTTTAGAATCTCACCTCTCATCTTCTCTGTCAAGGATCTGAATTATGAATTCCTTTTATCTCTTCTCTATTTCTCCCTATATATAACAAACATTCTTTCTATGCCTACTTTCTCTCTCTCTCTCTCTCTCTCTCTCTCTCTCTCTCTCTCTCTCTCTTTCTCTTTCTCCTATCATTAGTTGCTTAGCATAATGCTAGACATAGAGTATATCCTTAATTTGTGCATTTCAACTAAACAACTGATTAATCCATCTATGCCAGACTAAAGATTACAGGGCAAAATCATATTTCATAAGCCTCTATATAAATCACCTAACTCTGGACAGTACCTGGATGCTCAGATGTCTCTCCTGATTCAGGTGCAGCCCAGTATCTCTGTGTGCTTTTCCTTACGGAGTTTCTATATCTCTCTCTTCAATGTCTGTCTCAGTGTGAATATATATGAGTGTGTGTGTGTGTGTGTGTGTGTGTGTGTCCTTCCAGTGTGTCTTCTTAATGCTTTTCCTATCCTTTTCAATGCCAAGACCAATGATCAGGTCAATTTAGTCAGGTCTGGAATCACTTGATGATTCCCTCTGCTGCAGACTGAACAAAAGCCCTGAGGACCTAGGACAAGGAGCCTTCATCTCTCTTCTAAAAGACAGTAGAAGGGAAACGAATTTACCCTTGGGGATGCCCAGAGCAACTTTGAAGTAACAAGTTAGACATTCCATGGACAACCAAATAGAATAATAAAAAATTATAACTTATTTACAAGAAATTAAAGGGAAAAATTAAAATATGATGTTACAGGAAGCACAGATTTGTTGTTAAACCTCTCTCCTAAAATCACATATCCTGCAAAGGTTCACCTAAGCCTCCCAGTAAAATGGGTGAGTTGACCTAGATTATCTCTAAGGTTCCCTCTGTCTCCACATACTATGATGGTTCTATCCAAAGAATTACATTTGTAATAAGCTTCTTCTTTAATAACAATAATAGTTGTAGATAAGATTTATGTAGTACTTTAAGGTTTGCAAAGCAATTACACAAATATTATCTCATTTGATCCTCACCATCCCTATGAGGTAAGTGCCATTATTATTTTTTCCATTTTACAATGAAGAAACTGAGGCTAAGAGAAGATAAGTGACTTAATGGCCCAGAGGCAGGATTAGACTCAGGTCTGTTGCCTCCAAGTCTTATTCTCTATTCACCACACCAGCTCTCATCTCTATTATACCATGTGTTTTCATTTTATTGAATAACTTTTTTAACAGTTTTCCATTTCCTGGAATATTTCCCCTTCATAGAAGTGTTTCAGATCAAGTCTTTTTCACCATGAAAGATTTTCACTCAATATGGCAAAACCGACATACTATAAATTTTCTTCCCCAACTTCACCTATTTAAGATCTTCCACAGCAGAAAAACAGGATAGTGATGAATGGTTTGGGGGCACAGAGTTCTAGAGCTGCATGTCACTGAGATCTTTTTGTAGTCCAAGTTGTCAGAGTAAAGAGACTTGGCCAAGGTTATGCCAGACCAAGGCTGAAACCCATCTCACTGTGCCTGACTTACTGATATTTCCACTAAATTAGAGCTGGGACTGCAGCCCAGTGTCTGATCAAAGGAATCCTGCTACCTCCTCTATTTCAGGGAAGGAAGGAGGCCTGGAGGACCTAGCACTTGGTATAGAGTCATTTAAATGATACTGATTCTGTGGCTTACTCACTACATGTCCTTGGGCAAGTCATTTCTGCCTTGCAAGCCTTAACTTTCATAACTGTCAAATGGTAGGACTGAACCACATGACCTCTCATGTACCCATTCCCTCTAAAGCTTAAGGTGACAGAAAGGCCTAGGCGGATGTTCCCACACAATAACTGCCCCCAGAGTCTGACTGCCAGCTAGCTCTCCCAATCCTCCCCAAATTCTCTCAATATTCAAGGTCTCAAACATCAGACAGATGTTTGCAATGTTCAAGGCTGCTTACTCCTGGGCAAGTACCACAGTGGACTGCTGATTGGAATGGGTACCTCCAGTCCTGCCATCATCCTTAGTGGAAATGGAAAATCATATTAAAGAAAAATAAGGGAATAGAAAATGCTTGAGATCAGGGTACATACATATAATAATAATTGTGAAACCATCAACATTAGCAAACACATCTGTTATTCAAATTACCACAAAGATATCTCCCAAGACGAGACAAAATAATAATGAAATTTACTTTGGGGAGTGAAAAGTAGATTCTCAAGGAAATATTGAAAAAAAAAAAGGGTGAATTATGAGAGCAAAGCAGTCCTGAATCTCAAACTCTATCATGTAGCAGTCCTCACTGAAAGTGTTTGGTAGTCATTACAAAGTAAACTGGATTAGTGGAATAGATGAGGCAATCAAGAACTGCATGGCATTAAACACCTCCCTGTGGTTTCCCTCCCAGAATTGCTTGCATTAGAATGTCAGGAGAGACAGTTTTTATCTCTGAGTTTTATTCCCAGCAACTAATGGTGGCTGAGTTTAGCACAGTGCCTGGCACATAGTCTGTCTTTAATTAATGTTTATTGATTATTCCCAAATAGATAGGAGGTCAAAGGATATAAAGAAAGATTTTTCAAAAAAAAAGAACTGCAATATTCAAAACCACATGAAAGAATGTTCCAAATCACTAATAATTAGAGAAATGCTAATCAAAACAGCCAGGAGGTTTGACTGCAGATGCTACAAATTGGCAAAAATGGCAAAAGGCAATAGTAAGAGTTAGCAGGGTCATGGGATGGTATGCACACTAATACATTGCTGGTGGCATTGTAAAATGGTATAGCCATTTTGGAAAGCAATTTGAAATTATGTAAATAGACTCCATTACTGGACTTGTAAATGAAGGGAGTCATTGATAAGAAAATTCCTACCTATATGACATATTTATAGTAGCACTTTTTGTGATAACTAGGTGTGATAATTGTAAACTTTATATTTTTGATGTTATTATTATTGTCTGATGTCATAGATATTGTTTGATATTATATTCCTGATGATAGGGGTCTCTCAGGCTAAGTAGTCCTAATGCCCATAAAAACATAGAGGCCAAAGAGACAGTGGTACTTTTCCACTCTTAACTGAGTGTCAAGTGGATAAATATTGCAGCTTTTAGATCCAATGAACTCTTGATCTGCTTCAGGGGGCTTGAGTCAATCACTCTTCTGCTGCCTTAGGTAACCTTAGACAAAGTAACATTAGATCCTCCCACCAGTTTGTGGTACCAGTAAAGAAATTCCTCATCCCAAGCTTTAGCCAAGGCTGGTATCAATAAGGGATCCTGAGAACTTTCTTGCCATATCTGGGTCTGGTTAAAAATGCCCCTCCTACATCTGGCATCGATAACCTGTTCCCAATGAAGTCAATTTTCTGACTGTAATCTTGCCACCTGACCCCCAATTTTGAGTGTTTCTTCTTCAACACATCTCACCCTCAGGCTGTGGTGAGTTTCTTGCATATGGAGATTTCTGCCTGTGTCTATTGTTATGGTGTATGGAGTGCCTATGCTTTGCTTGTCTGCTTGCTTCTTTGAACAACAATAAAACTCATGACTGTATCATTTCCCTGAGTACCAATTTCCTAGAAATCCTGAATCCAGGTATTTTATTTTAACCCAAGCACCTGAGGCCAAATAAACCACAAAGACATAGAAACATAGTAGAATTCCAATGATTAGAGAATGATTAAATAAATTGGGCTCATGAATGTC
This sequence comes from Vombatus ursinus, assembly GCF_900497805.2. Classification (NCBI taxonomy): domain Eukaryota; kingdom Metazoa; phylum Chordata; class Mammalia; order Diprotodontia; family Vombatidae; genus Vombatus; species Vombatus ursinus. Next base: position 3,005,291 of record NW_020954623.1, on the reverse strand, counting down.
ATGGAATATTACTGTGCTACAAGAAATGATGTGCAATGAATACAGAAAAGCACGACAAGATCTATATGAACTGATGCAGAATAAAGTAAGCAGAGCCAAGAAAACAACATACACAGTCTATGGCAATGTAAATGGAAAGAACAATCGCACACCAAAAACTCTAATGTGAATGTAATAAAATTATAAAGATAAAGCAGGGAGACAAAGACGATGTAATGGAGTAAAGCCAGGAATTCACATAAGCTCTCCCAAATTCCCCTTCAAACAACATTAAAATAGCACCTCAAAATGAATTCTAGAGTGGCAGGCCCAACAAAAGGACAGGATGAAATAATTTTCTGACAACTTAAAAAGTTGACAGGAAAAGCCTGTCTCACTGGGGTGAGAGTGGAGCACGGTACAAGGAAAGGGGCACCTAAGCAAGTCAGCAGTGAGTCCCTGTGCCAGCAAGCCAACACAGGCCTTGGGGACAACTGAATGAGCATCCCAATTTCTGAAGATCTCAGCCCACAGATGGAAAGGTGGCAAGACAACTGATCAGAAAGAGATAACAGGCGCCGCTTTGCTGTCACTGGCTGCAGGACTTGGTTACATTACTCATGCAGAGATCCAGGTCACAGTCCTAGGGTGAGGAAGAAGACTAGTACAATAGACAGTGTTACTGCAAGGGAGCAGGGATCCTGCTCACAGTTCTAGAGCCAAAAACAGTGCTTGTGGTCATTCCCAGATGACAGCACAGGCCAGGAGACTAGTAGATACACCTCTCTATAGATCGTACCAACTGAGAAGAACTGAAAACTTAAAAGTTCCCAGAATTAGTTCTGAAAGTAGCATCACAAAAAAAAAGCCTGGAGCTTGAAATAGCACCCCCTCAACCACATGATCAGAGACTAACTTTAACATAAAGTTAAAAGCTACAAAATAACCTGAAGAAATGAGGGGAAAAATTGATCATAGAAACATACTGTAGTGACAGGGAAGATGAAAACACAATCTTGGAAGAGGAAAACAATGTCAAAATGACTACAGGCAAGCCCTCAAAGAAAAGTATGAATTGGTCTCAGGCCCAAAAAGTATTCCTAAAAAAATTAAAAAGAATTCCAAAAAGTAAATAAGAGAGGTAAAGAAAAAATTGGGAAAAGAAATGAGAGTGATGCCAGAGAATCATAGGAAAAAAAAGAGTCAACAGTTTGGTAAAGGAAGTACAAGAATGGGAAATGTTGTACAAAAATTCATCAATGAAAATGACTTCTTAAAAAGTAGAATTGTCCAAATGCAAAAGGAGGTACAAAAGCTCAATGAAAAAAAGGTTTACTAAAAATTAGAATTAGGCAAGTGGGAGCTAATAACTACATGAGATATCAAGAAAAAAAATTTTTAATGAAAAAAATAGAAGAAAATGTGAAATATTTCATTGGCAAAACAATTGACCCTTGAAAACAGATTGAGGAGAAATCATTTAAGAATTATTGGACTACCTGAAAGCAAAGATAAACAGACATCATATTTGAAGAAATAATAAGGAATAATAATAAGGAAAATTGCCTTGATATCCTAGGACCAGATGGTAAAACAGAAATTGAAAGAATAGACTAATCACCTCCTGAAAGAGATCCAAAAAAGAAAACTCCCAAAAATAATACAGCCAAGTTCCAAAAAGCTCCTGAGGAAAGGACAGAGTATTGCAAGGAGCCACAAAGAAACAATTCAAATATAGTGGAGCCACAATCAAAATAACACAGGATTTAGCAGCTTCTACATTAAAGGATTGGAAGGTTTTAAACATGATACTCAGGAAGGCAAAGAAGCTAGGTTTACAACCAAGAATCATATACCCAGTGAAACTGAGTATAATGCTTTCTGGAGGTGGGGTGCGGGGGTGGAGGCAGTTGGAGAAATGGACATTTAATAAAATAGAGGACTTTCAAGCACTCCAGATGAAAAGACCAGAGCTGACAAGAAAATTTGATTCTTAAATTCAAGACTCAAGAGAAGCATAAAAAGATAAACAAGAAATAGAAATCATAAGGGATTCAATAAGGTTAAACTGTTTACATTCTCACACAGGAAGATGATATTTGTAACTCTTAAGAACTTTATCACTATTAGGGCAGTTAGAAGGCATATATAGAGGGTATGAGCTGATTATGATGGGACGATATAAAAAATAAAAGGTAAGAGTGATTCACTGAGAGGAGGGGAAAGTGAGAGGTAGAATGGGATAAATTGTCTCCCATAAAAGAGGTGCAGGGGGCAGAGCCAAGATGGCGGAGTGAAAGCAGCGACTTGCTTGAGTTCTCCCCCAAACTCCTCCAAATACCTGTAAAAAAATGGCTCTAAACAAATTCTAAAGCAGCAGAACCCACAAAAAGACAGAGTGAAACAAATTTCCAGCCCAAGACAACCTGGATGGCTGATCAGAAAGGTATAGAGTGCCAGGCTGGGACAGGAGCTCAGTGTGGCTTGGGTGCCGCAGTGAACCTGGAACAGGCGTCAGAGAGCCTGGAGCAGCCTCAGAGGACTGAATCATAGGCAGCTGTGGTGGTTTCCAGACTTCTCAAACCAGGAATGCCAAAGAAAACTTGGATGTTCAGTGGGAAAAGTCTGTGACTACAGTGAGAGAGAAGCTAGGTCTCAGGCACAAGCCCTGAGCACAGCCCGGGGTGGTGATTGCCAGCGTCTGGCCCACATACTGAGGGGCAATTGAGTGGCTGATCAGAAGGGAATTGCAGGGATCTCTTAGCCAGTGCTGAGGCAGGAATCTCTTGCTTTGCCCATGCTTAGATCTGGGTCACAGTTCTGAGGGGTGGTCCTGGGGTGAGGAAGAGTGCTGGCATGGTGGAGGTCGTTGTGTCAATGGAGAGGAAACACCTCGCCCTTTATCATAGCACCTTGGAAGAACTGAAAATTTACAGATCCCTAGCAGTATCTCTGAAAACAGCTGTACAAACCCTGAAAGCTTGGGACAGTACATTCTTCACATTGGAAGTAGAGTTTAAAACTCAAGTAATTGGCCAGGATCATGAGTAAGCAGCACAAAAAGAGTCAGACTATATTATCTTACTTTGATGAAAAAGAAGATCAAAACATACAATCAGAAGACAACAAAATCAAAGCTCCTACATCCAAATCCTCCAAGAAAAATATGAATCAGTCCCAGGCCTTGGAAGAGCTCAAAAGAGATTTTGAGAAGCAAGTAAGAGAAGTAGAGGAAAAACTGGGAAGATAAATGAGAGTAATGCAAGAAAATCATAAAAAACAAGTCAACAGCTTGCTAAAGGATTCCCCAAAAAATACTGAAGAAAATAACACCTTAAAAAATAGCCTAACCCAAATAGCAAAAGAGGTCCAAAAAGCCAATGAGGAGAAGAATGCCCTAAGAAGCAAAATTGGCCTAATGGAAAAGGAAGTCCAAAAGATTAATGAAGAAAATACTTCCTTAAAAATGAGAATAGAGCAATTGGAAGCCGGTGACTTTATGAGAAATCAAGACACTGTAAAACAAATCCAAAAGGATGAAAAATTAGGAAAAAATGTGAAATATCTCATTGGAAAAACAACTGACCTGGAAAATAGGTCCAGGAGAGAAAATTTAAAAATTATTGAACTATCTGAAAGCCATGATCAAAAAAAGAGCCTAGACACCATCTTTCAAGAAATTATCCAGGAAAACTGTGCTGATATTTTAGAACCAGAGGGCAAAATAGAAATGGAAAGAATCTACTGATCTCCTCCTGAAAGAGATCCCCAAAGGAAAACTCCTAAGAATATTGTAGCCAAATTCCAGAGTTCCTAGGTCAAGGAGAAAATATTACAAGCAGCCAGAAAAAAAACAATTCAAGTATTGTGGAAACACAATCAGGATAACACAAGGTTTAGCTGCTTCTACATTAAGGGACCACAGGGCATGGAATATAATATTCCAGAGGGCAAAGGAGATAGGATTACAACCAAGAATCACCTACCCAGAAAAACTGAGTATAATCCTTCAGGGGAAAAAATGGTCATTCAGTGAAATAGGGGACTTTCAAGCATTCTTGATGAAAAGATCAGAACTGAATAGAAAATTTAACTTTCAAATACAGGACTCAAGTGGAACATGAAGAGGTAAACAGCAAAGAGAAATCATAAGAGACTTATTAAGGTTGAACTGTTTACATTCCTGCATGGAAAGATGATATTTGTAACTCAGGAGACCTTTATCAGTATTAAGGTAGTTGGAGGGAAAAAATTATATGTTTGTGTGTATAGATAGATAGATAGATAGATGATAGATAGATAGATAGATAGATAGATAGATAGATAGATAGATAGATAGATATAGGGCACAGGGTGAGCTGAAGATGAAGGAGTCATATCTGGAGAATAAAATTAAGGGGTGAGAGAGGATTATACTAGGAGAAGGAGAAAGGGAGAGGTAGGATGGGATAAATTTTCTCACAAAAAATACAGAGAAGAAAAGGCTCTTACAGTGGAAGGGAAATGGGGGAAGGTGAGAAGGAATGAGTGCATCTTATTCTCATATCATTTGACTTAAGGAAGGAATAACATACACACTCAATTGGGTGTGGAAATCTGTCTTACCCTACAGGAAAAAGGGGGGGATGGGGATAAGAGAGTAGGGGGATGATAGAGAGGAGGGCAGATTGGGAAAGGGAGTAATCAGAAGCAAATACTTCTGAGGAGGGACAGGGTCAAAAGAAAGAATAGAATAAAGGGGGGGCAAGATAGGATTAAGGGAAATAGAATTAGTTTTTCACAGCATGGCTACTATGGAAGAGTTTAGCATAATTGCACATGTATAACCTATATTGAGTTGCTTGCCTTTGCAATGTGGATGGGTGGGGAGGGAGGAAGGGAGAAAATTTGGAACTCAAAGTTCTAAAAACATACATTTAAAAAATGTTTTCAATGCAACTGGGAAATAAGAAATACAGGAAATGGGGTACAGAAATCTATCCTGCCCTACAGGAAAATAGAAGGGGAAGGGGATAAGAGAAGGGAAGGCAGACTAGGGGAAGGGGTATTCAGAATGCATGCCATCTTGGGGTGGGGGGCGGGGTGAGATGGGGTGAAAATTTGGAACTCAAAATCTTGTGGAAGTCAATGTTCAAAACTAAAAATGAATTTATTAATAATATTTTTTTAAAAAGAGGTGCAAAAGAGCTTCTACAGAGGAGGGAAAATGAGGGGGATGGGCAACACTTGAACTTTACTTTCATTGGATTTCACTCAAACATGGAATAACATATATGCTCAGTTAGGCATAAAAATCTATATTACCCAACAAAGAAATAGGAGGGGAGAAGGATAAAAAGGAGCAAGGGACGGATAGAAGGGAGGGTGAATTTGGGGAGGTGGTGGTGAGAAGCAAAACACTTGTGAGGATGAACATGGTGAAAGGTGAGAGAGAAAGAGAAACAAAGGGAAATTAGGGTGGAGGAAAACACACAATTAGTAATCGTAACTGTGAAAGTGTATGGCATAATGGGGCAGCTAGGTGGCGCAGTGGATGGAGCTCCAGCCTTGGAGTCAGGAGGACCTGAGTTCAAATGTGGCCTCAGACAGTTGACACTTACTAGCTGTGTGACCCTGGGCAAGTCACTTCACCCCATTGCCTCACCAAAAAGAAAACAGCAAAAAAAAAAAGTATATGAGATGAACTCACCTATGAAATGGAAGTGGATAGCTGAGTAGATTAACCAGAATCTTACAATACGGATTTTTTAAAACAAGAAATACGCTTGAAGCAGAGGGACACACACAGAGAGAAAAGAGGCAGGTGTAACAAATCCTGATCTCAGACAAAGAGCAGAAATGGAGCTAATTAAAAGATACATAGATACGGATGCACACACACGCGCGCGCAGACACACACACACACACACATACCAAATACGCATCCAAATTTTCAAAAAAGTGAAATGAGTTACAGGATGAAATAGTGTGAAGAAAATTATGATTTTCATATTAATTGACATGATGTGTGTAATGAATATACTGATCATTTAGATTTCTCTGAACTGCCTCTTTGGCTTGCAAGTCAGAATCTTACAATGCAGCTTGAAATGAGCAATTAAACCCTTGACAACACTCTCATAAGCATTGCATTCCTGTGTCTGTGAACTTTAAGTGAAGCAAATCAAAGATTGTAGAACCCGTTCCTGTCGCAGAACTCTGGTCCTATACCCCAATCAGTAATGACTCCCAAGGACTTGAAATAATACTGTTCCCATAGGACTCCAGAACACCTGTATTGTGGACTCATGGGCTTGTTATGGGAAACCACTCAGGCCCTGGAAGTGATTGTTTGAAAGCTACCTTTCCCCTCATTTCCCACTTGTGATTTATGTATGTAATCTCTTACTTCACTACAGCAAGATGGAATTCCAATAAGATAATTCCTGATTTACAAATCTGTTCCTCGTAATGAAAATAATTAACTAAACCACTACTTGAATACTGGTACCTTGTGTCTGGCCTGTTGTGTCTCGTCATTCCTAGGTTAAAGACTGGCTCGATAAAATTCATTTAATAACAGTAAAACTGTACTAGTGGGGTCCTCACCTTTGCCCTCTCAGAAGTAGAGGAATCTAACCAACAAAAACAAACAAGAAAGAAGTTAAGGAGGTGAATAGAATTTTAGAGAATTAGATATGATAGACCTCTGGAGATAATTGAATGGAAGTAAAAGGAATATACTTTTTCCTCAGCAGAGCATGTCACCTTCACAAAAATTGACCATGAATTAGGACATAAAAACCTTACAACCAAATGCAAAAAAATTAAAGGCATTCTTCTCAGATCATAATGCATATATGTATACATATATGTGTATGTATATACACATATAATATATACATATATAATAAAAAGTCATGGAAACATAGATTTAAGTCAATTTTCAACCTAAATAATCTAATTCTAAATAATGAGTGGGTAAAAGAACAAATCATAGAAAGAATCAATAATTTCATTATTAACAACAGTGAGACAATATACCAAAATATATGGAATGCAGCCAAAGTAGCACTTAGGAGAAATTCTGTATCTCTATATGTTTACACTAATAAAATAAAGAATAGATAAATGAATTTGGCATGAAAACAAAAAAAACTAGAAAAAGAACAAATTAAAATATCCAGTTAAACACCAAATTGAAAATCCTGAAAATCAAAGAGACTAATAAAATTGAAAGTAAGTAAACCATTGAACTAATAAATAAAATTAGGATCTGCTTTCATGAAAAATAAAATAAAACAGATAATCCATTGGTTAATTTGATTTTAAAAAGAAAATCAAATTATCAGGATCAAAAATAAATGGGGTGGGGCAGCTAGGTGGCACAGTGGATAGAGCACTGGGCCTGGAGTCAGGAGGAGCTGAGTTCAAATCTGGCCTCAGGCCAAACTCTTGACACTTACTAGCAGTGTGACTGTGGGCAAGTCACTTAACCCCAATTGCATTAAAATAAGTAAATAAATAAAAGGGGTAAATTCACCACCAATGAAGAGCAAATGAAAGTAATTATTAGCAGCCATTTTGCCCAATTATAAGCCAATAAATCTAACAATCTAAGTGAAATGAATAAATATTTACAAAAATACAAATTGCCCAGACTAATAGAAAAGGAAATGGAATACTTAAATCCTCTTATCTTAGAAAAAGAAATTGAACAAGCCATCAATGAGCTCCTAAAAAAAGCAATCTCCAGGGCCAGATAGATTCAAAGTGTATTCTACCAAACACTTACAGAAGAATGAATTCCAATACTATAGAAACTATTTGGAAAATAGCCAATGAAGGAGTCCTTCCAAATTCCTTTTATGACACAAATATGGTGCTGATACTTAAACCTGAAAGAACAGAAGCACAGAGAGAAAATTATAGACCAATTACCTTAGAGAATATTGATGCAAAATTTTAAAATAAGCTGCCAGCAAGGAGATTATAGCAAGATATCAAAGATCATGCACTACCGCCAGATGAATACAATGCTTCTTCTTCAACCCAGATGAGAGTGAGGTTCCAACATTACTAGCCCTCCACCCCCACCTGCTTCTTCTGTATTAGTTCTTCCGCACATGTCCCATTTTTATAATACTATTGTTCCCTTTTATCTTTTCCTACCTAATTTTGTTTTTAGAATCACCCCATCATACATAACCCATCCCCAACCTTTCTTCCTTAGTAATGATGACAGTTTTAAGAATGCTGATATTTTCATCTATATAACAAGTAAACAATTTGACCTTAATGAGCATCTTATAATTAGTATTTAATGTTTTCTTTATATTTCTTCTGGATCTTTTATATGGAATTTTCCATTGAGTTCTGGTCTTTTTGTTACAAGTATCTGAAAGTCCTTCAGTTCATTAAATAAATAACCTTTTTCTTTTTTTCATTCAGAATTATACATAACTTAGCTGGATAAATTTTTCTTTGATGCAACTTCAGCTCTCTTACTCTTCAAAATATAATGTCCCAAGACCTACACCATTTTGACTGTTAAAAATGCACAAATTAAAAATGAAGAACATTTGACGAAAGGAGCTATCTGCATCCAGAGAAACAATTGAGAGATAGAAGTATGTATACAATAACTTCACATATGTATGTATATACATATCATCAAACAGTAAGAAATTAGGATCATGATAAATTTAGAGAAATGGTGGGAGACTTACAGGAACTATGTAGAGGGAAGAGACACAACCAGAATGGGGAAATGGAAATGTAATATGATAATGCAAAGGGAAAGAAAACTAAAATAGAGTTGAACTCTGAATGATTGTTCTAACCAGTCTTAGTAACAGAGAACAAATAATGAAACACATTTCCTGCCTATTGGTAGAGAGGGTGAGGAAATGGAGGCAGAATTTTGAAACTATCATGAGACCCAGTCACAATTTTTGTTGTTGCTCAACTGTTTTGTTTTTTTTTAATGATAAGGGAGGGTTCAGTTCCAGAGGGCTGGAAGCAGGGTAAGTCTAGAAATGACAGTGATGAAAAAAAAAGCAGAAATCATAAGTAAAATTTATCTTTAAAATAACAACTGTTATTGTCCAAACTCCATCAAATCTACAGCTCCATCCAGAAATGACCCAGAAACCCGCCAGCGCAAAATGACATTCACTTTCAAGTCTGAATATTGGTGTCATGTATTGTAATACATACAAGATTATAGATTCAACTACTACAAAATGGCCAGTGAGTTTGACCTTCTCAATAGTTAAGCACATTAGAAGGGGCTGCACATCTTCTCTTCTCTCATTAGCAATGTTATATTCACACTATGACATCTGATGACTACTTCGAAATGCTCCTGTATTTCATAAGATCATAATCCAGAGCTAGAAGAGACTTTAGAAGCCTCAAGGACCAATTAGCTCATTGTTCAGATGAGGAAACTGAGGACCAGCGGGGTAAAGGGATCTACCCAGAGCCACACAGTTACTCTTGGCAGAGATTTGAACACAGATCTTCCTGCCTCCAGCTATGCTGTCTCTCTCAATTTGAGTCAAGGATTAGTGAGAGTATTTTGAAGATTTTGACAGGGTCTTGAGCTGATGTACCACCTTCTTTTCACTTCTTTCTTTCCATTTTGATACAAATATAAGTCAATGTCACTCCATTTCTTTTACATAATTATGTAATTTCCAGATTTGAAGGACCTCAGTAGCCAGTGAGCCCAAATGCTATAGGTAAAAGAATCTTCTCTAGTACACACTAATTAGTGAGCCTCCCCCAGTAATGGGGAGCCTCTTAACTCCCAGGGCAACTTACTCTTGTTTGACAGAGCTAACATTTTTAGGAATTTGTTTTCCCCAACATCAGGCCTAAATTGGTCTCATTTCAATTCCCATCCACTGCTTAGAGTCCTTCTTTCTTTGGCTAGAGAGAAAAAGTCTCATTCCTCTTCCCCATGAAAGCTCTTTAAGTAATTCAAGATGGCTCTCACGCCTTCCTGTCTTCTGGAGACTAACATGCCCAATTTTTAAAAGAATTATCTTCCAAATACACGAACTTCAAGCTCTTCACTCTGTTTTCCTTCCTCTGGATTCTTTCTAGATTGCCAGTCCTTCTTAAATCATGGTTATCAAGAATTGAAAACAATTCTCTAGATGAGGTCTGGTGAGGGCAGAGTCATAAGAGCCTGTTTTTCTTTATTGCTGGAAACTACCCATCCAAAGAATACATTGGTTCTTTTGACTGTATAATAGTGATTTTAAAAGTCATGGATTCCTGGGATTTATAGTTCAGATAGAAAAGAATTCTGTCTCACCCCCAAGAGTGATTTCAGATGATCACAATCTTTAAGTTAGAAGGTAGACTCAAGTCCTGACCTGAGGTTCTTAAAAGGCCATACACATGCAGTCTGAAAGAGAACAGACTGGCAGAAAGGAGTGATGTCACAACAGCTGAGCCAATGAAGCAGCCATGTAGAAATCTTCACCCCACAAAGGACTTAACAAGCACAAATGGAAAGAAGAAGAGGCACAGAAACACCAGATGAAGAGATGGAGAAGAAATCGGAGCTATGATAGAGAAGGCAATGGCTGAGGATTTGGACTGAAGTGGTAGACTGCACTCACTAGGCCAGTTACCAAGGGAAGTTCCCCCAAAAGGTTCGATCTCTCCTAAACTTCTCTTCTCCATTCCTGACCAATAACAGATATGGCAATATATGCTGCTTCCTTATGTTACATGAACAATACCAATATTAGCATGTTTTATCTCGAATACAAAAAGTCAAGGGTTAGCTATAGATTAGTCAATCTCTCAATAGCATTTATGAAGCATCTACTACGTGCACTGTGCTAAGCACTGGGCACTGTGCTAAGTGCTGGTAAACATAAACAAATGTAAAATAAATAGCACACATAATATATAAATACTTTATTTATACATTATCTCTAAGTAATAAATCTATATAAGTTCTAGGGCACTGTGCTAAGTGTTCACATTAGAGAACAATGGAAAATTTATGTCTAAGTGCTACTTACTGGGTGCACTGAGATATGATGATTAGTTATAACTTTTCATCTAATATAGATTCTGTAAAAAAGAGAAAGAGATCATATGGCCTTGAGGCCATCATATTGTGCAAAAGTTCAAAAGGTGAGCTAGTTGCTGTAACAGGGTGTGACTGACTAAATCTCCAGAAAGAAAGGGTGTAAGCAGGAGAAGGTATGGACTAGAGAAGAGAGCACACTATAAACCACCTCTCATGGAGGAATGGGAAACACTGGGAAGGATTCAGCTCTGAGTCTCTTCTGAGGATAGGTGAAAGCAGAAAGAATTGAGTAGCAGCCATCCAACTCTGTCACCCATAGTGACAATCTCCAAAATCACTAATGCATTTGTGTCAATCCAGGCAGATTTATCAAATGATCCACTTTGCGAGTAGTCAGTTTACCAAATGTAAGCTTTCTGAGGACCCAGGAAGGCATGTGAATTGAATATCTCTGTCTTTAGGAATGAGCTCTGCAGTCTACCTTTTTTTTTCCCTTTTTTTCCATCTTTTACCATAGCAGAATTCTAGATTTCTAGATTTGAAGTATGCCCAGGAAGGAAATATGTGAATATTACAATCCTCTTCTCAGGGTCTTATATCTCTTCTTGATGTCTACAAGTGATAATCACTCATATCCTCATCTTACTGACAATACACTTGCAAAGTCCAGAAGTGCTTCCATCTTTCTAACACATTCTCTCACCTTTCAGTTAGCTCTTGCTTTTATTGAAACCTTTCTTCTTTGTCTACCCTCTGATGTGTTGGGAGAGATTACTCACTGAATAAGGTAGATGGATTTCTCTAGTTCTCTAATTATTTTGTCATTCCCAAGTATTGATCCCAATGGACAGTATTCCCCGTGCAACTGCATTCTTTCAAAAAGTCTCTTCTCTGTCCATGCGCAGAAACAATAGCTGTCAGTGATTCTTTCTCTAAGTATCTGGACATTAATCATAAAAATACTTTCAGCCCAGTGAGCATATAGTCAATTTTCTCTTAGAATTTAGTAAATATTTAGAAGACTATTAATCAGTTCCTCTAACCCATCTACTACTGCTACACTGAACATCATTTCTTCCATGAAATCAAAAATATTTACTGAGTACAGAGCACTGTGCTTGGCACTTCAGGAGACCCAAAGTTAAGAAAAGATTTCTTCCCTTATGGATCTCAGAAAATTTTATAGGCAAATGTAGTATTTCCTCAACATCATTAATGTGGCTCAGTAAAAAAAGCCCTGGACATGGAGTCAAAGGACCTTATTTCAAATCCTGCTTCCCTCACTGCCTATGGGGACAGTGAGCTCATCATTTAACTTCTCTGGGACTGGCTTTCCTCAGCCCTAAAATGAGGAAGACCAACTAAGTTGCCTGGAAAGTTTTTGGAATCCCTAATTAAATGAGCCTATGAATTATAATGTCCAACATTACGTGATAAGATACTGAGAGAATTGCAAAACATAGTGAATTAGGAGGCCACAGGAAGAAGGTTGATATTGAAAATGAAATTAAGGGAAGGTTTCCTAGAGGAGATAGTATTTGAGTAGATCTCTGGAAGATACTTAGGATTTTAATAGTTAGAGAGGAGGGAAACTATTTCAGGCCCAGGGAACGAAATGGACCAAGACAGAGACAAGAAAAGACAGTGCTTTTGGAGAGTGTCAAGGGCTAGAAAGGTACAATGAGTCATACCACCGGCAAGGGATGTGGTGATGCTAGATTAAAGAGGGCTTGAAATGCCAGGGGAAAATGATTTGTTTGCTGGCTATAAGGAGCCTCTGAAAGATTTTTGGAGGAGAGGAGAGACATGGCCAGATAGATTCTTAATAATGATTATTCTGGTTGAAATTTGAGGGATTCTGAGACCAATGCAGTCTATCATCTTCATTATCTTCATTTAGATCATGGAATTTAAGAGCTTAAGGAGACCTGAGCAGCCATCTTGTTTAGCCTCTACCTAACAGGAATCACCACTATAACATGGCCAGCGAATGGTCTTTCAGGATATGCTTGATGATCTCCCAGGAAGGGAATCCAGACCTTGAGAAACAAGCTTTCTGTTGGACCAGCTCTAATTTGTAGGATCTTGTGGTTTGGGTTGGTTTTCTGACCTGGACCCCAAACTTGGCACTTTTCCCCTTACACCTCTTTCTTAGTTCTGCCCATCAGGGCCTAAGATAGCAAGCCTAATCTCACACCCTTTCATATACTTGGAAACTGCTAGCATCTCCCTCCTCTGCTCCACCCCATGCCTGGTCTTCTCTTCACAAAGCTCAGAACAGCCAAGAGCCGGTTCCTTCAGCTGATTTTTCAGAGGACATGGACCCATGAACCTTCACTATCCTGTTTTCTCTTCTCTGGACCTCCTCCAGGTTAACAATGCCCTTCTTAAATCTTAGTGCCTAGAATTTATCACAACACTTCAGGTGAGGCCTGACAAGGTCAAAGTATGGTGGGAATACCTTTTCTCTATTCCAGGAAGCAATATGAGTCTCCTCTTCTCATTGTGACTCCCTCCTCGGGATTATCATTTTGAAACAGTCTTTCTCTTCCCTCTCCTCTCCCTCTGTGTTCCAATAACTCTATATATGTTCTCTTTCTGAATGCAAACTCCTTGAGGGCAGGGACTGGCTTGCTTGCTTGTGTTTGTTACTTCTAGTGCTGAACACAGTGCTTACCACACAGCATGCACCAAATAAGTTTTCCATCTCTCTCCTCATCTAGCTATGCTTCCTTAATTCAAGTTAAGTTCTCCTTAGCTCTTTTGGCTGCCACATAAAACTGTTGGTTCATATTGAGCTTGTGGTCCACTAATAACTCCAGACTTTTTTCTTAAAACAACTGCTATCTAAACATGCTTTTTTCATCTTCTATTGATAAATGTTTTTTTTGTTTGTTTGTTTATTTGTTTATACTTGAGTGAGAATTTACATTTATTCTATTGGAATTTGCCTCATTATATTCAGCCCAATGTTAAGACCTTTTTGGATCCTGACTCTATCATTTACTGTGTTGGCTCACAGTTTCATGTCAACTATGAATTTGATGAATATATTAAATATCCTTTCATCTAACTATCTGATAAAATGTGAAATATCACAGATGCAAGCACAGATCATTGGGGTACACCACTAGAAACTTCTGTAAAACGGACATTGAATCATTGACAGTTACTCTCTGAGTTGGCCACAACAACTCCTAATCTATCAAATGGCATTATTGTCTACACCCTATATCTCGGTTCTCCAACATAATTGTATTAAATACTTTGTCAAAAACTTTGATAAAATGTAGGAAAACCACATCCACAGTATCCTCACATTTACTAGTTTGCTAATGCTTGATGACTGATTGATAGATATCCACGGATGCTTTGTGTTTGGGATTATTTACAATCTCCATATTGCTTGAAAGCTCTATGGACCAAGCTTCCTTCTGAGGCTCCCTGGGAAACATTGATGGCTTTTTTTAAGTCCTGATAACAACAGGCCCAAGGGCCAAAACGGGGATTGTCTTGAGCATCTGCCTGAGCTGGACAACTGTTCAGAACATCTTCCTTGTTCTACCCATTCCCTGGCTTAGCATCATTTCATTGCTTTACCACTAGGAGAATGTGGCAATGAAATGAATTGTGCCAGAAAGGACATTAATTGGGTTTCATGTCCCAGACTGCAGCCCAGGATAATACAGTCACAAAGTATGACAATGTGGCTGGCTCTGATGATGTGTGCATGTAGGGCTATGCTCTCCTTTGAAGCTGCTGAGCCACAATTCATTGTCAAGGAGGAATCATATAGACTAGATCAGGTGCAAACGTATGCATCATTGGAGATGTGCACATCCCCAATATTAGACAGCTTCTTCCTGAAACAACTCCTTTAGGCTCCCAAGGAGCTGTTTTGTTTTGTTTTTGTTTTTTTTTTTTTTTTGTGAATGTGTGCTTATAATCTTCTGCAGAATGTCTATGTGGGGGAAAGGCTTGTTAGATGTCAGCCTGCTTAGCGATCCTTGGCAATACTGGGAGATCAGCTGATACCATGTGAACTTGGAGCTCTTTGGACCTGGGAGGGAGAGGGGGACAGTTAGCAGACTAATGCGGCCCATCCTCACCTAGTTTCAGCTCAGAAAGTGGACCCCAAGAAACCCTGGTGACAACATGGAGGAGGTAGCTTTCAGTTTAGTAATGGAAATCCAAAACTGCCTTGTCCCTTAGCAAAGGACTGAGGGGGAGATGTGCACTGACCTGGGGCAGACAAGGGCACAGTTCAGCTCACCTACCCTTCCCAGGGGATGCTGCGCCTGCCCAGATGGGCACTTCAGAGAACACTCTCCTCTCAGCAGGCATGCATATTAGAATGTAAGTTCCCTGAGGCTCAGGGTTTGTAGGCACAACACTTAACACATAAGGAAGATTTAATGAAGTTTTACTTGTTGAATGACTTAGGATTTGCTACATGAGGACGATGTCTTCATTCACCTCATAACCTACTCTCCTGCTGTCTGTCTAGCATCCTTCCACCATTCCCCTTCCCCACATACTCTGTGACCAGTACCATTGTCCTCCTGGCTCTTCCTCAGACAGAACATTCTACCTCCAAACTCTAGGCATTTTCTCCGGCTGTGCCTTGGCCTGGAATGTTCTCTTTCCTTCTCTCTGCCTCCCAGCTTCCCTGGCTTCCTTCAAGTCCCAGCTAAACTCTCACCCTCAATGAGAAGCTTTGCTCATTCCCCCTTAAAGTTAGTGCTTTCTCTCTACTGATCACCCCCATTTATTCTGTATTTAGGTCATTTGTACATAGTTGTACTTAGAACTCCAGAGACAATGACGCCTCTTCCAAGATAATCTGATCACTGGGAACAATCATAGTGCTGATGGACTCAGTTTTGCATATTAGCATTTTCCCACCTCCCACAGCTTCCTCTCCCTGCTTATTGGAGGGCTGAGGGCTAGAGGCACAGAACTCTTCCCAAAACTATTCTTGAAAGAGGGCTGGCATCTGAACTTTCCAGATCACTTCATTTTCCATCTACAGTTCTGCTTGGTCTCAACTCCAGGGAACATGATGCCCCCATGCCAGGTTCCCCCTGTTGTTCATCCCCCTCCCCCTTTTTCAAGGATCAAATGAGGTAATACAGGCGAGGTGCTCTGCCAACTTCAAAGAACCATAAATATTCTATGAAAATGATAAAGAAGCTATGAAGTTCGGTGGCTGGGGGCATTTCCTCAATTGGTTTTGGTGCTGTTACCATCACCTTTTCTTAAATCTATTTCTGTCCTGGACCCTCTTTTCTACTCTCTTTATATTCACTTGGTGACCTCATTGACTCATAGGCATTTAACTGTCATCAGTATACATGTGATGCCAAGATATCCATATATAGCCTCACCTTAGCTGTGGATGACATCACTAAAAGCATATTGGCTATTTCAACTTTCCACGCTAGGGCCATCTCAAAGTCAGTATGTCCCAAACTGAAGTCATTATCTTATCCTGCCCAACTGTCCCACGTCTGTTGAGGGTGCCATCATCCTTGTGGGCATTCTGGTAGTCAGCTTTGGAATTATCCTTAGCTTCTCATTCTCACTCTCTGCTTTGTGCCTAGCACAGAGCATCTGCTTAATAAATGTCTATTTCCTGCTTGCCTGAACTTCTTTGAGGATAAACTCAGTTTCAGTGAATCAAAAGGAATAAACAATTTATCAAATTTAGTCACTTTACTTACATAATTCTAAATGATTGTCCACAAAGGCTAAACCAATTCATTCATATCACTGTGGTGTTAATCTTCCCATAGCCTGTTTCGACTGTTTCCATGTTGTTACTTTGGGGAGTGACCGTGTGGCGAGCTCAAATCTCATAGATGTATACAACTTCAATTCTCTTGTTTTGGAGCACTTTGCATATGGACATTTATAATTTGAAATCTTTTCTTTTTCATATCCTTTCATTACTTATAGGTTGGGGAACAGCTCTTGCTGTTGTATAAATTAGAAATCAGACCTTGTAAGACATAATTGATGTAAATATGACAGCTGCTTTTCTTATTCTCTCTACATTGATTTTATTCACACACATCATTTTAATTAATTTTAATAAAAATGTTTATTGTATTTTAACACTCATTGTCATCCATTGTTTGCTTAAGAATTATGTTGTTGTTCAGTTATTTCAGGGATCTACAATTCTCTGCAGCCCCATTTTTGGGTTTTCTTGGCAAAGATACTGTAGTAGTTTGCCATTTTCTTTTTCAGCTCATTTTACAGAAGAAGAAACTGAGGCAAACAGGGTTAAGCAATTTGCTCAAGGTAACACAGCTAATAAGTGTCTGAGGCTGGATTTGAACTCACGAACTTGAATCTTCCTGACTACAGGCCCAGCAGTCTATCCACCACAGCTTCACCTAGGGGCCCTTTAAAGAATTATACCCCAACTCAAGTTTAAAAAGGCACCACTTTCTGTTTCCTATTTTTTGATGATATGTCCTTCTATATTCTGGTTGTGTATTCATTTTGAGCTTCCTTTGGCATATAAAATGGTGCTGATATAAGCTTAGTCTTTTGTCAAACTACATTCCAAGTCTTCTCATGCAGGGAAACCTTCCCTCAGAAATGTATATTCTTGGGTTTTATTAAATACGAGACTTTTGGTTTTTGTTGCTAATACTTCTAGTCAGTTCCAATAATCTGCATTTCTATTTTTAATTAGTGCCAAATCATTTTTGTTTTGCTTTGTTAATGAATAGTTTGAGATAGAACAACAATCTAATCTATTTATTTTTTTATTGTTTTCCTTGAGAATGTGACTTTTTATTTCCCCAAAAGATCTTTGTTATCATTTTGTCTAGTTCTATAGAGTATTTCCTTGGGAATTTATTATTATTTTCATTATTATTAATAGCTAATGTTTATATAGCACTTGCTATGTGCCAAGCACTGTGATAAATAGTTTCACAACAACCCTTGGAGTTGGAACTATTATTATCTCCATTTTACTTGTGAGGGGAAACTAAGGAAAACAGGGGTTAAGGGACTTGCCCATGGTCATGCAGATAGTAAATGTCTGAGGCTAGATTTGAACTCAGGTCTTCCAGACTCCAGGCCCAGAGCTTTATCCACTGAGCTACCTAGATGTCCAATTGATTGACATAGCACTAAATATTTGAAAATATTCAGCCACCATTATTATTTCTTATTACTATTGAATGGCCCAACATTGAAAACAACCTTGTGTTTCCAATGCCTTTCACTCTTGAAAAGGGATATTCCTTCACCATTCCCAGCTAGTCTGGGGGAATCATTGCCCTAAATTTGACAGTGGCTCCCTAGGACCCTCTGCCCAGATCGTCTCCTGAGCTCATTGCCAATGATGTGATGAAACACCTGCCTTATTTCTACCAGGAAAAGGTGGTAAAGGGCTTTGGACGGGGCTCCAAGCAGCTGGGCAAACCTACCACTAACTTTCCTGAGCAAGTAGTGGATAATCTTCCATATGATTTATCTACTGGAATTTACTATGATTGGGCCTCTGTTGGAAATGGAGATGTCCATAAGATGGGTTTTTTCTTTATTTTTTTGAGTCTTATTAATTTAGTTCATTTTTAGTTTTAGTTTTGGTTCCAAATTTTCCCCCCATCTCATCCCTTCCACCACCCCAAGATGACATGTATTCCAAATACCTATTCCCCTAATCTGCCCTCCCTTTTATCTCCCCCCTTTCTCTTGTCCCCTTCCCATTCTATTTTCCTGTAGGGCAGGATAGATTTCAATACCCCATTGCCTGTATATCTTATTTCCCAGTTGTATGTGAAAACAATTTTTAACATTTGTTATTAAAAATTTGGATTCCAAATTTTGTCCCTTCCTCCCTCTCCACCCACCCCCATTGAGAAAGTAAGCAACTCGATACAGATTATACATGTGTAGTCATGCAAAACATTTCCATAGTAGACATGTTCTGAAAAACTAACTATATTTCCCTTCATCCTATCCTGCCCACCATTTATTCTATTCTCTCTTTTGACCCTGTCCCTCCTTAGAAGTTTTTGCTTCTGATTACCCCCTCCCTGATCTTCCCTCCCCTCTATCATCACCCTGCTCTCTTATCCCCTTCTCCCCTATTTTCCTGTAGGGTAGGATAGATTTCCATACCCAATTGAGTGTGTATGTTATTCCCTCCTTAAGCCAAATCCAATGAGAATAAGATTCACTCATTCCTTCTCATGTTCACCCATTTCCCTTCAACTGTTAAAGGCTTTTTTGTCTGTTTTATATAAGATAATTTATGCCGTTCTACCTCTCCCTTTCTCTTTCTCCCAGTATAATTCTCTCTCACCCCTTAATTTTATTCTCCAGATATCACTCCTTCATCTTCAACTCACCCTGTGCCCTCTATCTATCTTTCCACCTATCAATCTATCCATCTATCTAAATATGTATACAGATAATTTTTATTCCCTCCAACTACCCTAATACTGACAAAGTTCTCGTGAGTTACAAATATCATCTTTCCATGCAGGAATGTAAACAGTTAAACCTTAATAAGTCTCTTATGATTTCTCTTTCCTGTTTACCTCTTCCACTTGAGTCTTGTATTTGAAGGTCAAATTTTATATTCAATTCTGGTCTTTTCATCAAGAATGCTTGAAAGTCTCCTATTTCACTGAATGACCTTTTTTTTTCCCCCTTGAAGGCTTATACTCAGTTTTGCTGGGTAGGTGATTCTTGGTTGTAATCCTATCTCCTTTGACCTCCAGGATATCATATTCCAAGCCCTTTGATCTCTTAATGTAGAAGCTGCTAAATCTTCTATTATCCTGATTGCGTTTCCACAATACTTGAATTGTTTCTTTTTGACTGCTTGCAATATTTTCTCCTTGACCTGGGAACTCTGGAATTTGGCTACAATATTCCTAGGAGTTTTCCTTTGGGGATCTCTTTCAGGAGGTGATTGGTGAATTCTTTGATTTTATTTTACCTTCTGGTTCTAGAATATCAGGGCAATTATCCTTGACAATTTCTTGAAAGATGATGTCTAGGCTCTTTTTTTGATCATGGCTTTCAGGTAGTTCAATAATTTTTAAATTCTCTCTCCTGGATCTATTTTCCAGGTCAGTTGTTTTTCCAATGAGATATTTCACATTGTTTTCTATTTTTTCATTCTTTTGAATTTGTTTTACAATGTCTTGATTTCTCATAAAGTCACTAACTTCCAATTGCTCCATTCTAATTTTTAAGGAAGTATTTTCTTCAGTGAGCTTTTGCACTTCCTTTTACATTTGGCCAGTTCTTCTTTCTAAGGCATTCTTCTCCTCATTGGCTTTTTGGACCTCTTTAGTCATTTGGGTTAGGCTATTTTTTAAGGTGTTATTTTCTTCAGTATTTTTTGGGTCTCCTTTAGCAAGCTGTTGACTTGTTTTTCATGATTTTCTTGCATTACTCTCATTTCCCTTCTCAGTTTTTCCTCTACTTCTCTTATTTCCTTCTCAAAATTCTTTTTGAGCTCTTCCATGGCCTGGGCCTGATTCATATTTTTTCTTGGAGGCTTTGCATGTAGGAGCTTTGGCTTTGTTGTCTTCTTCTGGTTGTATGTTTTGATCTTTTTTGTCACCAAAGAAAGATTCTATGGTCTGACTTTTTTTTTTTTGCGATGTTTGGTCATGATCCCAGCCAATTATTTGAATTATAAACTCTTTGTTAAGGTAAGGGTCTGTTTCCAGTGTGGAGAATGTACTGTCCCAAGCTTCGGAGGTTTTGTGCAGCTGTTTTCAGAGACACTTCTAGAGACCTGTAAATTTTCTCTTCTTCCAACGTGGTATGATAAAGGGTGAAGTGTTTATTCCTTTCCTGGCCTGTACTCTCGTCTAGTCCAATATTTGAAACTCAAAGAATATCATTTCTCCCCTTTGCCAGAAAGCAAAATAATGAATGGCCACTGGTCAAAAGTGTATTTTATTTACTTGTTCATTTTTTTCCTTGTATTCCACTATATTTTGTCATTGCTGTAGTCTTGGATTTTATTAGCTTAAGAATCTTTAACTGATAGCTGTGAATTAATTTATATAATACAATGTTGCTGCCATTTTATGCTTAAATTAATGTTACATTAAACCCATCATAGAGCAGCACTGAAAAGATTCATTTAAAAATTAAGATTTTTTTAAAATATGTTGAACTATCTAGAAGCTTCATGAAACACACTACAGTAAAAGCGGTGAGCATAACAGGATTTTAAGGTTTTTGTTTGTTGCTTGGTTGGTTTTTATGACAGAAAACATGTATGTAAGGAAAAACTGACTGGCTTAACTGTGAGTCATTTGCCAGAGATGAAAATAAAGGTCATTCCAGTGGCTAGGATTCTGTGTAATGCTTCTGGTTTCCAGCTAATACTACTGGACCTAGATACCATGGAGAAGTAAAATGTGCACAGTGTAAAGCTTTGGCAGTCTAATGCCTGAAAGGAAGAAATGGTAGAATTTCTGTTTAATATGTGTAGCTGTTGATATTTTGTTAAAGATGAGATTTTGTGAAATTTCATTTTATTTAGGATTATTTATTAAAAATAAGTTTCTTATTAAAGTCAAATTATTTTATTGTTTTCCTTTTTATATTTATTTTTATGCCCTGAATTCTAAGAAGTTTTAAATTTTTAAAAATAGTTCAGAGCTATAGGTCTCAAATTTCCATGTGTTTTCTGTCCTTTCATCAGAAATGGTATTGCTAGTATTCAAAATTATTTGAACTTTCTTTTACTCCTTAAACTTTAATTTCTTTCTATTTATAATATTTCTTCCAATTTCTGATTCTTAAGTAGAGCATATTATCTAGTCCTTTACCTCCACTACCATTAACTCTAAGCAATAACAGATATACAAAGGTTATTGGATTCCACTTAAGAAAAACAAAATTTCAAATCTTGCAACAAACCCAGTTTGTAAAGTAACTCATTAAAGTGGAAGGGGGATAGTCAGAATTAATCAGTTGGATATAAAAAGACAAAGTGCAGCTAATGCTTCCCAGAGGGAAAACATTTAAGGGCCAACTAAATTATACCACATATTTTTAAAAGTTATTTAACTTATTTTAAATGTAATTGTGTACATTAAACATGTGTAAGCTCTGCTGTAAATGTATGAAGCCAGTCTGACTAATACCTAAAACTTGAAAAAAAAAGATTTAGAAGGTTTATAGGTTTAAAATCTTTAAATTTTCTTCTTTTAATTCCATGTGTTTTTCCTCTTTCTAAATAAACACCTAAATTTTGGACACATAAGTTCTTTAAAAAAAAAAAGAAGAAAATATTATGACAAACAAATTTTTAGGAAAATGTGCTTGGATGTAATTTGCTTTATGCCCTCAAATAACAGATTACCCCTAATTTATAAACCAAAATAGAAAAAAGAGAATTTAGAAGAGATCTTAGCCATCCCAAAATCACTTCTGTTAATTTGTTTTAAAGGGAACGTCATTGTGCAGTGCCTTAAAGAGCAAAATGTTCAGGAACAAACATTCTAAGAATGTTAAAAGCAAAACAAAACTTCAGGCTTATAAACAATGAGGAAAACTACTGTTTAAACAATCCAAAAACTAATGGAGGGTGAGTGGATGGCTCACTTCAATTAAGTGTCTTCAATTACTTTGCAAAGAACTTGTTTTTAACAAAACAAAGCAGTTCATGGGATTGTTGCTTTTATTTCCCATTTTAATATTTAATGTCATTTCATCAGTAACCCCATAATTTATGATCTAATGATTCAAAGCAAACAATTATGAAGTACAACACACACCCATGCTTATTGTTGGAAGAACTTTAAAATAGCCCTCTAGTTGAATCACTTATCTTGCTTTTAAACATTTGCGAACTCTGCAAGCTTTTTTTATTTGACTTCACTGGTGACTTGCATCTTGTTAGGTGTCAGCTATCACTTTTGGATTGGATGTTTATTGTTTTTGATGTTTGGACTTCTAGGGATTAGTTACATTGACAATTTAATGTAGTAGGAGAAATGTTACTTGTAGTGGGTGGTTTGGGTTAATTTCATTCTTTCAGAAATTAAAATAAATCTTGATTCAGTGTTTAAAAAAGAAAGAAAAGGGCTATTCCTTACAACATCCTTCCATTCTTTTTCAAAATACTTCACAAATGTGTTTATTTTCTAAACTGGTATTGCCTTTATCTACCACCTTTGCAAGGTCAAGGGTTTTCTGGTCCCTGTGATTCCTGAGATCTCTCATTTTCCATCATTTATTTCACATTTCTTGTAATTTGATATTGGTTTTGATTTTTCCTCTAGATATTCTGATTCAGCTACACAGAGATAGTAGTATTTGACATGACTTCCATATCAGTAATCAGTTGAGGCTGACCTGCTAACACATTCCTACTTTTCACCTTTTTGTGATATTAGTTAATGCTTGAGATGCTCAGAACCATCCCACTCTCCAATGGAATAAGCTATTCCTCTTATATAAGAATGATTCTAAGAGACAGTATACACACCTTTGCCTTCTTTCATTTATTATGTCTGTGACATTGTCTGAGTGACTTTTTAGTCCTTTCTTGTGTCAGCTTTCACACTCAAATCTCTAAGTATCAAGGTTTACATTGTAGTTGGAAGATTTTGTCAAATTATTCAAAGCATTTCTTGGCATCTTCGTGTTCTGCAAATGGATAACACCACAATGAGGAGCTGTCTTATGGAATGATATTTCTTATTGTCTTTGGATATAAAATAAAATCTAAACCAGTACTTGTTAAACTGTGGGTCGTGACCCTATATGGGGTCACAAAAAAAATTAGCAGCAGTAAAAGGTTTCTGAATGTGCAGTGACCAAAAATTAATTCAAAATCAAACACGTAATAATCTAAGCTCTTTATGGCAGCACTTGTCTGTGTTGCATCACACAACTTCACTGAAGCCTGGGTTCTGAACACAAAGCATCTGTACTTCGCACTGTGCATACCCTAGGTCATGCATGCAACACCAACTACCTGATGAAATACCAGAAAGAGTTGTGAGTGGAAAAAGTTTAAGAAGCCCTGATCTAAACTTTCAACTCCCTCATTTGCCTTTCCAGGGACCCATAACCTCTGAATAATCCATAACCTTTAATTACCCGCAACTTGACTCTCACTATTTCAGATTGCTACAAGAATATAAATATTTATGTGGTTTGGTACAGTCAATAGTATTTCAATTTGTTGGTTGTTGGACAGAAAGATCACTTCCAGACTTCTTAGAGTTATGTTAATGTTTGTTAGCTGTGTAAAAATTGTGTACTTCTTCGTAGCCCCTGCACATCTTCCTGGAACTCTGGAACTATCACTGTGGAAGCAGAAGTGAAAACCCAGGGCTAAGGACCATTCAACAATCTTTTCTTTGTTTCATGAGTTGTGGTTAAATAATTCTTTCCTCATTGGTGAGCCAACTCACCATCTTCTTTACCTTTAAACAGGTGGGTTCTCAGCTGTGAGTCAGACCCTCAAAGCCTTTAGGCTCGGCACTTTCTATGAAATATTGTATTCCGCTGGCACAAACTTGACATCTGTGGGTCAATTCCAACTCAAGGTGAGGGAATGATCACCCAGGGACTAGATTAAGACTGGTGTCACTACTCCCGTTAAATATTTTTTTTCTTTCTAGAAAAAAAGAAGTTTGCTGTTTATTTCAAGTGTCATGGGATCATCTGGTCAGAACTGGAAAGGATTTTTGAAGTCAGTGAGTCCAACCACTCACTTTACAAATGGGGAAACAAAGGGTCAGAGAAATCCAAATGTCCAAGTACATGAGGTCCCAAGGGACAGTGAAGATGGGAATTCATGTGATCTTGCTACAGATTTAAAGTGTTCCATCATCCTACCAGATTCAACCCTATTACACTACTTACATCTGAGATTCAGTTGGTCAATTACATGTCAATTCCTTGAGTGTGGGCATTCTTTTTGTTTTTGTTTTGGGATGCTGGGCACCTGGAATACAAAATATCTGTTACCTACTAGGTGCTTAAGAAACTAGCTGAATAAATGATCATTCCCTTGAACATCTTAAGAATTCTTGCCGCAGTGGTTGATGGCAGTAGCAGTTCCAGTAACATGTAACTATAAAGAAGAGAGCAGCTTTGAACTGTAAACAAGTCAGAGGGATCACAACTCATATTTTTCTTCCTGACCACATATATTAGAGAATACTTTCTGCATATGTTTTCCAACACTCTATGGTACTGAAAGCCCATAAACTAAAACTGTCAGAGAAATTACCATACAGTAAAATTTCCCACAGCTCAAAATCATGAATTTCAGTTTTTAGCTGTCAAAAGGTTTAGCAAAATTGCAAAAAAAAAAAACACAAGCCAAATTCCTAAAACCAACAGTTAGAATCCTCAGGTATGAATATCTATGGTATCTTGTGGGGCCCAAATCCTTAGTTCTGTGATATCTGACAGGAGAGGCAGTTCCTAGGCAAACTTGACGTCCCTAATTACTTAGAAGTAAAGCTTTCTCGATGCTTCTGCTGACAGTGGGGCTGTCTATTCACTCTCTATCATAGTACCAGTCGCCTTGACTCTGCCCTGCCACTGGACTATGATGACTCTGGAAGAGAATTGAGACTGACGACTTTCTACAACTCTGCCTCACCTAAATCCAATTTATGCATGAATCAAAAGACAAAAACAAAAACAAAAAAAAGGCATTACAGTACCAGGAAATATTAGCTGCTAAAAAGGAATTTGAGTCATATAAACTTAGAGCTATGACTCTTTGAAGTCATCTAATCCAGGGCTTATCTGCAGAGTAATTCCTCACAGCATATCAAAGAGATGGTCATCCTTGAAGAGAGCACTGCCTCCTGAGCCTGTCTATCCTAATTTTGGATTGATTCTAGGATTCCTCTCTCCCTCTTAACATCAAGCTTAAATATGCCTCTATAAACCCCCCCCCCCATAGTTTGTACTTCTAGTCTCTGGTTCCAATCAAAACATGCCTAATTCCTTCCCCAGGTGATAGCCTTGAAACCTTTCTCTATGGCTCTCATGACTCTACTGAGGTTTCTTTTCTCCAGGTTAAAGAGTCTCAGCTTCTTCAACTGATCCCAATATGACACAAACTTGATGCCCTTTCCCATCTCAGTTTCATTCCATGGACACTGTCTAACTAAACAATGGCCTTTGAAAAATGCAATCAAACACAATACTCCAAGTGTGGCCTCATCAGGGCAGACTACACATATCAGGACTTTTCCTGGACGTTAGCTACCTTAATAGAGAATAAGTTTGCTCTTGGTTTCTTGGCTGTCATACTGAAAAGCTGGAGGTTAAAGGATGCTACTCATGAAGTCATGAAATGTCTCAGACACTTCTTTTCAGACAAACTATTGTCCAGTTGTGTGTGTTTCCACCTACTTTTGTTTCAAACTAAAGCATAAGCTTTCACTCTTGGTACTATGAGGGTTCGTTGTAAGGTCCAGTCTATGAGTATCTTTGAAAAATTCTGATTCTGTCATCTAAAACATGAACTCTCCCTCTCACTTCTGACTCATCTGCACATTTGATCCACATGCCTTCATTGCCTCACTCAAAGGATCTGATGAGTGTTAATTAGAACAAGACCCAGCAAAGATACTGAGCCCACAACGCTGGGGTCTCATTTGAGTAAACATCTATCGTTAATGACAACTCTTGGAAATAACCCATTCAACCAGCTCCAAATGAATGTCCAGTCCATGCTTCTCAATATTTTATGTAATAACAAGGGCGGTTTTATGAAATGCCTCCCTATATCAGCCAAATGTATCAACAACATTGACCTAATCTACCAATGTAATAAATTTGTCAGAAAGGAAAAAAAAAAACAGCTGGGCATCACCTGTTCTGATGAAGCCCTAGTTACTTTTTGTGATCATCATTTCCTTTTCTAGAGATTCACTAATTATCTCTTTAATATGTTCTAAAATTCTTCCAGGAATTGAAGAAAATTCCTGTTTAACCCTTACTGATTATATTCTCTTCCTGATTTTGAAAATTGATACACCAATTGCCCTTTTCCAGTCCTGTGATACCTCCCCAAAGTCCTTATTTTTAAAAAATATCACTAGCAATCGCTCAACAGTCACATCTATTATTTCTTTCAAAACTCAGGGATGTAATTCACTGAGGCTATATGTCTTAAACTCATCAAACTAGGTTCTGCCTTACTATGCCATTACTTATCTTGGGTAGCCTCTCGCTATTGGCCATTTATGTTCTGTCCTTTCCAACCCAAGCATCATTCTCCTTAGCAGATAAGCCAGAAGTAAAATAAACATTAATCAGCTTTGCCTTGTCTCCATTGACAGTTCTTATCACCCCTTTTCTCAGGAATGGCCTTCACTCTTTTTTGTCTCCTCTTGACTCTGATGTGGCTTTAAAACACTTCTTTGCTGTTTCTCATTTTCCTTCACGACCTCACATCTTCCATGAGCCGGGCTAACAAGATTTTTATAGTGCTACTTGATGCTTTTCATGTGATACTTGTTCTCCTAGCCAGCCCTTACTTCCATCCTCTGCCTATATGGTATAAAATTGAACTCAGTTGATGAGTGTACTCATTCTTTAAACTAGCTCCTTCTTTGAACAATGTACGCTGGCAAGTGTTGGGGTTGCAAAAATATACATATTCTTTGAATCAGGATCCCAAATGCTTAATACCTGGTAAGCACTTGGGATACAGATAAGGCAGCTTGGTGATGCCACAGTGGATAGAGTGTCAAGCCTGAAGTCAGGAAGGCTCATCTTCCTGAGTTCCGATCTGGCTTCAGACACTTACTAACTATGTGACCTTGGACAAGTCATTTAACCCTGTTTGCCTCAGTTCCCCATCTATAAAATGAACTGGAGAAAGAAATGGCAAACCACTCAAGTATCTTTGCCAAGGAAACCCCAAATGGAGTCAAAAAGAGTGGACATAACTGAATAACAACAACATAAACTTAGGAAGTATGTGTTGACTCATTGATCTCTCTGAGTGTGCATCCTCTGAGTGCTCATTCACAGTGTCAGTCAATACTCAAGTGGGCAGTGTCTTTGAAGTTAGAAGAGTCAGGTGTAAATCCCAGTTCAGCTTTTCATTGCTTGTGTGACCTTAGGCAACTGACTTTGCCTCTTTGGGCCCAAGCTACCACAATGGAAAATGAGGAGCTTTAACTAAATGGTTTCTAATTCCCTACTACCTTAAAATTCCTTGTGTCTAGAAATATCCCAGTGACAAGTACAAAAGAGGCAATCATTTAACTGCTTCTTGGGTCTTTATAGCTGGCTTACTCATGGGCAAAGAAGCATTTGAAGGCAATTATATGCATTTCCTAGATGTACATCCTGTTGCATCCCTGTGATCAATCATATGTCCTTCAGTACCTGAACAGCACTACCCTAGCTCTAATAGATTCATACAACTAATATTATTTGTCTGCCCTTTAAAAACAAATGTACATATATATATAATACATCAATAAACAAACCTCTAATAAGTGCCTACTATGTATCAGGACTGTATTATAAGAGGGAAGATAGAAAGAGAGAAAAGAAAGATCTCACTGAACTTAAATTCTGTAAGAATCCAAGTCAAAATATCTAGCCATTAATAATTAATAATAGTTAAGTCATCCTCCACAATAATGAATATGGTGGAAGAGTCCATAAAAATGGCTCTCAAAGTGAAATGATAATATTCTTCAATCCTTTAATGATTCATCAGTGTGGGAACTCCCTCCAGAAACGGAGATGACAACCCCTCCACACATTAATAGACCATCCCTAGGAGTTATTCTGATCCAAATGATTCATCAACTGGTGACCAATCTCCTGGAGATGAGACTCTCAACATTTAGACTGTTACTAAGATGGCAGATGCACGACCCACTGCTGGGCCCATTTACCTTGGTAAGACATGCCAAAGTTTCTGCTTTGCTTGAAAA
Source organism: Vombatus ursinus (assembly GCF_900497805.2). Lineage (NCBI taxonomy): Eukaryota > Metazoa > Chordata > Mammalia > Diprotodontia > Vombatidae > Vombatus > Vombatus ursinus. The sequence goes on along the minus strand of NW_020954623.1, from coordinate 2,976,329 downwards.
GCCTTTGTATATTTTGGTTCCAATCCATGCCAAGATTAAACATTGCAGGAGATCATTAGTAGTGGAAAGATTATGATCCATCATTACTGTGCTTCTGAGGATGGCATGTTTTCCTCCCACACTGTTCCATCTATAGGAGACACAAATGGTACAACTTGACTAAGAAATGGGTCTTTCCTCTATTTCTACAGATGTCATTTACCCACAGAGGGAACTTTGCTGATACATGCTCACTTAGACTCATAAGTCACTTCTCCAAGGAAACTTGTCTTTTGGAAGAAAGAAATACAATTTGATCCAAATAGCTATTTTCCACACAGAGAATATTAGTTCTCTGCCTGTCTTACTACATTACTGGCTTGTATTTCATCACTTTTAAAACTTGACCCTGGTATTGATAATCCCTGTGTTCTGTTTATTTCCCTTTCTCTACATCTCATGATATGGATACATTGATGTAATGAAAAAAGAAATGAATTTAGAATCAGAAATCTGAGATTCAAATCTCACCTCCTTCTTGTACTGTGTAAAACTTGGTTCGGTGACTCAATTTGTCATTGAATATCTTCTTCCTCTGGGAAAGGAGACATTATACTGCGTTGTCTTTAAGATCCCTCCCATCTCTACATCCTATGATACTACCAAGTTCTCTATTAAGATGTCTGAGCTATGAGTGCAAGGGCACGTGCTCATTAATCAAAATTGACTTAGCTACATGTATGTATGCATATACATATACACATACGTATATACACAGCACACATATACATATATGTATATACACACATACACATATATAACACATACATATGTGTTATATGTGGGTATGTGTGTGTGTGTTTCCATTTTACTTAATAGGGCCTTGATGACAGTATAAATAGTCAATCAGCCAATAAGCATTTCTGAAGGGCCTACTTTGTGTCAGGTACTTTACTTCAAATTTGGAATCAAATTTTGAATTTTGGAATCAAATTTTGGTTTATATTCCTTGATCTCCCATGTGATAAATGTGAGACCTTAGATAAATGACCTCATTTCTAAAAGCCTCAGTTTCCTCATTTGTATAATTGCAAAAAAAAAATATTTCAGTACCTAACTCAGAGGGTTGTGGTAAGGATCACATGTGGTAAGAGATGAATATCCCTTTGCATATCTTAAAATATTCTATAAAGTGAACTTATTTTAAGCTGTACATGGGATTTCCCAGCACTAATCCCAGGGCTTGCCATGTGGTCATTGCTTAAGAAGAGCTTGTTGAGCGATGGCTGTCTTCACTAAGAGCATTACGGGAGCTTGTGTGTGACGGCTTTGTCAGGTTTGGGTTCTGCTTCCACATGGCATTTCATTAGAACCAATGGGCAAGGGCAGTACAGATATACCTCGATTATTCCCATGTTAGGCCATCTCAGGGTCCATTTTTTCCCTACACAGAGGTGCCCAAGTTTTTGACATTTCACATGTAAGAATAACTTCAAAGGAGTCTGGAACAGTGTTTTAAACCCATTTCCTCATTCTAAAGCCGCATTCTTGGGTGAGTTTATCTTACTCACATGATATGACTAGAGAACAAAAAAAAAATAGAAGGAAGAGGAGTGAACAAGGTCACAGTGTCACAGTGAACAATCATGTCTGACTCTCTGTGATCCCATTTTGGAGTTTTCTTTGCAAAGATACAGGAGTGGTTTATAATTTCCTTCTCCAGCTCATTTTACAGGAGGAAACGGAGGCAAATAGGGTTAAGTGACTTGCCCAATGGTTAGACAGCTCGTAAGTATCTGAGACTGGATTTGAACTTAGGAAGAGGAGTCTTCCTGATTCCAAGTCCAGCGCTCTATCTATTGTACCACCTAGCTGTCCCTGTCCCCTACATACATTTCAATTCATCTCAGAATGGAGCCAACCTTGAAGCATTCCAGAAATTTTAAAGAAAATGTGGAAGAGGAATTGGCATTGGAATGAAGAGCTCACAGAAAAGAAGAGACTTCCAATTCCTCACTGATTCTACGCATCTGCCATCCCACCAACGTGCAATATGGCATATTACCATGCTGATGAAAGAGATAGGGCAGACTAAGCCTTTTCTTTTTGGAAACAATGTGAGAACAATTCTCTCAATTAATAAACAACCATTCATCTTAAATTACTCCAAAAATGTGGTCAGGAATGATTACAGATGATTCAAGTACTATAATCTCGAGGGCAAAATAACATGGTCATCAAAGGCAAGCAATGGGCAGGATGACAGACAATGCTCAGGAACAATTAAGTCCTAGAGACTGCAATCCTAACCATATAAAATAATCAATATTGCTGCCAAAAGCTGATAAATCACATTATAAAAACGTTACCAGTTGGGACCTTTTATTACATAAGAACTCCTCCAAAATTGTCATCTGGTGATGCTGAAGATGTGGGTCTGTCACTGAGATTCAGTTTGCATGCTAGAACATGAAGGTAAAAAAAGAATGAGACCAAGCATCCTTCAAGTTATTAAGCATGAAAATGAAAAGTCACTGGAAAATGAGTAACTGAGCTTGGGATCTCTGGGAACACTCTGAATTCTCCAGCCATCTTCACTTTGCCCTGCAATGGTCAGAGCCTAGAATACACAAAGCCTAACTGAGAGCTCCTTGCTAGCCTGGGAAGGTCTTCCATCATGCTGGGAGTCACTGCAGACTTTCTCCATGGTCTTTTTCACCTGTTGTAAACTAGATTTGCTAGTCCTGCTGACCCATCCTAGCCAGCTAAGACATTTCTCACTATAGGGCATGTTCTTTTTCTATCAGAAACACTGGGAAATTGAACACTCCTGGTGTTATAGGCAGGATCCTTTACCATCAACAGAATTGCTTAAAACCTTTCCTTTAGGGATGTAATTCTAACTCTGCCTTAAGGTGCTCTGGAAATTGATGAGAGTCACAAAGGCAGTTTGCTAAACGTCCTGACTCTGACTTTTTCTTTGTCCCCTGCCCTGAATACTAGATCAACTGGCCAATCCCTGCTTCCTTAAAACACCTACTGACTTTGCCCAGTTCAAGAAATAATTCAGCTCTGAGGGAGTTTGGAGGAGCACCTTGACCCACAGCATGAACTGAAGAATGGGAGCTACTACAATGGGGCTCTCATGAATGTGGAAAATGGATGCCTAACATGGTGTTTGTGTTGTCCAAGACAAACTTTGTCTTCTGACCTTCTAGCAGGAGGCTGGAGAATTCACAGTCATAGACCTTTTCAGGTCAATGATTTCCAGCTGAAAGGGACATTTGAGATCCTCTGCTTCAACCTCTTTAATTTTGCATAGGAGGAAATTGAGTCCAAAGAAGTAAAGAGACTTGTCCAGGGACATATATCTCCTATAAGCAGTAGAACCAGAGGTCAAATCTGGTTCTTCTGACTCCAAGACTCAATGTTCTGTGATTATTCCTCCATCTATATGGCATTAACATTTCTAAAGTACATTCTTCCTAATAGCCCTGTGAAATAGGTGGGGAATGGGCCGTCTTTGTACATGGAGGAGCAGAAATATAATTGTATCCTGTTGTGTTGGGCAGAATGAGGGATACAAAGAAAGGCCACTGGCCCTCCTTTAGAAGAGGCCACATTCCCTCTCTTCTACCCTGGGAAGGGCCATGAAACAGTCACACACACACACACACACACACAAACACAAAGAGACACACACACAAACACAATCTATGGTATAAAACCTTTAAAACTATTACCAACTAATGGTTGAGACCACAATTCGAAAACTTCTTGAAGGAAGGAGAAGAATCATACAGAGTTGTAACTGGCATCTCTGGGAGGCCCCTCAGGATAGATAATGTTCCACCAATCAGCACCTGCTTTTCCCCTCACAAGACCAACCTATGACCAGAAAAGCCTCTGCCTTTGGTTACTTTGCAAGAGCAGAGACAAAAATAGCATAGGCCCATTCCTCATGTCTGTACTGCAGAATCCTGCTCACAGTCATGTTCAGGTCTATTACTGTCGAGCACTGGGAGTATCACAATATGAAGGCCTAGAATTCTCTTACCAGACCTGGCAGAAGGATATTACAATAGTCCACACAAGAGGGGATGAGGGCATGAATCAGGTAATGGCAATGGGAAGGGAGAGAAGGGGATTGATGAGGTAGATATTGTGCAGGTCAAATCAAACAAATTTGGCAAATGATTATATGTGTAGGGTCAGGGAGAGAGAGTTGAAAATGATACTGGAGGCATGAATTTTTCCTCTGGGCCTTCTTCTCTCTCCCTCCAACACAACTCTAAGTTTGGAATTTTGGGTGATCAGAAGGAGCTTTGTGTCCTAAAAATATTTAGGGAAGGTTGGCAGATGGATACAAGAGCCAAGGCGAAGTGAATTGGGGATGGGGTGAAGAGGCTTTACCATACAGAAAATAGGAGAAGAATGAGCTCAAGGGCAATGACCTTTATTTTCTCCTTAGAGTAGATGGTAAGGTCCTTTTCTGGAGAAGAAAGTGGAAGAATGGGAGAAGGTGACTACAGAAAGAAAAAAATAGAATAGAAACTGCTGGGATGGAATGGCAAGGCAGTATTGGAGGAGGAGCAAGGTTAATGACCTTGGGCAGAAAAGGCCTGGCAGAGACCTGATATCAAACATTTGGAGTGGGCCCATCAGCCAAGGTTGAGTGATTCGCATTAATACTGTCTGTCAGTGATCTGTGGGTACAAGAAGATGGAAGGAGTTTGAAGGGCAGAAGATTAATGTGAAGGGAATGTGTGGAGAGGATTACAGGAAGCACAAGAGGAGGAGAAGGCAGAGTGGGGCAGGGATACAGAAGGAGGAGGTTGTGAGCGTTGGAGTTTAGTAATGAATGGGCAGCTATGAGCAATGAATGAATGAATGAATGAATGAATGAATGAATGAATGAATGAATGAATGAATGATGGTGAAAAGAGAAAAGGGTGTCAAACTGAATTAGTAAACTATAAGGTAAAAATTTCAAAGGAAGAGAAGTCAGGCTGATGTTCAGGGGATGACCTGAGAAGGTAGAGAATGGTAGAATTCCTGAAATCACAAGGAGAATAAAGAATCGATTAAAGATGAGGAAAGTACAGGAAGAAGGGGAAGATTGTATTCAGAGAGTTTTGGATCATGGAGTCCAGACAGGTGTGACAGTGAGGTCAGTCTGTGCAAGGAATAAAGTAGGAGAGAGATAAGCATCACGGGAATTGATAAGACTGATAAACTGGAGGGGACATCTGCAGGTAATGAATCATAAATAATAATAACAACAACAATAATAATGGCATACAGATTCTATAGCGTTTTAAGGTTTAGAAAGCACTTTACATATGTTATCTCATTGTTCTCCACCAAAAAATCCCGAGATAGCACTCATGATTATCCCCAATTTGAAGATGGGAAAACTGAGGTTGAAAGAGATTAAAGGACTTGCCTAAGGTCACACAACTACTAAGCATCTGAGTCCAGATTCTAGCTTCCTGACTCTAAGTCTGACGCTTTCCCCCTACGCCACCTAGCTGCCTCTGTACATTGTCCCCACATGGGGGACAGGGTTAGGGTAGAAGGTGAGTCAGAAGGAAGTAAGTCAGAAGCTAGGCCCAGAAATGTCAGAGAATGGCCTGGAAGTCCAGTAGGGGAATGGCAGTCTGGACATTATGGATAAGTTGTGTGAGGCTCAGAGGACAGCATGATGCTTAGTGATGGCAAGAGACATAGGGTCTGGAAATCGAGCGAGGGGAAGGATTACGATTTGTCAGCACCCTCCTCCTGGTCAGTATTGGGGTAAGGGCGTGGCCGAAATTTACCCCAGAACTGCAAGGGGGGGCAGTATGAACACAATGACTAGAAGTCGTTGGCGATTGAGGTTTCTATGACAACCAAAAGATGGAAGTGGTTTGAGAAGGGGTCAAAGATGAAGGCCAATTTGTCTCATTTGCGGAGGCCCAGGGCAGTTCAGGGGGAGTGCACGGGGAGCTAAGACTGGGGAATAAGGATGAGGAATCAGAGGGGGATAAGAATGAAAAAGAACAGTCGTGAGGAGCAGGAGAGGGGGATTTCCACCTCGAAGCTTGTAACACCATCACAGAGACTGACAGAGAGGAGGAGGATGTGGGCACCAGCAAAATGTCCTGCTTTGCTTTCTTCCTTCCTCTCAGCAAGCAGGAGCTCTGTCCCTGGTACTGACTCACTGGGAATGGAGATTTGAGGCAACGGGATTTGGGCAACCTCACCCTAAGGTTGGGTCCACACGGCGTGAGTCTGGAGCGGAGCCCATGGGCCATGTAGAGGATCCCTGCACTCTGTCCAGGGTTGTTTCTGTGCCTGTCTTCCGCTCACAGCCGCTTTCTTCACTCACTGGTGCTGTAGACGTCTGTAACTTTCCTTTCTGTCAATCCAGACTCTGCTTTCTATCTTGGTTTGCTCTAACATGGCTTCCTACCCCCACACAAAGACCTGCGGCTGTGCATTTCTCTTATTCCCTCCTAACTTCATCCTGATGACTTTTTTGGTGGAAAATGTTGTAGGGGATGAGAGTAAGTATTTCATCCTATAGAAATGCAGCTGGTGGCATATATACAATGGGGAGATTTTCCTGTGATGAGCCATCCAGCCTGGATGACACGCAGGAAACAGACACTGGATCCCATGGGGCCAAAGGCAAAAGATGGACTATTCAGGGCTCCATGGATTCTACATCTCTGCTATAAGTCCTCCTGGCAAGAAAGTGACCCTGAACTCCTAAATGCATGGCCAAAGAAAGATGAGCTCTGGTAGGCCCTATAGGCCTTGAGTAGAGACCTGGTGATGCATTGTGGATCTGCTGTGGAAAGGAAGCCCCACTAACCTGAGAAAGGCTCCCCACCACACTGGCCATGAGCAAAGTATCCCAGCCACCCCCACAGCCCTGGGAGAAGAAGTCAATCACCAGAGGATGCATCACACTCAGCATTAGGGGAAGAAGGTGGTGCCCACGCCAATGAAATCACAGACTCCGAAAGTTTTGAAAGAGAATGAAAAAGTTTAGAAAGGAATGATCTTCTGTATCAAAGTACTTAATTTTGTTTCTTTCATGGCTATCATTTATTTCTTTTTCAGTAAAAGTTCTCCCCAGATGGAAACATTCATCTATCTGGTTGTCTAAGAAGCTATCCACCTTATAGAGAAAGCTGCCATGCCAGGGCCATTAATCTTGGGCTAGGCCTCATTCCCTGCTGATGATATGAGATGTGCAAAAGGAAACCAATCATACTGACGGTGTCATCACTGGTAGATTACAATCCTTTTAATTCTTCTCCCTCTTCAAAACAGTGATTAAATCAGCCTTTTTTTTTTTTACCTTGCTGGCCCAGGAGTTCTTTTATTTCCATCATTTTATCATTTTTACCAAATGGTCTCATCGATACCACATGACCATCCCACCAGACACCAACACATTTAGATTTCTATAAATCCATTGCTTTCCTGAATTTTGACAAAGATAACTTTCTTTGGAATCTATTAAGATCAAGTATCTTATTTTCCTTTTTTATGGTAATTTTTATTTATTTTTTTTGTTTTCAACATTTACTTCCACAAGATTTTGAGTTCCAAATTTTCACCCCATCTCTCCCCTCCCCCAACCCCAAGATGGCATGCATTCTAAATACTCCTTTCCCTAGTCTGCCTTCCCTTCTGTCTTTCCCCCTCTTCTCTTATCCCCTTCTCATTCAATTTTCCTGTAGGGCAGGATGGATTCCCGTATCCCATTTCCTATATTTCTTATTTCCCAGTTGCATGTAAAAACATTTTTTTAAACATGTGTTTTTAAAACTTTGGGTTGAAAATTTTCTTCCTTCCTCCCTCCCCACCCACCCTCATTGATAAGGCAAGCAAATAAATATAGGTTATATATGTGCGGTTATGCAAAACGCTTCCATTGTAGACATGCTGTGAAAAAGTAACTCTATTTCCCTTAATCCTATCCTTCCCACCCATTTATTCTATTCTTTCTTTTGACCCTGTCTCTCCTAAGAAGTGTTTGCTCCTGATTACTCCCTTTCCCAATCTGCCCTCCTCTCTATCATTCCCCTACTCTCTTGTTCCCTTCCCCCCATATTTTCCTGTAGGGTAAGACAGATTTCCACACCCAAATAAGTGTGTATGTTATTCCCTCCTTAAGTCAAATCCTATGAGAATAAGATTCATTCATTCCCTCTCACCTTCCCCCATTTCCCCTCCACTGTAAGAACCTTTACTTTTCTGTTTTTTTTTGTGGGATAATTTACCCCATTCTACCTTTCCCTTTCTCCTTCTCCTAGTATAATCCTCTCTCATCCCTTAATTTTATTCTCCAGATATAACCCCTTCATTTTCAACTCACCCTGTGCCCTCTATCTATCTATCTATCTATCTATCTATCTATCTATCTATCTATCTATCTATCTATCTATCTATCTATATCTATATATACGTACATATAATTTTTCCCCTCCAACTATACTAATATTGACAAAGGTCTCATGAGTTACAAATATCATCTTTCCATGCAGGAATGTAAACAGTCCAACCTTAATAAGTCTTTCATGATTTTCTCTTTCCTGTTTACCTCTTCATGTTCCACTCGAGTCTTGTATTTGAAAATCAAATTTTCTATTCAACTCTGGTCTTTTCATCAAGAATGCTTGAAAGTCCTTTATTTCACTGAATGACCATTTTTTTCCCTGAAGGATTATACTCAGTTTTGCTGGGTAGGTGATTCGTGGTTGTAATCCTATCTCCTTTGCCCTCTAGAATATTATATTCCATGCCCTGCGGTCCCTTAATGTAGAAGCAGCTAAATCTTGTGTTATCCTGATTGTGTTCCCACAATACTTGAATTGTTTATTTCTGGCTGCTTGTAATATTTTCTTCTTGACCTAGGAACTCTGGAATTTGGCTACAATATTCCTAGGAGTTTTCCTTTGGGGATCTCTTTCAGGAGAAGATTAGCAGATTCTTTCAATTTCTATTTTGCCCTCTGGTTCTAAAATATCAGGGCAGTTTTCCTGGATAATTTCTTGAAAGATGGTGTCTAGGCTCTTTTTTTGATCATGGCTTTCAGATAGTCCAATAATTTTTAAATTCTCTCTCCTGGATCTATTTTCCAGGTCAGTTGTTTTTCCAATGAGATATTTCACATTTTTTTCTAATTTTTCATTCTTTTGGATTTGTTTTACAGTGTCTTGATTTCTCATAAAGTCACTGGCTTCCAATTGCTCTATTCTCATTTTTAAGGAAGTATTTTCTTCATTAATCTTTTGGACTTCCTTTTCCATTTGGCCAATTTTGCTTTTTAGGGCATTCTTCTCCTCATTGGCTTTTTGGACCTCTTTTGCTATTTGGGTTAGGCTATTTTTTAAGGTGTTATTTTCTTCAGTATTTTTTGGGGAATCCTTTAGCAAGCTGTTGATTTCTTTTTCATGATTTTCTTGCATCACTCTCAGTTTTTCCTCTACTTCTCTTACTTGCTTTTCAAAATCCCTTTTGAGCTCTTCCAAGGCCTGGGAGCGATTCATATTTTCTTGGAGGCTTTGGATGTAGGAGCTTTGGCTTTGTTGTCTTCTTCTGGTTGTATGTTTTGATCTTCTTTGTCACCAAAGTAAGATAATATAGTCTGACTCCTTTTGTGCTGCTTACTCACGATCCTGGCCAATTGCTTGAGTTTTAAACTCTTTGCTAAGGTAAAAGTCTGCTTCCAATGTGAAGAATATACTGTCCCAAGCTTTCGGGGTTTGTACAGCTGTTTTCAGAGATACTGCTAGGGACCTGTAAATTTTCGGTTCTTCCAAGGTGCTATGATAAAGGGCGAGGTGTTTCCTCTCCATTGCCACAACAAGGTCCACCATGCCAGCACTCTTCCTCACCCCAGGACCACCCCTCAGAACTGTGACCCAGATCCAAGCACCAGTAAAGCAAGAGATTCCTGCTTCAGCACTGGCAAAGAGATCCTTGCAATGACCCTCTGATCAGCCACTCGATTCCCCCTCAGTCTGTGGGGCAGAAGCTCAGGAAACAGTTGCTGCCCCAGGTTGCGCTCGAGACTTGTGGATGAGACCTAACTCCTCTCTCACTGCAGTCACAGACTTTTCCCACTGACCTTCCAAGTTGTCTTTGGCATTCAGGGGTTGAGAAGTCTGGAAGCCACCACAGCTGCCCTGGATTCAGTCCTCTGAGGCCAGCTTCAGGGTCCCTGCGGCCTGCGTGCCCATGCCTACCTGTGCTCCTCTCCCTGCCCGGTGGATATACCTTTCCAGTCAACCATCCAGGCTGTCTTTGGCTGGAAATTTGTTTTACTCTGTCTTTTTGTGGCTTCTGCTGCTTTAGAATTTGTTTAGAGCCATTTTTTTAGGTATTTGGAAGGCTTTGGGAGAGAGCTCAAGACAGTCAATGGTTTCCCTCTGCCATCTTGGCTCCACCCTCTATTGTCTAGATTTTAAGACTCTAAGCCCAAGTATTTTATTTTCCGGAATATTGTGTGTAATACAGAGAACCTCAGTTCCATTTGCCCTCTCTGTCTCTCTCTGCCTCTTTATCTATTTCTGTCTCTGTGTCTGCCTTTCTCTGTATGTGTATAGGTCTATATGTAGGTAGGTATATATCTACATATACCTACCTATATATAGATCTGTGCATGTAAGTATCTGTGCTTATAACTATGACTTAAATATTTTCAGACCAAAGCTTAGTTACTCTTTCTTTTTGTTCACCTCCCTCTTACAGGTTCAGCTTACTGTTTGGTTGTAACAACACTTTGCATTTAGTCTATGACAACACTTGAAATAAAAATAGATTTTTGGGATCCATTTTTAACAGGGCCTATTAACAAACACAAATGAAATAATTTCCTTCCCTATTAGAAAACTCTCTACCAGATCCAAAGTAGATAGTTTTAAAGATCTGCCTGGATATGTAGGGAGGCTAAGGGACCTGCTCAGGGTCTCACAGCCAGTAAACAAAATCGGGACTTTAACCCAGATCTCCTTGACTCTAAGGCCATTCCACTGTCTGATGCTCCATCTCTATTAATTAGTCGGTTCATAACTTGAAATAAATGCCAAGCCACCAACAGATTGCTGATTGTCTTGGATCAGTCTCCTTGTCCAGTCACACCATCCCCAGCCCACCCATGACAGATTTGTCCTTCAGAAGTATGGTCCAAAAATCTAGCCTCTGACATGCAGCCTTCTGGTGGTAAGTTCCCCTGCCCTTAGCTAGACAGTAATCCCAATGGGCCCATGTCTTCAACCTCATAGCTTGGTTGAACCTGCTGTACATAGCCTTCTAGAAGACTGGATTTTCTACAAACATTTGATCTGCAAATGACCTTATGGATCACCTTGTTTGACCCTTTATTTTACAGATAAGGGAGCTGTAACCTGGAGTGATTAGTCCAAAGTCACATAGCCATTGACTGACCTAGGTATGATCCAGGGTCTTCTAATGTCAAATTGAGGGTTCTTTCCACTGGGACCCACTGCCTCCCTTAGCAATGAGCAACCCAAGAAGAGGGATTCTAAAGAGGGTGCTAGGAATACAGTGATTGGAACAGTAGATCATAATTACCTTTAAACATGTAAATAGAAAGGTGGCTTTTAGTATTTCAATAAATCTCCCATTAGCCAATAACTTCACTTGCAGGTAAAAGAGCAAGATTTAATTACCTTAATTTCCTTAGTCTTCATTATTGAAATCTTCTCGACGACGTGTTGGAGACAATAATGGAGTAGCAGGAAGAGAAAAGTCATTTATAACTTTGACTCAAGAACTACTCACGGGGATGGCATGTTTAAACAAATAATTTAACCCCGTGGCACATCAGTATCTCAGTCTGTAAAATGGGGGAACGTTTTATATACATATATATATACACATATATATCATATATCATATATATCATATATATAGGCTTACACTTAGAATGGACCTTAGAGATTATTGAATTAAACTCATTTAACTTTAAAGGTGAGGAAACTGAGGCCCACAGAAGTGAGCTCTGTTTCAATCAATAGTCACACAGGTGTTAAGTGGCAGAGGTGAGATTTGGCCTGAGGGGTCCTCTGAATGCAAGTTAAACATCATTCACTTCATTGTGCTGCCTGAAATCCAGGAGACACTTTTTTTTTTTAGTTTTCAACATTTACTTCCACAAGATTTTGAGTTCCAAAGTAGGGGGATGATAGAGAGGAGGGCGGATTGAGAAAGAGGGTAATCAGAAGCAAATACTTCTGAGGAGGGACAGGGTCAAAAGAAAGACTAGAATAAATGGGGGGGGGGCGGGATAGGATTAAGGGAAATTGAGTTAGTTTTTTACCCAGGTCTACTATGGAAGTGTTTTGCATAATAGCAGATACTTTCGATACTATCTGTCTCTCTCTCTTTGTCTCTCTCTCTGTCTCTGTCTCTCCCTCTGTCTCTGTCTCTGCCTCTCTCTGTCTCTCTCTCTCTCTCTCCAAAAACAAGATGGAAGTATATACCTCAAAGGATCGCTGTGATGCCCACAGAATTAAAGAACCAGAGATTTAGAATCAGAAGGGACTTTAGAAGTTGAGACTAACTTCACTATCATATAGGTAAGAATATCAGGGCCCAGAGAAGTGAGATGACTTGGCTAAGGTTATACAACAGTTGAGACAGGATTTGAACTCAGGTCCTCTGACACCAAAGACAACCCCTACTACGTTGAATCACTCAGGCACATAAAGTACTTTATAAGCTTCAGAGGGCAGCACAGTAGATAGAGGGCTGGGCCTGGAGTCAGGAAGACTCATATTCCTAAATCCAAAACTGACCTCAGACACTTACTTCGCTGTGTGACCCTAGGAAATTCATTTAACCCTATTTACCTCAGTTCCTCATCTGTAAAATGAGCTGCAGAAGGAAATGGCAAACCACTCCAGTATCTTTGCCAGGGAAAGCCCAAATGGGGTCATGGTGAGTTGGACACAAGTGAACCACAGCAAAAATAATTAAGATCTAACTTGAAGGGAGTATACACATACCCAATGACAGTCAGCTGGCTTGGCCGTAGCTTGGGGCCCAGTCTGGCCCAGTTTTCAAAAGATCAGCTGGCTACCAGGTCACAAGGCTTTTGATCACAGCATTGTCAAAGACCATCTACGAAGTCTTAGAAGGGTGATTGCATTTGGGGAGGGAGGGAAACCAATGACATCACTGGGGACACAGGCAGTATTGACACATGATTGTGTCCCACCAGGCACTAGAGGACCAAAGCACTCCACATATTTGTTATAAACAGAGTGAGGGCTCTATTTGGCCTGATGAGTAACACATGAACACAACTCTTCATCCCAATCACAAATATACCCTTGTCAGAGTAGTAAATCATCCAGGATTTTAAGTTTCATCCTCCCAACTGGAGACAGCTGCAGTCGATGTCATGAAGAGGAAATAACCTCAATGCCCAGACCCCTGGATTTAAATTCTTCCTCCTACCCTGAGCAAGTCCCTTAATCTCCATCCATATTGCAAGGCAACTGCCCAGGACCACAAAACACAGAGAAGTTGCCAGCAGGCATTGGGAGAAGAACGTTTCTCCCCCAGACATCCTTCCTCTAATGTGATTACAGTCGATTTTGGACAAGCCACTAAACTTCTCTGTACCCCATGAAAACTTTTGGAGATTGTAAACTACAAAGCACGTGCAGGAGAACATCCACGTTAGTCGAAGGCTTTTCTTTTTGGGGAGCCCAGGCACTCATGAAATGAAAAATCCAATTAAAACAAGCACCACAACCACAAGCCTTGCCATAGCCACAACTGATGCTATCACCTGTAGCATTGTACCCTCTCTTACTGCAAAGCCATTCTCAGTCCTAGTTACAGGCTTTTCTCCTCCAGGTGCACGAAGAGGAGAGTCGAAATGAGCTGGTGGACCCTGCTGACCTCCTGCCAGAAGCTAATGGGTCATGAGCTTGCCAAAATCGGAGTGAGCCTTACCTAGAGCCTTCCTCATTTTAGCCAGAAGAGCAGCCGCTGGGAGCCAGCCAGCAGCAGCCAGCCTCACTCGGGGACTGACCGTGAAGACTGAGCTGCCCTTCTAATAAGCCCTGCAGTGACATCGCCTTTATCTGGAGGTCTGAGAGTGACAGGCCATAACATCATGATAGACAGACACGAGTCCCACACAGAGACTCTCCAAAGAGCACATCTACCATTAAGAGGAGGAGCGTGGGAAGGCGAAAGAGGGCCCTGAGCCTCAGAGCAGGAGCAGAATGAATGAGGACTCATCGGGAGGTGGGGGATGATTGGCGGCAACAGCCTATTGTTGTACCCCAGAAATGGCAGAAGAATAAAAAGGAAAAGAACCTGCAATCCTCACCTGAGTTGGCCTGTCCTGCCTCCTGCCTGCCACTCCTAGTTCTCTTGCCTTCTTCCTCCTTCAGCATTTCTGATGCCTGTGAGCCCGGATGCTCCCATGGATTTCTTAGCCCACTGCAAGTGGGGCAAAGTAAGGGTCAGAACCATGCCAAACCATGATGTGAATCATGGAAGAGGTGAGACGGTCATGTTTAGTGGATAGGAAGGAGAGAGACCTGCCCAGTGAACGGACTCTCCCTACCTGACTCCTTTCCTCCCTTCCATAATCAATCATTAAATCCCTACAGCCAGCTGAGAGTAGACAGCACTGGAGGAGACACAGAACTTAGCTGAGACAGAGGCCAGTGCTGCCTAGGGGGGCTTCCTACACACACACACCCACACACACACACACACACACACACACACACACACACACACCCCTAATGCAGAATAGGAAACAAACACAGTAGTGATACACAATGGCCCACTTGCCCATTTGCCAGCTCTGCAAAGGGAGGTCATGAACGATGAGCTGATAAGGAAGGAAGGGAAAGCTTCACAGCCATTGGTATCGACTTGGGCTCAACGTGGTGACTAAAAGGTTGTCAGGCAGAGAGATGCAAGGCTTGTGGGCACAGCGAGCAGGGTGAGCAGAGGCACAACAGAGAACAGGCTGGTGAAGGTCCCTACGTGAAGGCGCTCTGCTTGGCCGCACATGGAAGAATGATTACTACAAGGACAATTTTCTTACTATTAGAATTCCTCTAAAATGGGAGGAGTTTCCTCTGGAGGGAGGGGAGGGGAGAGAGTGGCCTCTAACCACTGCTGCTCTTCAACAATGAATTTTAATTCAGTTCAGTGAGGCCTCCTGTATGACGCTTCCCAAGGTCAAGACAAATCAGGAAAGACTTTCCACTCAGAGTTGCCATAGGGCTTATAGTTTGCATCTAACCATATGACATTATGTGGTGTGGTTGTCTATGGATGTGTCTTCTTACCCTATGGGTATACATTTGTTAAGTGCCTGGAGTATGCTGTGCATAGTTCCACTGGGTACAAAAAAAATGGCTGGATGAGACTTTGCCAGATGTGTGGTAGAAAGCATTCTGGCTCAGGTATTGTTGGGATAAGATGCTTCTGGGGTCCAACTCTGAGATTCTACAAGCCTAGAATGTCTGCAGCTCAGAGTCTAGGATAGAGATGAGAGAGAGAGAGAGAGAGAGAGAGGGAGAGACAGAGACAGAGACAGAGACAGAGACAGAGAGAGAGAGAGACAGACAGAGACAGAGACAGAGACAGAGAGACAGAGACAGAGACAGAGAGAGAGAGAGAGAGAGGGAGAGAGAGGGAGAGGGAGAGAGACAGACAGAGACAGAGACAGAGACAGAGAGCTCTAACAAAATTAAACAAGAGGGGGTGCAAATGAAAAACTAATGGGTTATAGATGTGCTTTAGACACAGCATCACTGGAGGTTTGACAAGCTTATCTCCATTTCCCATTTGCTGCCTCCACAGTCCAAAACATGCATGAGGATGAGTCTGGATAATATTTAGTCACTGGATCTTCCCCAGATTCCAGCACATGGGAACATGTGGCCTGAGGTGCCAAGGACGTAAAGGGTATCACCATGGTTCAGTGTATCTGAGCTCTCCTCCATATATGAGCTCCTCCTCCAAAGAGGCTGATCAGAACAGACCACCAATCTCCACCCATGAGGCAGTGAGGCAGGCTTGCCTGTTTCCCTCCAGCGGTTGGCCCTGCACATCCCACAATGGGAGGAGCCTGGGTTTTCCCTCTCCTTTATGGAGATGTTGGGAGAAGCAGCCTGGGGTAATTCACCTCAGTCATGGCAGGTACCTCAAAGGAAAATGGATGCTGCAAAGCTGCATGAAGAGGGAGGCCTAGAGTGTCCTCTCCAAAGCACAAGACAGAGTAGGAGGACTTAATGCCAGAAGGAGGCGCAACACTCATGTGCGTGCTGAAGGAGCAGCCAATGTGACCCATCTGGGGGAGGCAAACAGGCACACATGTGAACAATCCAAGATGGGGACATTGCCACAGCCACCCAAAGCGAACCTCTGCATGGCAGAGGAGAACTGTGGGGCTATTTGAAAAACTAATAATTTCTAAAAAAAAAAAAAAAAGAAGAAGAATCAAAAACAAACCAAACAGAGTTACAATGCCCCAGGCATGTGGTTTTGAGTCTAAGTCAGACCAAAGGCTACAAAATCATCTTTCTAGAGGAACCTGTTGTGAGAGAGAGTTTGTGGCAGTGGGGAAGGTATGGAAGTGCCATCTGGTAGAAACAGAATTGGAAAAGTCAACCTTGAGCTCTAGGAGGTGAGCTTCAGAACTCAGAGCTGAGCTACAATACCACTGATAACAAGTTGACCATAGGCTGTGAGGAACATTTGGCAGAGGCTGGGATCTAAGCAGGGTGAACAGAGACAGACGGTAGAAGACAACAAGAATCACGACAACTAGGTGGCACAATGGGTAGAGCACTGGACCTCGAGTCAGGAAGATTGAGTTTAAATGTTGCCTCAGGGAGTTACTAGGTATGGGACCATACACAAGTCACTTAACTGCTTTGTACCTTGGTTTCCTCAATTGTAAAATTGGGACTAGCACCTATGTCCCAGGGATGTTGTGAAGATCAAATGAGAAAACATTTGCAAACTGCCTGGCAAACCTTAAAGCACCATTAAAATGCTCACTGTCAAACCATATTTTAAGTTTGGAGCCGTGTGAACCTGAATATCACATGTGAAGTTGGTAGTGACATTTTGGAGTAGGGTAATACACTGATATTCTCCCTAGTCAAAATATTTTTAGTGTCTGAATTATAGTAGATGCATGTTACAATTTTGAAAGGCCATATGCAGTGATGCAGTCAAATATATACTATTGCTGTTAAAGTGAGAGAGACAGACAGAGAGACAAAGTCAGTGAGACAGAGAGGGACAGAGAGACTAACACAGAGAAAGACTGAAAGACAAAGTCAGACAGAAAAATGAGGGAAAGAGACAAAGAGAAAGACAGAGACAGAGAGGAAGAGGAAGAGAGGAGTGGAGACAGAGAGAGACAGACCAAGAGAAAGAGACAGAGAGAGAGAGACAGAGAAAGTGAGAGAGAGACAGAGAGAGACAGAGACAGACAGAGAGAGAGAGAGGAGAGAGAGGAGAGAAGAGAGAGAAAAGAGAGAGAGAGCCTAAACGTGAATCTGCTGCTCTTTCCTGGCAGGAGGGAGCCTCTGACATGAATACCTGTTTCCCAGAATGGAGTCCTTAGATGAAATCTTGATGGCGGTCCTTGGAAACATGAACCTGATATGCCTTCAAAGGAAACAATTTTAACACAAACAGAGTAACTCTTACGGTGTTTTTCACAGAGCTTATGGAAAGCAGGGATAAGAGTTTGTGCTAAAGTTTAGAAACAGGTTTTATTTGGCTGTGAATCCACCCACTGTCTCAGCAAGCCTGTCAAATGTTGCTGTGTTCTGAATAGCAAGAGAGAACCTGGCCTTTTCAGTCTAACAGCCTCTCTCCTGGTGCTGATGGAATGCAGATAAACTCTGAAAAACTTTTTTTTTTCCTGGTGTTTTCTTTTTTCCTGTTGGTGAGGTCTAAATGGAGATTAACAGCTTGGCTAAATGAAATAGATATTTTTTTTTAATGAATTACAAGTGCCTTTATGCTAGTCCTTGTTGGTATGACCAGGAAGTGCCCCATGAGCCCATTAATTGCTAATTATGGAAGCAATCTTGAACTATTGTTTCCAGAAATTCTGTCATTCCTTGTATTTCTAATCATACATTTGGAATTTTAATGTGACTATCATGTACTTTTTTTCCCTTGTCTGATGACTATTTATTTGAATCTTGGAACACGGAGAAGATTGTAATGCCAACTTGTTTCTAACTCAAATTAAAAATGTTTGATTTGAGGGCCCATAAGCTGCCATTTGGGAGGAAGGTTATGAAGAGCAAACAAGCTTCTTTTTCCTAACAGGATTGAATCCTACTCAGTCCTTCGCGTCGGTGGCCCAAGAAATCCATTGGGGCAGCCATAGGCATTATATGTTAGTGCCAAAATCAGGAATGTCCTTTCTGGTACCTCAGAACCAGCCCACATGCCTTCAGTCATAAAGGGGTGACCTCTCTCCCGATGGGTGATAGCTCTGTGAGGACTACCAGAGCTCAGCAGATGTCTCAGAACCCAAAAGATCTCTTTACATTGAAAGCAATGCCTTGTGACATTTCGATGAGAAATCACAGGACTTAGAACTGATGTGTGCAGAACACTGTGTTTTACACAAAATAAACATTAACCAAAGTCGGTTGCACCGAACTGTACTTTTGGCTCTATTTGCCAACATTCCTCTTGGCTCCTGTCATCAGGGGTCTGCTTCTGCTCTTCTTTCTTACATTTTTGTGTGTGTGTTGTAGTGTCCTGCGAAGGCCTGAAGGCAATAGTAACTGTGCTAACTCATGCCCGACAGGAGAGAAGGTGATGAAGCCTACAGTTCTTACTGCCACATGAGAACACAACAGGCCTGCACTTGCTGAACTCTACCGTAACTTACTTGAATATTGAGGTAGTCTCAGCCGGGATGATCTTTTAAGGCCAAAGATAACGAGACATTGAAAAATGCTCTTCTCTTGCTATTATTATCCTAGCTGTTATCCATCTCATTAAAATCATTCATCTTGCACTCGTGCACGGCTAATTCAAGCTACATTCTCTTTGGATGGTGTCTGGGAGCTGGCTTTTATAATATTTAATCTCAGAATAACAGCTTATTGGTTGGTTGGTAAGGAAGTTCTTTTTCACAACATAGATTTCAGATTCTTGAACTGAATAAGCCCTTGAAATCTTTTCATGGCTCCTTCCTTAAGATCTGTGTCTATTTTTTCAGTGCTGGTCTGAAAAGCTCTCAAACACATCATTTTGAATAGTGTGTGAAGACTAAATGAGATAGTGTAACAGTTTTTAACAGTTTTGTGCTATGGGAGTCAGTGGCTGGTTCAGTTTGGGTGATGGAGGGTTATTCATAAGAAGAGGGAGAAAGTGGCATTGGGGACATTGGGGAGTTCCTCAAAGCCTCATGAGTATAATTCTTATGCAGGGTTACAGGAGGAAATAGTAAATACTGATAGCTTTCTACCTGATGCCTGTTCTTTACTCATTGAGTTACCAAAATACATTTTCAAATCCCTTCCAAAAACACTCAGTAAATAAGTACCTGCTTCAATTGTGTGATTTTGGGTTCCCTTTTTAAACTAGAGAGCTGCCTGTTATTAGATCTGTATGCATGAGAAATGTTCAGTCGGTAATGCCTTGATACACTTTGAGAACAGGGGATGACATGATTTGACGTGTGCATTTCATTAACTTTTCAAGTCCCTCCCCAACTCCTGAAAAACATTATATTGCTCCTGAATGTTCTGGGAAAATATCATCTGGTCTTTAAAGATTTTTTTCATAAAGAAAATTCATACCTTTAATTTAAAATATTCTAATGATAGTAGATATCTTGTCACAATGTGTCTGTAGATTCATTGAGTCAATGCATTTTAGAATTACCAAGGTTCTCAGAGGCATCTAATCCGATGTCTACCTACCCGAGAACTTTTACAGCGAATCTTTAAAAAGGTTATTCAGATTGGTTTGTAGGCGTTGGCAAAGGAGAAGCCACTGGCTCCCAAGGCATCCCAACTGACTTTGGTTCAGCTGATTGTGAGGAATCCTCCTGCTCCACAATTTAGATTTATGTTAAATTGGCCTCTTTGAAAAGTCTCTTCTCCGTGCCTGCTCATGTCTTCTACGTCCAAGTCAGCAAGGACTCATTCTCCTTCCAGTTTATTTAGATCACTTGAAGACAGTGATTGCAACAATCACCCCACCTCCACCAAGACCTGTCTCCAGGCTGAGTATCTCCATATGCTTCAACTAACACTGATATAGCATGATCGCTAAACCTAACCTATCTTGGCCACCTTATTCTGGATGCTGTCCTGCTTATAAGTGTCCTTCATAAATCATGTCATTCACCACAAGATTGCAGCTACAGCCTGGTCTGACTATGGGACAGCAGAAGCATCACCTTCATCATCCTATACCCTAGGCATCTCTTAATGAAGCCAAATTTGAAGAATTTGATCACAGTATTCATTAACTCAAATAAGATATAATGTAACAAGGATAAACATAAAGTCTTCACTTCGATTTTTAAAAAATGACATCAGACGAATAGGATGGGGAAATAGATCTAGGTAGCAGTCCATCTGAAAAAAAAAACAGATTTAGAAATCTAATAATGAATGAATGAAGCATTTATTGAGCACTTACTATGGGCCAAGTGTTGAGGACACAAATAGAAAATAAGCTAGTAAAGACTTACATGGACTGATGCAAAGTGAAATGAGCAGAATCAGGAGAACATTGCACACAATGTTGTAGTGGCAATATTGTATGATGAACAACTGTAAATGACAGTTATTCTCAGCAATACAACAACCTAAGACAATTCCAAAAAACTTAGGAAACCAAGATTTTGATCATAGCATTCATTAATTCAAATATGACATAATGTAACAAGGATAAAGAACAATCAATATGGTGTTTGCTGCCCGACAACTCCAGGAGGAAGGTCAGCAGCACAACAGAAGTCTGCACACGATGCTCGTCAATCTGACCAAGGCCTTTGATACTGTCAGTCATGAGGGCTTGTAGAAGATCTTGGCAACATGTGGTTGCCCAGAGAAGTTCACCAGGATTGTACACCAGTCACATGACAGCATGCTTGCACAGGTTCTGGATGATGCACGGTGCTCTCGCACTTCCTGGTCACCAGTGGAGTGAAGCAAGGCTGTGTATTTGCTCCCATGATGTTTTCAACAACACTGTAGGGGACACAGCTCAGCATTTTGAGAAGCTCCCTGCTTCCTCCAACATCTTTGTCCCTTGGCCCACTTCATAGGAAACTCTTACAACACAAATGCTTTTACCCCATAAGATGGTGATTTCATATAAAGACCACATTCCTTAGCAAATATTTTTTGTTATACTGGTTATAACAGATTTTCTACCTCAAGGCATTTCAATACTTCAGTTCCTGCTCATGAGACAATTGCGCATCACACTTCCCAGGCCATCTAGTCAGACTCCTAACAGAAAAAGAAACCCTACTACAAAATCTCTGAGAAGTGGCTATCTAGCCTCTGTCCATGGGCCTCCAAAGAAGAGGAATCCACTGCTTCTGGAGTAGCTCTTTCTAATCTGAAACAGTTTGGATTTTTAGGAAGATTTTCCTGTCGTGGAATGTACATTTCTCTCTTTGTGACTTCCATGCATTGTTCCTCGATCTGCTCTCTGGTAGCAAATAGAATGAATCTAATTTATCTTCCACTCATAATCCTTTATGTATTGGAAAATAACACAAATGCTCCTCCCCCCAAGATCTCACTGAGCTTGAAAATTACCAGTTTCTCCAACTAGTTCTCATGTGACGTAGACTCAGATCCTTTCCTCATGCTGATTTCCCTCCAGCAGACATTCCCTAGCTCATCAATACCCTTCCTAAAGTGGGATGTCCAGAAATGAACAGGAAAGGGGATACATTATAGAGGGAATTTTACTTCTTTCTTTCTGGAATCTCTGGATCTTATCATCTTTTGTTAGATATAGGGGGAGAACAACACCCTCCTGTATCTTCTTGGAAAAGACCTATAGGCCATTTATCTTTGTAATCAGGAATTAAAACATATTTTTCTTCAAAAATATTTCTGTGTTTTGAGAAGTCCTGAAGTATTGAAAATCAGTGTCAGGAATGGTGTCACATTCTTTTGATGTCACAGGGAGAGCCCTGAATTTAGAATCAGAAGGCTGGCTCTCCCACCTATGACCTACACAACATTGGTTAGATCATTTCCCTTTCTCTGGACTTCCTTTCCAAAACTAAGTAAAATGGAAACTAAATGCCCTTTCAGACCCTTCCTAGATGAGACATGTACATTCTATAGGTTAGAAAGGTAAAGGAGAAAGAAGAGAAGGTTTCCACCCTCCTTTCCTTGAAGTCGTCAGTCTGGGATTACTTCTCATTTCCCAAACTGAACAATACCAAAACCATCTTCCAAAAGATGGAATCTTAAGAATAGGAGTAATCTCAGAGGCAAGATAGTCCTAGCTTTAGCTAAGTATCACCTATCCAATCTCCTTCACAAGTGGCTATCAGCTGGAGACACTCAGATGTAAAGAACTCATTACATCTTTAAGCAGATTGTTCCATTTTTCAAAAGTCCAGTTCAGTTCAATTGTCATTAAACCCTCTGGCCAGAGGTCACTGACCTGGTGGAGAGGATTCAACAACAAGCCTTGTCCACTGCTTTCATGTTATAATTTTCCTTCTAGCTAGAGATACTGAGGAAGAAACGAGGGCCCCATCCTAAAGTCTTTCTCCAAAAAGACCCTTGTTAAAATCACAAGTGAGATTGGTAAAGTGCCAGTTGACCTCCCAAAATGAAATGACAGCCTGTGTCTTCTGATAAATGAGCTGAGATAACCTATTTAGTCAATAAGGCTGCAAAAGCAAGGCCAAAAGGGAGAGTGAAACAATTAGAGCAGCCCTGCTGTCTCCAAATGAGGCTATGAGAAATGGCATGCTATAAGCAGCATGGGGCTGGATCAATGAGGCAGGATGCAGAGAGAATCTCACTCCCTTTCAAAATCATGAGCATGACCCAGCTGCCTTCTCTTGCCAAGTCCCATAGACCAGTCCTGGTGGTCTACTCAGTAGTTAATGGATTGAAAATCTTCCATTTCAAGCAATGATGACTTCATGTTTATTTCAACCTTTCAACGATGCATGATTCCATTGGTTTGGAAACTTTCTCTACCCACATGGATCACAATCCCTTCCCAGTTTCTTA
This sequence comes from Vombatus ursinus, assembly GCF_900497805.2. Taxonomy (NCBI): domain Eukaryota; kingdom Metazoa; phylum Chordata; class Mammalia; order Diprotodontia; family Vombatidae; genus Vombatus; species Vombatus ursinus. The sequence continues at coordinate 2,953,068 of NW_020954623.1, read as the reverse complement.
TATGGTCTTCATCAGTTGCTGTAACCAAAAAATACATAATAATCTGTGAGCAATCCCAGGACTGACCTTTCTATCCTAGGCTACTATGGCAATAGATATATGGTCCATTACTGGGCCTGGATTTGAGGCCCTTCCAGTGTGGTAGGACTTGCCAGTGATTGTGTTGTGCCAGCATTACCTTGAAACACCAAAAATCACCTGTACTCCATCATGCCATGAAGATGCATTAAGGCAAAATATTATTAAATGAGGGCTACAGAGTCATTAAAAACATACACACTCACACAAATACACGTATATTTGTAGAGTAAAAAATAAAGTAGCGCAGTAGATAGAGTGCAGGGCCTGGAGTCAGGAAGACCTGTATTCAAATCCAGCCTCAGATACTTACTAGCTCTGTGACCCTGGGCAAGTCACTTACTCTTATTTGCCTCAGTTTCCTCATCTGACCTGGAAGAAGAAATGGCAAATCACTTCAGTATCTTTGCCAAGAAAAATCTATGTGGGATCCAGAAGAAATGGACATGACTGAAACAACTGAACTACAACAACGAGCACCCACTGGGTCGCTAGACGGTTCAGTGGGCAGAGTGCTGGAGCCTGGAGGGAAGGCTTGAATTTAAATCTGGCCTCAGCCATGTACTAGCTGTGTGACCCTGGGCAAGTCCTTAACCTCTGTTTGCCTTAATCCTTTGCAGAAAGAAAGGGCAAACCCCAAAGAGGGTCATGAAGAGTTAGATATAATTGAAACCACTAAATAACTACAACAAAAAAAGTACAGTGAATTGTTCACACTCATTGGGAGAGACAGCATGCTATATTGAAAACTCTACTGGGCTTGAAGTCAATAAACCTTGGTTCAAATCCTGGCTCTTGCCTGTAGAGACATCACTTTTTTTTTGTCTCAGGTCTCAATTGCCTCATATCTAAAATGAGAAACGTGATCTAGCTAACCTCAGAGGTCCCTTCTAACTCTACATTTGTGATCTTATGATCTGAGCCTCAGTTTCCATAACTGTAAAATGAGAACAATAATATCTAACTTCCCTACCTCACACAGTTTCTATGAACATCAATTGGGATGATGTACATGAAATCTCTTCATAAATGGAAGGTCCTCTATAAATGGTCCAGATTACTAGGAGGAGGCTAATATTCTTCCTGACTATTCCTAATCTTCTTGGAAAGATAGAAAAATAACGCATTTGCTAAGCACCCATGATGTACCAGACATTGTGCTAAGCACTAGGGATACAAATAGAAGTGGGCAAACCAGTCTCTGCTCTCAAGGAGGGTACATTATAACATGGGAGACAACACGCTGGACCTGGGAAGAGATGGGTGTGAACCCACTGTTGTCATGATATGTAAATGGCCTAGAAGGAAAGCCTGACTCCAGCCATGAGGAAGGGAAAGCTCATCGATCAAGGACCAGTGCGTGATGGGCACAAAGGGAAGAGGTGGACAAACTGGAATGTTCTTACCCACGTTGCTTTGCAGATTGTCTCTCTGCTTTAGCGCCAGGCCAAATGTTGCCAATTACAATGTGTGTCTTCAAATTCCTGCAAGGTTTACAAAGCCTTTTCTCACAATAGCCCTATGAAAGAAGCTTCTTAAACCCATATGCCAGATGAGGAAACTGAAGTTCTTGGCTGTAGCCCAACTTCTTCCCACCACTTTGTGTGCCTCTCTTCACTCAGGTTGGCTCATCATTTTGTAAATGGCAGTCATTGATCACATGAGTCTAGAGAGAAGGATGTATTAAGGGAGGCTGCCGCCATCAGAAAAAAAAAGTGCTTCCAAATGTTTTCCCTCCCACCAAGTGGCAGCTGTGAATGTGATCAGAGAGGTGCTAGAAGTCCTGTGGCTCAAATCCACTTTCTCCATACCCATGGGCCTCACATCCGACCAATCGGACTGAGAATCAGATAGAGTTCAAATGCCTTTTTGTGAGGTAAGTCATTTTCACCTCCAGAAGGCTACAGTTCAAATGCAGATGTTGCCCCAAAGGTAGCTTGTGAATCCATTCCTACCCATAATACCTTAGGAGGGACTTGGAGCCCAAAGACCTGGTCTCATCCCCTAACTTAAGCATATTGAAAGGCTGTCAGAGCTAGATGGGTCTGCAGAAGCTATCTTATCAAATTTATACCTGAACAAGAATTGTCTTCAATGTAGAAATAGTTGGTTATGCATCTTTACTTGAAGAGAAGGAATCCTAGTCTTCCTGAAGTAGTCTGTTCCACTTTGGGACAGCTATCTTTGGTTTTGTTTTTAAGCTTCAACAAGCTTAAAGTTTCTGATTTACAACCTTGAAAGCATGACTTTTGACTCTGCAAAACAAATCTAATCCCTCATCACCATAAGAGCTTCTCAAAAGTTTGATGACGGATAAGGTAGCCCTCCTCAGTCTTCTCTGTCCTTGCTAAATAGCCCAAGTTCCCTCAACAGAGCCTCACAAGGCACGGTGTTAAGACATTTGGCCATATTGATCACCCTCCTCTGTATGACACCCAAGCTTTCCATCTTTCCTAACACACGGTGCCCAGAAATGAATCAGATCCTCTGTGTCTGTATGGAAAAGAGGAATACAGAAAATATCAGCTTCCTGATTTTGGACATAATGACTCTTTTAAGGCAACATTTGTTTACATTAGCTTTCATGGAAGCCATAGTTTGCTAGTCACTTGTAATGAGGAGATCCCCTCAGCAGTATGCTTGTAAATGCTTAGCAACTAACACACTTTGAAGTTTGATTTGCAACAGCATTTTCTCCATTACTTTCTGGAGTCTGAACTCTAGACAATCAACAAAACAATAAATTGAGTCGTGCTTTGTAGCATTCTCTATTTTCTGAAATATCTATGCTTACACAGAAAATTAAGCAATCATCCTTGGGAACTGGTTCAAATGCCTGCAGCACAAACCTAGTTCCTCACAAATTCCCCATTTTAGCAAGAGCCTATGCTAACTACCATGCTCTCTCCCAATCCCAACCAGCTCACGATGCCACAGGCCACTTCTCCACGGATGCCATAACAGACTTCACTTGTTGGCAGTGCCTCAAGCCCTGTGGACACTTCCTCCAATTGGTGAGCTCCTGGCTGAAGTTCCCTTTGGGAAAGCACCCACACCAGCCACTATGCCCTCTTCAAAACTGGACCAACCCTTATGTCAAGATGTCCACCTCTCCACCTTATGCCCTTTACCTTCCTTACTCCTCTCTCTTTTCAGCTACCTTTTATGGGCTATGTCTACCCACTAGACTGTAAGCTGCTTGAGGGCAGGAACTCTCTTTCTTTTTGCTTTATGCGTATTTCCAAAACTTAGCCCAGGGCTTGGCCCTCAGTAAGTGTTTAATAAATGTTCTGTCTATCTAATTGAGCAGGAAGCTACTACAACCCTAGGATTATTTTCAGCCAACCTAATTACCTCACATGTACCATATCTTGCATTTGTGAGGTCAATTTTTTAACCCTGAGTTGACTTCATATTTATCGCTATTATTAATAGCTAATAACAACAACAACTAGTGTTTCTACAATACTTTGAAGTTTTCAAAGTGCTTTTAAAAAACATCAACTCATTTAATCCTCACAACCATAGTTGAGAAACTGAAGCAAATAGAGGTTAGGTGACTAGCTCAGGGCCACAAACCTAGTAAGTGCCTGAGGACAAATTTGAACTCAGGTCATCCTGCATCCAGGATCAGTGCTGTTTACTGGGTCACCTAGCTACATGAGATAAAGCAAGAAAAATAGGCAGGTGTCAACTTATGGAGGGTTTCCAATGTCATAACAAGGAGTTTGATTTTACCCTAGATGGAATAGGGAACCCCAGAAGAATGTTAATTAGAGGCTGACATGCTTAGTGAAGGAAGATGGGAGATGGGACAGACTGACAGCCAGGGATACTCCCAAAAGGCTATTGTTGCCAATGAAAGCCTGAAGGAGGGCAATGAACATCTAAGTGAGGTGAAGAAGGTGACAGGCAAAGATATCGGGGGAGGATAGAATTGATTGGACTTGACAATTGACAATTGCTTTGATATGTCAAGGGGCAAGAATGATGGCAAGCACCCCAGTGGATTAACTCCCTCTTCAAACACTAGTTCATCTACATTTCAATAGGCATGGCCCCTCTGCCTTTATCTAAATCAGCAATTATTTCTTCTCTGGCCAGAAACTCTGATATTCTTCCCCTCCCAGATGGAATCTTCTGCAAAGGCAAACTAGGCCATCTTTTGCCTCAATTCTTAGCTAGCCTTTAATCACTGAATTGTTATTGCCATAGACCAACTGAGACCTGGGAAAGACCTTAGCTTAAAAGGCCAAGGTTCCCAATGCATCTGGGGCTATTGCCAGTCATCCTGACCTATACCTTGCCTCCGGATTCCAGTGACTCTGGAGGAGAGAGTGAGGCTGATGACTTTGTGTAACTCTGCCTCACTTAAATCCAATGCACTTGCAAGTCAAGACATCACCCTCACGATGTCATTGGTCCTCTTTGAGAATGAAGGACAAGCAACAACATCTAAATCAGTGATGCAAATGTTTCACAGCCCAAGTCCATCTATTGGTGCCTAAGGTACTTCAGCAGAGACCTCCCTTGAGGTTGATCTCAAAGGATTAAGATCCACACTTTGGGCCCAGCCACTCAGAAAATTCTCATCATGTTTATTTCTTCAAGCAGACCCTTCTTGTTGATGAAGATCATATTGTGATGAGAATCAGTCCTGGTTCTCTCCTCCACCTTCTAAAAGATGAAAGTATCTCTAAGGCAAACAAGAACAACAGATTTCCTGTTTTTCTGGGCAGAGACACCTCCAGCAGATCCCATGAGCGCTCAAGTTCCCCATCGCTATTACACTATCCCATTATCCCACTGGGCCAGGCTCACAAGAGGCTCCCCAAAATCCTCATCTTTTTCTGTTTTGTGTCCAAGTAATCTCTATTGTATGCCTTTGACACGTCATTCTGTTGCTGTTTCTATTTGCCCCAATATTCTATTGCATGTTTTCCACCTCTGGCTTCTTGATTTGCTCACAAATGTGTAACTTCTTAATATACGCTATTGTTCCATCTATACGCACCAGGACAATCTTACCTATGCCATTCATTTTGGATAATATTCCCATCATGAAGACCATCTCACAAGTCAAAGAGGGGCTGGGCTGTGATCTACATCTTCAGGAAAAGCCTCCCCTGGCCTAGTGCAATGACCAAATCAAGGGTGTTTAATGTATTGAATTACAAACACTGAAGGAAAAGGAGCAAATATTTATTAAGCACCTACTATGTGCCAGGCACTCTGCTAAGTACTTTACAAATATGATCTCATTGATCCTCACAACAACGCTAGGACCTAAATGCTACTTTAGAAGAGGTTGTAAGGAAAGAGTATTACAATAATAGCACAAAGGGTGGGTTTGGTTTGACTTTTATTGGGTATGATGTGTGAGTGTGAGAGAATGTGTATGTGCTCATTTTCAGGTTTAGCTCGAGGGTGAGACTGAAAAGCATCAAGTAAAGCTTGAGGTGGATAAATAATGATGATATCTAGCATTTAGATAGCACTTGTGTGTTTGCAAAGTGTTTTACGTATATTATGAATAAGATGATTTTACCAGGCCACAAAGAGAAGGCAAAGTTGCTCAATGCTTATGTGGCACCAAGCAGCTGATTATCTCTGTAGAGAGACCAAGGTCTGTGTATATGGAAGAGGGCAGGGAGGCCCAATCTATAAATCTGAAATTTTGGCACTAGAGTGGAGAATTTATGGAGGAGGCAGTAATCTTAGCAGCCTCACATATTAGGTCAGCAGGGCAGAAAGGGTTAAAAGCAAACACTCTAAACAGTTAGGATGTCTCCTATACCACACTTTTATTGACTGAAATCTCCTCTCCACCTCCTCCTTTCACCTCCAATTAGGCAGGCCAGCTTCATTCCCCACAGCTCTGTTAATTAGTTTTCAATGCCAAATTATCATTGAATACATTAAACAAGTTGGAGGCATTGGTGATCCAAGATGCAGCCATGCTCCCGGGGAGGGGCCGAGAGTGGGTGGAGGCATGAGAAATGAGGTACTCCGTTCCCCTCTTCTGTGAGAAACCATTGACCATGTTCTTGTCAAATGGCCAAGTTCTGATGGTCCTCACTTTTTAAAGCTGGTATTCTCTATTATCAGAATTGTGGCAAAATACAGCTATTATTGAGAAATCACAGAAAGTGATCTCTCTGCCAAAGGTAGGAAGAGTCTTAATATACAAACCACTTGAAGTACTGAATCACTGTAGGATGGTTATTTTAAATTCTACTTTTCAATTACCCCCCCCACACACACATACTTTCTTTCCCTCTTACCCCTTTCCTAATTTAGAAGAAAAAAAAGAAAAACAAAACTCTTGTAAAAAAAAAAAAAAGAAACATGAGCATGCATGAAGCACACGCTCCCACATTATCCGTGTTCAAGAGATCGACATCTTCTGCATGCTGAATCTGCCATCTTTCTGTCAGGTGTTGGGTGATGTGAGTCACCATCTGTCTTCTGGAATTGTCCTTATTCACTTGGTGTATCCATGTTGGGTTTTTTTGTTTGTTTGTTTTTCAAGGTTATTTGTCTTTACAATGTTGTGATTATTGTGGAAATTGCTCTCTTTGTTCTGCTCACTTTACTCTGCATCAGGATCCAAGTCTTCCTAGATTTCTCTGAATCCATCCTCTTCATTGTTTCTTGTAGCACAATTATTCCATTACATTCATAAGACATACTTTGTTCATCCATTCCCCAATTGATAGGCATCTCCTTGATTTCCATTTTCTTTGCCACTATAAAAAGAGATGCTATATTTTTGTGCAAATAAGTTCTACTCCTTCTTTGATCTCTATGAGGGCATATGCCTCTTGGAGGTATTGCTGAGTCTGGGGTCTACATTGCTTAGTAGCTTTTGGGGCACAATTCCAAATTGCTCTTCAGAATGAACCAATCTGAGATATGAATGGTGTGAATGGGCTGTCTCTGAGCTTGAAATAGAGCTGTATAAAGTCTAGAAGGAGAAGCAGTAGAATCAGATTTAGAGCTAGGAAAGACTTGAAATCATTTACTCCAAACTCACCATTTTCTAGATGAGGAAACTAAGGCAGAGAGAACTTAGGTGTTATGCTCTCAGTTTTGTAAGTAGTGAGTAGCAGAAGAAGTCAAACCCAGGTCATATGACTCCAAATATTCTCCTCTATTCATCACAGCTTGATTTGTAAAGAAAATTATGAATTTAGGAGGCCTCAGAAATAGGAAAAATGGATGAAAAACCTTGGGATAAATTTAAAACAGTATGGATTGAATCTAGTAACAAGATCTCAAAAAAGAAATGGGGTATAGAGGAATCTTTTCAGACCAAAGGAAATTTAAAAGAAAGCCTGTTCCCTCTACTTTATGAGGAAGATTAGAACTAACAATTACAACTGCAGTAATTTGGTATCCTTCTTTGATATTTCTCTCTCAGGTTCTTTGTAACAATTAGTAATAGAAAGAAAATGGAATATATTTTACTGATTTAAAAAAAATGGAGGGGGTGGCTTTCCCTACATCTAAACTGTCCCTTCTTCATACAGCTGCCAAATTGATATTTTTAAAACCAAGGTTTGACTGTCTCACTCCCCATCCCCAGAAGTTCTAATGGCTCTCAATTACATTGAAGATAAAATATCAACTTCTCTGATTGACATTTAAAATCCTTCCCAGTCTGATCAGAACACTAATGTATTGTTGGTAGAGTTATGAACTGATCCAACCATTCTGGAGAGCAATTTGAAACTACGCACAAAGGGTTATAAAACTGTGCATACCCTTTGACCCAGCAATACCACTTCTAGGGCTGTATACCAAAGAGATCGTGAAAATGGGAAAACGATCCACATGTACAAAAATATTTATAGCAGCTCTTTTTGTGGCAGCAAAGAATTGGAAATTGAGGGGATGCCCATCAATTGAGGAATGGCTGAACAAGTTGTGGTATATGAATGTAATGGAATAATATTGTGCTACAAGAAATGATGAGCAGGTGGACTTCAGAAAAACCTGGAAAGACATAGATGAACTGATGCAGAGTGAAATAAGAAAAACCAGGAGAACATTGTACACAATAAAAGCCACATTGTGTGATGACTGACTTTAATAAACTTCTCAGCAATTCAAGACAACTCCAGAAGACTCAGGATGGAAAATGCTATCCACATTCAGAGAAAGAACTTTGGAGTCTGAATGCGGATTGAATCTTACTATTTGCTCTTTTTTTCTTTTGGTTTGTTTTGTTTCTTCTTTCTCGTGGTTCCTCCTATTAGTTCTAATTCTTATTTACATAGTAACTAATTTGAAAATATGTTTAATATGAATGTATAAGTAGAGCCTATATCAGATTGCAGGACATCTTGGGGAGAGGGAGAAAATTTAAAACTCAAAATCTTATGGAAGTGAATATTGAAAATTAAAAAGAAATTAATTATAAAACAATAAAATAAAATCCTTCTTAGTCTGGCCTCAGCTTCTATCTTTCCAGACACATCTACACAACACCCCCCCACACACACTCTGGGTCATAGCCACACTGGCCTACTTGCCATTCCTCCCACATGCTGATCAATCTCCTGCCTCTTTGCTTTGACCTCTTCTCCTAGGATATTTTCCATCATTACCTCCACCTCTTGGAAACCTTAGCTCCTTTCAAGCATCAGCTCCAATTCTGCTTTCAAAAAAAAGGAAAGAAAAGAAAAGGCCTTTTTACCTCAATTAGAAGTGCCCCACACCCCAAAATTGTGTTCTATTATTTATAGTCTTGACTTCTTGGCATGGCATCTCCATGGGGCTCACTCTTCTGACTCCAACTCCCACTGATAGGTTGGATTTCTAGACTCTTACTGCTGTATTCAGGAGTCTATCAATAGTTCTTAGGGGCTGGGGGCAGGGGGAGGGGAACAGCATCTAATCCTGTCACCCTCGAGCCCCTACTATTTGCTTTCCACAAATTATCAGTCAGACATGATTAGCTTTCATAAGGGGAATTTATAAAAACCGGTCTGAAAAGGAAGGACAGTTGTTTAAAATGAGCAGCTGAACAAGCAGATAGGGATGTCCCCTTTTCTTATACAGGTGGGGGTCCTGGGGGAGAAAGAAAGTAAACTACTAAGCACAGTAAAAGTTTATACACACAGTAAAAGACATAAATGTTAATTCTTATAATTATTATTAAACTGCAACTTGTAGTACAATGGAAATAAGATATAAGTGTGGAGAAGTCCAGTATCAAGGTCTAACTTGAAGTCATTGATTATTGGAAGCCCTTCTCTGCCTCTGTGGAATTGTGAGGAATTCCCTTTAGCTTGCAGCTGGCCAGGGAAGCCGGGAACTTTCCCCTCTGGGGTCAGTTTGTTCTCAGCACATCTCAGCTCTGACGCTGTCACTGCTGCTCTGGGGCGGGTGCTTCCTACTCCAGTGGACACTAGTACTGGCACCAGCGAGAACCAATGTCACGTCTTAGATCTGGGAAGGGCCCAAGATCATCACCTGGGCAGCGTGTCTATAGCGCCTACTATGTACCATGCACTTTTCAATTGTTATCTAATTTGGTCCGCATCACAACCTTGAGAGGTAGCTGCTGTTATTATCCTCTGCATTTTACAGTTGAGGAAAATGAGGCAAACAGGTTGGCTTGCCCAGGGTCACACAGCTAGTTTCAGAGGTCAGATTTAAACTCAGGTCTACCCTACCTCCAGGCTCAGTGCTCTATCCACTGTGCCACCTAGCCAGCTGCCTCTAAGAAAAGGGAGAGAGAAAACTCTCTTCTCCCCTCTCCCCACCCCCCAAGGTCAATTCCCTCTCAGGACGTTTTCTGTTTGGTTGCTTGTTTTTTTTTTCTCTTTTTAGATTCCATCAGCATTCTAGTGACTGGTTCCAAATTAGTTGGGTTGTTTTTTAACTACAGCCACACAGGATGTGACCAATGCTGTCCAAGCAATCACAAGATATTTCTTGTGTGATGCCATCTACTTTTCTCCAATGACCCAAATCTCCCATGAGCTCTACAATTCTCTTTAGGAGCTATTTTAGGAGGTATTTGCATCTGTGTTACTTTGAATTGGTTGAGTGATTGATAGAGATGTAAGATGCCTGCATCTTCTGAGATTCATTGGGAGGCAGGGCACCCTTACACTAGGATACAGCAGAGGATAAGTTCCTTGAAAGCATGGCTGATTTGGTTCCCCATTTGCATCCCCTTTGCATCCCCAGAACCTAGTTCAGTGGCCCACAATCACAGATACTCCAGAAATGCTTATACAGTTGAACCAAATAGAAGATTGCTGTGCTGATTCCAAGAAGTAGAGAAGAAATGGGCAAGGCCATGACCTTTCCCACAGGAAAAAAAAACTGATTGCCCAGGAGCTCAGGTAAGCCCAAAGCATGATGACAACATCCATAGCAGAAGCCAGTCAGCAAAAGCCATGCCTGCTAATGATGGACAAGGAAGCATGAGGAGGTGGGAGGTAGGCCCAGAGCACCTGGAGACTTTGAAAAGTCAGGCCTTTAAAGTTAAACTTTGATGATAACCTAACAACCATAATTAAAGGGGAAAAGGTACCTCTAAAACTTCAAAAAAGATCTATGTTCAAGGTGCTTTTAAAAAAAAATTAAGCTACACATTTATCATGGAATAATTTGATGTCAGTCCTTCTACAAATGGAAAATCCCTCCAGGCTCAGAGCAGAGTTAATGTGTAGAGGGACAGAGCCTTCCTGACATGGGCTGTCAGGAAGATTGACTGCAGGAGAGATTTTACCAAGAGTTAATGTAATAAGGATCCCCTGGGCAGCTTGGAAGCGATTGTAGCCAATTGTGTGGGGTTGAGCCCTGCTGAGCAAGTCCCCTAATACCTCTGAAAATTCATGTCACAGGACACCAGGCGCACTTCTGATACTAAGAGATTCAAAAGGAAATAAGCCATTCTCTTCACGGCTGGCCTCCCATTTCCCTCTCAGCTTCTTCCCTGGAACGTCTTTGCTTTGCTCAAATAGATCAGAACTTGTTGATAGGGTTTTCAGAAAACTTGTAGCTCCTGAAGACAAAGACTCTTGGGCTCAGTTCCCCTATTCCTATTCCCTCTATAAATACACTAATTCCTTTATCATGTATCAAAGGGAGGCTTGTGTGTATTCTAGACTTGATATTCCTAAAATGCTAATGGTTCAGGAGGACATGAAAAGATCTCTGTGTCCTCAGCAGAAAAAGTCTATAGACAGGCCTTTATCTGCAATGGTGTCACTCCCAGGGTGAGAGGCAAGGTTCAGAATCTGGCAAGTTTTGTGCTTGGAGAGCTCTGTGGATCCTTGCTGAAAGCAGCCCAGGTAACTGATGGCCAGGGGCCACCTTGGTATTTGGTTTCATTAAATAGAAGAAAACCAGTTGTAGGAAAGGAGTCTTCAGCTGCTCCAGGTATCAGAGGGGATGTACATGGGACTTTATACTTCTAGTTTGAAACCTGGAGCACCTTTGGTCAATTATTCCAGGTGACTAGAAGAAAGGAAATGATAACCAGAAGTGAGGGAGGGAAGAGGTGCAGTCAAGGCCAGACTACAGGAGCTAGCTCAAACCACACATGTATCTGCTCTCCTGCTCCTTAGCACAGCATCTTCATGACTAGTGGCAGCAATATAGCCACTCCACAATCTGGGGATGTCTTTGGGCAGCAGAGCCAAAGTTTGTCCCGAGGCGTCTTTCCAGGTAAGAAGGCGCTCCAAGAGGGGGTAATCTATGGGCCTGACCCTTAAGAAAGCATCCTAGCAACCAGAGAATGGCTTTGGCCTAAGATCTTAAGCTAAACTTAAGAGAGTGCTAAGCACTGAGGATAATAATGCCTAGCAATTATAAGTAGTTTATAAAGTACTCCACATTTGGTATTGCACTCAATCCTCATAAAACACTAGGAGGCAAGTGTTATTGTTATCCTCATTTTACAGATGAGGCAGATGGAAGGGAAGTGACTTGCCCAAGGTCACATAGCTAGTAAAACTCTGAGGCAGAATTTAAACTTGGGCCTTTCTGCCTCCAGATCTCATACTGTACCACCGTACTACCTAGAGGCCTCTGAAACTCTTTTTAAAGGTAACAAAAGACAAAAACAAAATAAAACTAGCCCATGCCTTCAAGGAGATCAGGTGATAATAATGTAAATAGATTGATCTGTGAAAGAAATCTGGAGAACAGAAAAAAAATTTGTCCTCAAAGGAAAAGCAAGGCTCACATGTCTAGAGGAACTCAGAAAGCCAGGTCTTGGGACATGGGAATGCCACAAGTCTGCATCCAGACACAGGGTGTCTTCACAGAAACACAGAACCTGTCCCTACAAGGGACCCCAGGGCCCAAGTAGTTCATTCAAGATGGCAGCAAGAATCCCTTCAAAGACACCTCCAGTGGAGAGTCATTGGGTTTTGCCTTGAAGGGAACGTGGCCTCAAGGAGAGGAGGAAAAAAGGCCCAGCAGCCCTCAGGTACAGTCAGCTTACCACCAGGCATGTCTAGTTTACTGAAGTTTGCTTTCCTCTTATCACAGAAAATTAAACTGTGAAGAGCTCTGCAAATCTCTGAGTTTACAAATTGAGTTAAATCCTTTTGAAGAGAGCAAGAGTCTGAGTATGTTTGCAGTGAGTAATAACGAGTTCTAAGGAAGAAGGAGCCCTCTGCATGGCCCAGGCAGAAGGCGGCTTTCTGTAAATCTCACTGTGATCTCTTAGCAGTGGGAAGCCAGTCCTTAGGCTTGGAGGAAATGACAAAGACTGGCTTTTCTAATAAGAGCAGAAAGCCAGCGCAGAAAAAAGTGAGAATTACAGTCAACGGTGAGGTGCATAGTCTCATATTACACACTTAAGGGTAAAAGGCAAAGAGATAGACTCCAGCACTAGAATTAGCATCTCCTGGCAAGCACATCACTGCAGGGGGTCCAGATTTCTAACTCTGATGAAGTCTTATTTGTGCTTTCCACGAGGATTGTATTCAGCACTCTTGACACCATATACATTTTAAATCGGGAGCCAAGAAGAACATGGAGTCTGGATATTGTCATCATCGTCTCTTTTTGCATATTTTGTGTTTTGGCATCCCCAGTGCATCATGACTAATCTTCGGTCAGTTAATAAATTTCCTTACCCATCCCCCAGCATCAGAGGACTGTGAGTGGAGGTCACCCTGACAGTATCTTATGTTTGGTAATCCTTCTAATTGATAGTTTACAGTTATTTCACCATTAGATTTCCATTAGTTTAATGACCAAACCAGTAGCAGCAACATCATTATCTCCTGCTTTTATAGCCAGGGGATGATGGGCCATTACGTGATTTCATGGAAATGAACTAATGGAAGCAATTTACACTATTGCTCAGAAGCTTCAGCTTTTTACATGACTGGGGGGAAATTCATATTTGGAATAGACAGACTTTGCCAGGACAACAAATGATCATGGTATCGGGCGTGACTCCTGAGAACGTGTGTTTTCTCTCTCCAAACAGCCCAAAGAGAAATATTGAATTAAATAAGCAGCTTGCTTCATGGGCTTGGTGATTGAATAAGTCTCCAATTCTCTGGTCTAAATTCTAGCATTCTGCCTACACTTCTTCTTTACATGAATGTTTAATAGTTTTAGCTATATTTTCTTAAACCCCTAAATTGACCTTTGTTTGAAGTAATCACATAAGTGATCTGTATTTGCATTGCCTGAAGGGATAGAAATTTTGCATAAGGTTTCTTTCTCCCTAAGCCCAAATTAAACATTTATATTATTTCATGTTGCTTATTATTAGACCCAATCTGCTGTAAGTCTGTGGGTTCAATGCCCTAGTCAGGATCATGGAATTAGAATTTGAAGGCACTGTGGAGGCCAATGGTTACACTGCATGCTGTCACATGATATATGGGGAAATTAATGCCCAAAGAAGGGAATAAATTACTCAAGGCTACACAATCAGTTGGAGGCAGAGGTAAACGTGGAGCCCAGGTCCTCTGCCCCAACAACACTCTTTCCACTAATTAGTAAAAACAGATAAAATGCATTCCCATCATGAGATAAAATTAATCAAGGAAATTAGACCTCTTATAGGAGAGGGCTAGGGAAGATACTCCAAAGTATCTTTTCCAAACAGTGAAAGTTTCCTGAAAAAATGTAGTTGGTATTTAAAAGGTGACCACTTTTTCTTCCAAAAGGGTACATTTTAAACACTAATGTAGGCTTTTTAAAAAGCAACTATAATTAAATCTTCAATTAGAAATATATTATAAATCAGGTTCCCCATGACCATTGGCGACACCAAATATTGGGCACCCAAAGGCTCATACATCAGCAGCACGGGCCTCTTTAGGAGGGAGAAGATTTCTTCTATGGGATTCAGTTTCCATATCTGTAAAATAAGACAGCTGAACTAGATGGTGTTTAAAGTTTGTTACCACTGTAAATCATATGATCTTACAATCTTTTGTTCTATGGAGATTGCTTTCTGCCTTGTGATTATAAAAATGTTTTTTTTTTAAATTGGTGTTAAAACTAAGTAATTTTAGAGAAAAAAAGTATTCTCACAAGCTGGTTGAAAGAGTCCACAACAATTTTATAAACCTCAACTTATCCCTCCCTGTAGCAAGGTAATCCCTAAACACCTCCCTGATTAGTGCTCTCTCCAGAACAACTGTTCCAAACCTCTTCCTTTCACAAGTCTCACTCAATCCCCAACTGAGACTATTACTCTATATTTTACCCCTCCAAAAAAAAAATCAAGGCTATCCCCAGAGAACTTCCTCTTCTCCCCCTACTCAATATACTCCATTCACTCCTTATCACCCCCCAAATTCAAATATAAAATCCTCTGTCATTCAAAGCCCTTTATCACTTCCCCATCCTTACCTTTCCAGTTTTTTTTACACCTAACACCCCCATATCCTTACTAGCACGTACTCTGTGATGCCACGACACTGGCTTTCCTGTTGCACAAACCCTATCTTCAGACACTGGGTATTTTCTCTGGGTGTTCCCATGTATGGAATGCTCTTCCTCCTCATTTCCACTTCCTGGCTCCCCTGCCTTTCTTTAAGTCTCAGTTAAAATCCCACCTTATATAGGAAGTCTTTCCCAATTACTCTTGATTCTAATGCCTTCTCTCTTGATTATTTCCTATTTATCCTGCATACAGCTTGTTTGTACATAATTATTTGCCTCTTGTATCCCTGATTAAAATGTAAAGTCCTCAAGAACAGGGACCATCTTTTACCTCTCTTTGTATCCAGACCTTATCACAGTTCCTGTCATATAGTGGGTGCTTAATCAATCTTTATTGACTGACTGATTCCCCTCATCATCATCTGACAATCCCTCACAATCCCTCCTATATCACCCCCAACCTTATCCTCTACTCCAAAATCTGAGGAAGACATCAACTTTCTCACCAAGATCAAACACTTTGCATGTGTCCTCGATCCTACTTCCCAATATTCCAATTACTGTCAAGTACACCACCATTCTTGTAGTCACTCATACTTGCAATGTATCATTCTTGAATTTTGAGTCCATTTTCCCCACATATACAAACTGTTGTCATATCTTATCATTTCTATCTGCACAGAGTCATAGATAGCTAGATATAGATATACACATACAGTATGATATATGTACATATACATTTGTGCATTATGTATAGATAGATATTTCCACCAACATACAAAGATATGTATGTCCATTTTTTATGTTTATGTATATGCCTGTATGTATCTAGACTTATCTGAACTGATACAGAGTGAAGTTAGCAGAACCAGAACATTGTACATGATGTAGTAGCAATATTGTAATGATGATCAACTGAAAAAAATTAGCTGTTTTGATCAATACAATGATCACTATCAATTTCAAAGTACTCATGTTGAAAAATATTCTCCACTTCCAGAGAGAGAGCTTATAAACAATGCAGCAGATTGAAGATTTTTTCACTTTCCTTATTTTTCTTTTTTTCTTTCTTCCTTCCTTTCTTTCTTTTTCTTTCTTTCTTTCTTTCTTTCTTTCTTTCTTTCTTTCTTTCTTTCTTTCTTCCTTTCATTTTTTTTTGCAATGAAGCTAATATAGAAAAATGTTTTAGATGACTTTGTATGTATAATGGGTATCATCTTGCTTTCCTTCTCAATGAGTTGTGGAGAGGCTGAAAGGAGGAAAAGAGTTTGGAACTCACATTTTAATAAAACAAATGTTAAAAAACAAAAGTCTTTGCCATCCGCACCCCCGCTCTACTATTGATATGTTTCTTTTTCCCAAGAATAGCACATTTTTTCTCTTGATCACTTGCTTTGATGTTGGCATTTGCATGTTGTCTCCCCCATTAAGGGATATGTTGTAGCAGCTTCAGTGGGTTCAAGAAAATCAACTGGTAATTTTTCAGTGTGAACATTTACATCTCAGAAATCAGCAAATGCTGCAAATCAAGATTTGACTGTTTTTCTGATTGCCTAAAAGTGAAAGAGAGAATGCAGATTAAATTTAGAAGTGTGTCATGCTTGTACATTTTTTTTCAGAACTAAGTTTTAAGCATTTACTACTAACCCCTTAATCCCATTAAACTGTGAACTATTTCAGGGCAAGAACTGTCTCACACCGGTCAATGCCCAATATGTGCTTGTTGACTGCACTTGGCTTATCCCCAGCACTTACCACAGAGCCAAATGCTTATAAATGTTTGCTTGCTGTCTCATGAGTAATGTTCAGGGAAATGTTCTCTTCTTGTTCAAAATGTTGTGTTCTTAGAAAAAAATTACAGGTCCATTGTTTGCATATTTTCATGTTGTCCTCTAGAGGCATTACATCAAGAAGGAATTCTTGAGGATCTGCTTTGCTCAGGATTTACTTTGCTCATAGCCTACTTCATTAGTGAGAGGATGTCTTTGCAGATGGAAACTTGGATCATTGCAAGCATCTGTTAGGGCACCTATTTGGGCACCATGTCCTTGATACTGCTACTAGTTGTCCCATGAAGACATTTTTCCAGATAAACTGCTACCTAATCCTGTATCTCATGCATTGTACTTCAAGAGAGGATTTTTGCAACCCAAGTTCAAAATTCGGTACCTCTCTCTGGGAAATTTCAGTTGCATCAATTCAGCCCAATGTTCCAGGCTATCAAAGAACTTTCAGAGCTTGTGTCTTCCATTCCTATCAGTTTTACAAATGTAGCCAATGTACCTCTATGCCTTTATTCAAGTTATTGATTCTAATATTAAACAGTATATGGCTAAGCACAGATCCTTAGGACACTCCCAGGCTGAGCATTTCTGTGCATTTAGATAACTCCCATCTTACATGCTCATTGAAATTCATCCCCATTGTATTTTCAAAAATTGACTATTCAGAATTTTCATTCTCTTTTGGCCTAGCTTTACCTGTCAAAGTGTTTATGTTTATCTGTAGTACAAGGATTTGTCGTATATTTATTTATAAAGGACACAAAGTTTTTGATAAATGATTTGAGCCATTCAATCATTTCTAGGTATATGGTAGAGCCTACATTTTCACCACCTACTGAAATATGATGCGCAGTTTACAGCACTTCATATTACTTATCAATAATTATCTCCATGTTCCTTGAGTATGTCTTTTGCATTATTTCTGGGGGCAATGACTTGGTCCTAGGTTTTTCTCATGACCACCATCCTTTTCTATAAAGAAGTATGCACATCTTAACCACTCATCTGTTGCTTCTGTCAATGCATCATTGATGAAATGCATGAGAATTTTGCCCATGGAGGACTTCTGATTCCATTCTTCGATTTCTGGTATTTCATAAATTCATCTCGAAAAAACAAAGACAAAAAACCCCAAACCACTACTGTTATCTTTGATTTTTGGACTGTCAAAAGAGTCCTGTTTATTCCAAAAGTATTTTGGTAGATTTGTTGATTGTGTGCTCTGAGAAAAGCTCTCAGCACTTTACCTCCTTTTGGATGAAGTCAACTCTGTTGATGTGCCCCATCTTTCATTAACATGGTTCTCTTCTTGGTTTGAACATCATCTATATCCATAGCCATCCATTTTATGGTGCCTCAGATGTATACTGACAGGTATTCCAATGACGCTAATTGTCCTAAACCTATTCTTCAAGTTAAATGCTGGCTTCAGGATGCCAACAAATCTATTGACATATTGACAGATTGACTCAGTATACTCTTGGATAGCCCTATGTTCCAAATGGATTGCCTGCAGAAGACCAAGGTATTTATAAGTATTCTCTTCAATGATTTTTTTTCAAATTCATCCCAGCTCAAGACCTTCAGTCTCTATTCTTTCCTAAAGCACGTTAACATTTTTTTTTCATTTTTAAAGCTGAAAGGACATTTTTATATCATTGGAGAAACTTGAGATGAAGTAGCTGTCTACTGTGCTTTTCAAGGAAACTATATTATGACATCTTATCCATGCAGACCAAGTGATTAATATAATGTATGACTCCCTCTCTGACTTGAAAGCGATACGCAATTCTATTCAGAAGTGATGATAATGAATTTGAAACTTTATAAAGACAGAATCAGAGTCAAGAAACATTTTAAGCACCTACTACATGCCAGGAGTTTTGCTAACTGCTTGGGATACAAAGAAAGGCATTAGACAATTCCCATCCTCAAGGAACTGACAATCTGATAGAGGAAGACAAAGATGAAAATCCAGGGGAGAGGGTGGAATGGGGTGGGAGAGGAAGGTACCATACACAGGAGCTTGATGAAGTCCTGTAACTGAGAAAAGAGATGATCTGAGGAGGTAAGAGTTCCAGAGTTGATTTTATCTTACAGAAGTGTGAATTTCTGGAGGTCAGTTCAAGCCTAGGAAAGCAGCCACATGGGCAGTGAAGATAACGATCTGAAAACAAGCTTCCTGGGAGATGCCACATTTTCTGTCCGTTGTTTGTGACATCATACTTTCAGTGGCACATTATAAATAAAGAATGATTTTCCCCATGGACACCAAATACTCTACTTCCCTTCCTAGTCACAGATTTGTCTGCTGCCTTAGGTCATAGGCCTGCAGTACATAACTAAGCCATGAGTGCAGGGCTGGGTCAAAGGCTTGGAAATAATCAAAAGAGGTGGTGTAAACATTAGGGTGCTTTAGGTGATTGGTTCAATAGTCACCAAATAGATGATGTGCTATTGTTCTTTATTCTTCCAGGATGTTCTGACACAGCCTTTTGCTCCAAATGAGTATATTGCCTTTTCTGCATTTGTTTATGGATTTTTTTTAATGATCCAAGCTGTGAATGTTTTATATCAAGTGTCTGTATACAATTGGCTTGTATTTGGAGTGGTCAATGTTGGCTTCATATCTGGGGGTAAATATGTGATGGCAAAGCAATGTTGATGTTTTTCTCCTATCCAGCAAATTGGCAGATATGACCCCAAAATGGAAAGAGTCAATATTGTAGAGATTGTGGGAAGAGAGGTACACACATTAGTGCCTTGTGGGTAGTGCTGTGAATCAATAGAATCATTTTTGAAAGCAATTTAGAATTGTACAAGAAGGACTGTGAGAAGACACCTACACCCTAAGCCTTTGCAGAGGTGGGAGGTTCATGGGTTTGAAATGTCACTTGTGTTTGCAGACTTTTAGATATAATCATCAGTGTTTCTTATTTTTCCTTTTCCTTTTTTCTTTATAAATATTATTTATTATATGGAATAAAATTATGGGAGGGGATGGATACTGAGAGAAAATATTATGATATAAAAACAAAATATATCAATAAAAATGTATTTTATAAACATAAAAATATATTTGATGGCTGCCATTAAGAAAGATGGGATCAGATGCACATAAGAGAAGGAGCTAGGAAATTGCATTGCTAGAAATTTATGTGTCCCTGGGAAAAGTTTAAGCCAATAGTTCTGTATTTTAGCCTGACCTATCACTTTCCATTTTTGCAGATAAACTGGAGTTGCAGATACCACTCTTGACATAACTGTTCTGTCATTCATTATATAAATGGTATAAGAATTATTTTTTTCATTTTTGATCCAACTTGTCCTGTTATATTTCACCATAACCTTCTCATATTCTCTTTCTTTAGATGCTCTCACTCCCCTTCTCTCCCTCCCCCTCCTGCACTTTTCCCTTTAATTTGGCAATATGGTTTGCTAGTTTTCTACTTGGGAGTTAGCTACTGATGTAATCTCTGGTCTTCAACAATTTTTTTCCAAGCCCCTTTGCCATGGTTGTATTTGCTTCTTGCCTTTAGGAAGAGGCCTGGAGAGTTCTACTGTTCCCCAATGGCAGTATAACACTTCATAACAGCCACTGTCATGTTCAGATACTGAAATGGTTTTCCACTGTGTCAAATGCTGGGGAAGAAGGTATCCATTCATAATAGTTAGAATAGTTACAAGCTTTTTAGAAAATTACTCTGTGTTAATCTAGTTTGTCTGTTAGTTGAATGCATTTTATCAAACTCAAAGGTATTATTATTAATATTCATATTATAGCTAACTAATCTATCAAAATTTATCAGGCATCTAATATATGTCTGGAAGTGGCCTTGATATTGGGGTTATGAAGACAAGAATGAAACTCCTGTCTTCCAGGAGCAAAAGTTTCTACCAAGGGGAATGACATGTGCATATAAGCAAACACAAAAAAAGATGCAAAGGAAATACAGCGAAATTAGGGGGAGGGATCAGGAAAAGCCTTATGTGGCAGATGGCATTAGGACTGAACTTAGAAAGAAGTTTGGGTTGCTAAGGGGGATTCCAGGTATCAGGTAGTGTGTGAAAAGGTGTGCAGGTGGGAGGTGGATTGAAAACCAATAAGGAGACCTTTGTAATGTCTGTTGGTATTCTTGTCTTTCTCAATATCATCATCAACTTCTTCTTCATTGATGGTGGGCAATTTACCCTTTCTCTGTGGGCATCCATCTCTTTTTTTTCCCGTTTCTGACCAGTCATTAGCTTTACAGAAGGTTGAAACTTCCTGAAGTTTGAGTCACTGAGTTTCAATTCTAGACAACCTTCTGATGGATTCTTGGTGGCAAGGCTACTGAGACTCACTGAGGAAGACAGGTTAGTCTCCCATTAATAGTAGGACGGTTTTGTCTAGAAACACACATTCCTGGCAACAATATCTGTGCTGAATGTAGTGAAGCCTTTTCAAATAAAAGACAATTTATATGGTTAAAAACCAAGCTAGCATAGGTACAATGAGAATGAAAGTCCAAAGATATAGCCGTCATCTGGGAGGGGGACAGAAACCAGGCTCTCTATTACAGTCATGCTCCTAATGGTGACATCTGTTCTCGGGCTCCAAACCCACAAACAGGGTGAAACAGCCGACTCCTGTAGCATATGGAAGATCAATAAACCAATTACAATTTTGAAAAGCTCCAACACAGGAAGAGAAATACTTGAGCTCATTCTTCATAGGAGAAAAAAAAAATGCTATGGAAGTGTCGGTCAGTAAGTAGAGCAAATATGGAGAGTCAGAAGACTGGGTTGTGGGTTCCAGTTCTCCAACCTTATGAGGAAGGAAGGAAAGAAACATTTTTAAGTGCCTCTGATGTGTCCAGCACTAAATGAAGCACTTTACAAATATTATCTCCTTTAATCTTTACAACAACCCCAGGAGGTAGGTACTATTATTATCCCCATTTTGTAATAGAGAAATTGGGGCAGAGGAAGGTTAAGTGACTTGACTAGGGCCACTAAGTTAGTAAATGTCTGAGGCTGGATTTGAACTGAGATCTTTCTGATTCCAAGTCCAGTTCTCTTTCATCTATGCCACCTAGCTATGAGACCTTTTTCTTATTTCATTCTGGCCTTTCCTTTCCTCCTCAGTAAAGTGAAGGGTAAAAGAGGTATGGGAATATTGTGGATGATTCCTATAGTCTTTGTTAACTCTTGCATTCTGTGATTCTATGGAGGAGTGGAGGAGTCCACAAAGAAAGAGAAGTGTGCCCTTTTATTAAATCATGTACATATATATACACACACACGCATACATATACAAACATACATACATACATACATACACATAGATAGATGGATAGCTAGACATATATATGATTTCATATGTGTGTATATGTGTGTGTAGTTCTACAGATGGGGCAACTGAGTAGAATTCAAGAGAAAACTGATCCCAGTTACCCCAAGGGAGGTCAAAGTAAACCTCTCTTAAGCTATATAATATAAATAGTAAGGAAGGAAAAGTCCAACTATCCTTTGTGACAGTCAGAAATCAGAAGTACTTTTTCTTTATCACATTGATGAAGTAGGACAAGTCTGGTGGAAGGAGCCTAGGAGAGCAAAGAAACAGGTAATTAAGCTTTCTGAGGGTCGGCTGAAAGTGCTAAGGTCATTAAGACAGAAGAAGAGGAGAACGGGGGAGGGAGTGGTGGGAGATGACCATCTTATATGCTTGAAGGGGAAATTAACTGACTCTTTGTGGCTTTAGGGTTCAAAATTAGAGACAAGACATGAAAGTTACATAGAAATGAATTCCTGCTTAATACAATAGAAGGGAGGTTTTTGTTTTGTTTTCTTTTTAACGATCAAAGATGTCTAAAAACGGAGGGAACTACCTTGTGAGGTAGGGAAGTCCTCATTGAGCAGAGGCTAGGCAGCTGTCCATCAGTCAGGGAGAGAGCACTCCTTTGTTGAAAGGGAGGCTGAAGGAACAGCCCTTGGGGTCCTTTCCAACAACAATAATAACATTAATCACTTGGAGAGAGTGCTTTAAGATTCCTAGCATTCTAGCATTTTTGTATCACTAACCTGCCATCAGAAGGCCATGGATCATGTGTTGTGGGTTCAGCTTGTTGTCTTTTCTCTCAGTAGTGGTGAAAGTCCCACACTGAGTCATCCACAGACTCTCCACTAGTGACCTTGGAAGCATGATTCCGGCCTTACAACTCTGCTCACCAGGGCAAGGAGCACCATACCCTCCTTAACTTAAAAAATCCAAGGACTCCAATTGAGCTAATGAACCAAACATGATAAGCATGTATTCATTGATAAAAGAGCAGATTCAAATTCCCATTTCCTGACTGTAAAATATGCATCATTTTACAGAGCCATTATCGGAGCTTTCAAATGTATAAGCAATCATTTCCTATTGTAGTGCATTGATGTCTGGAGCAAATAGTAGTATTACCAATCCGTCAGCTTATTGAGATGGGAGCTGTCAAAATATTATGGATGTCTTAGTGGTTTCTATAGCCTGAACAGGAGAGAAGCAGTCTTTTACTAATCAGAAGTACGCCATTCACCAAGGGCACCAACCACGAAATGTTTTTTATCACTTTGGAAGAGAGCTCACATTTAGTGCCCTATGCCACGGTGAAAAATCACCTCATAATTGAGAGCAACCATATGACTGCAGGAAGGCACCTTGATGCTAGGGGTGTCACTGCATCCATTACTGACAATGGATGTTGTATAATCCAAATAGAAAGACCCTTTCTTCCCAGGATTAAGATTAACGTCATCTGCCAGGAAGAAATTCTCCATTGACTTGCTTTCTTTAACGCTCTGTTTTCTTCCCAATGACGGAGAATCCAAAGTCTCTTAGTGACAATAAATGACCCTCTCGTGATGACAACCCTCCTACTATGTGCCTCATTCCCCATTCCCACTCTGTGCTCCTTCCCATGTCAGCAGCTTCTTAACGCCAAAGAGACGAGCCTTTTATCACCATCACCCAGAGGCCTGTGAGTTCCACTGATCTTTGCACACCGACTTGCTTCTGCCTCTGCTCTATGTTGGCTCCCACAGCCCCCCGAACCACGTAGTCCTGCAGCCAAAGGGGTGCTGGGTCAGCCCTTCCCACATCTAGAATGTAATGTTCAATTTGGAATTTTAAAAATCAAAGGGACTCATGGATCATTAGGCTGAATTCTTTTGGAGCCGCCCTCTCGTGCCTCTCAAGCAGCACCCTTGGCCTTGTACTAGATCACAATGCTCCTGCTGCCCATTCTGTATTTGGAGGAGGGAAGGCACAGGGATGAGACTGAAAACTACAGGTCTTGATTATGAAATCATAGACATGGGGGCTTAACGTGGGGGGGAAGAATGTCAATTTGGCAAACATTTATTAAGCACCTACTATGTACAAAGAACTGCTCTGGGTCAGAGATGTCAGATGCACAGCCTGCAGCACGCCTGAGTGCTAAGCCAACTAGATTAAAATATGCTTGGGAAATACTTAACAAAATAAATAAAAATGCAGTAGACACAGATCAGATTACATTTTAAAATGAAATCAACATGGCCTCTCTAGAGATTCTTCTGTATGGTTTAGCAGCCCCATTTCCACTTGAGGTTGCCACTCCCATTCTACATGCTACCATTACAGAAGGAACAGTACCAGGCCTCCAGGAGTTGACATTTTTCAGAGATATTTGCACACATGTAAGTAAATCCAGAGTATACACAAAATATCGCATGTATTTGTCCGCAAAGGGCCTCAGCTAGTTTGAGATGCATCTAGCCAGACCAGGAGGCTGTAAACCAAGATGAGCCTAATGAAAGAGAGATGTAGTTTTTAAAAAGATCCATCCTGTCGGCTCAGAGGCCCCATTGGAGATTGGAGGGTGGGGCATGCCCAGGCCTTCTTGTCTTCAACTAAACTTTAAGAAGTATATTCAACAGGTTACATGAGAAGGAAGAGAAAGACTCTCCCCTATGACCTGTTCTCTCCAGCCATAAATGTGAGCCAAACACAAAAGGGAGACCACTGCAGCTCAGCTGCGTTTCTAGTCAACAGAAGAGTCCCCAGGAGCCCACTCTGCTCACCTCCGAGCTCATGTCAATGACTCAGTTAAACATGGAGGACATGGGGTGATGAGTAGAATTCAATGTGGCTTGAGCCTTCATCCTAGTATAGTGCAAACTCCTGAAATCATCGCAACTCAGCTGACAGCAGGCTCGTAGATGAGAAAACAGTGTGCATTTTCAAGCAAAGCAGAGCATTGAATCAGCACTGACACACTTTAGTCAAGGAATAATTACTGGGCTTTATGCAGTATTTTAAAGGTCACTTGACATTAATTCATTTCGGTATCACGTGCACCAAAAGCCCTCGTGAGGCTTTTGCCACTGCAATCGTGTGTCTCGTTTTCCAGAAAAAAAGGAACTCAGGCTCAGTAAAATGGCTTGCCCACGGCCACATAAAAAGAAGGCTTACAATGCAGGATTGGAATCCATCGTGGCGCTGACACCAGCACTCTGTCCACCACATTACGTCAAATGGCTCAGCCCAAATGCTCCCTTCCTGATGGAATGGTGTTTGAACCTCTCTACTCTGAGACGCTGCTCATGAGGGAGCTCTTTACAGAAGAATGTGACTGCACACCACCTCACATCAAATCCTATCTCTGACATTTGCTGGGTGCTCTTGGGCAATAATCACAGCTGGCATTTATAAGTGCTTTGTATTGTACCCTCACCATGACCTTGGGCTCTGCTAACCTGCACTAGCAGAGCTCAAGCTCAGACAGGCCCTATCAAGCCAGAAAGAGTTTGAATACCAGATTGTGATGGACCATGCCTATTTTCCAAGCACTAGGGAGGCCCAATGCAGAGGAGCTCACCACCATATTGGACACAGAGAGATTGTTATTTTGGCCACAGAGAGTGTGAGTTTCAACAGAAGGATCCCCTATGGTGGTAAAATTGGGGATCCTAGAAGCCCTGACATATTAAGAAAATAAAGACACAAAGAGATGACAGGAAGTGTAGATACTAAAGCTTTCTCACAGAGGAACAGGGCCCTTCACTCCCTCCCTCCTCTTTTTCAAAGAAATGGCCTGTTTTGGCAAACCTTGGGAAGCTGGTCCGTTTATTTTTGCCCTCTCTCTGTGCCCTTCAACTAGCCTTCTCTTTTTCTAAATGAAATGTCTGTTTAAGAGTGAAATTGCCCAGCATTTACTACTGTGAGCTTTGGGACCAGCTTCTAGCTTCACAGTGGTTGGTAGAAGACACAAAGCTCCACAGTCATCCATCCTCAGGGAGATATTTCTCTAATGACACAGCAGAATCTCCAAACACTGAGAGAAAACAGCCCTAAAGAATGGGGCTCTGCCAATTCAGGCAAATTCGGTAGAAGCACAAACGAGCCCATCATAGGGAATGATGGGAGAGCAAGGCAGAAAGATGCCTGGGCTTTCAGTTGGCCAGTATAACATTCTATTTCAGAGGAGATGGAGAAGGAAATGGTAAACCACTCCAGAATCTTTGCCAAGAAAGCCTCAAGTGGGGTCACAAAGAGTCAGACACAATTGAAACAAATGAACAGCCACCACCATTTTAGAGAAGCTGGCCATTTAAGGTAGTCTTGGAGCAACAACATTTAATAAACATTTGTGCAGTAACTACAGCATTCCAGGCACAAAGTCAAAAGTGAGACCATCCTCAAGGATCTTACTCTACAGCAAGAAGATACAACATGTACACAAGTCAACAAACAGTAAATAAAAAAACGTTTTAGAATGGAAGACTATCAACAAATGAGGGACATCAAGATGGGTCTCAAGCTGGCCCTCGAGCCAAGCCTCGAAGGAAGCTTGGCATTCCAAAAGGTGGAGGTGAACAGAGAGTGGATTCCAGGTCTGGGCAGAAACGTAGAGGTAAGAGATGGAATCCCTTACGTGGGGGACAGTGATGCACAGAGTTCAGTAGCAGGGCATGGTTCTTCCTGTTGCCTTTCGCAGGCCTCTGGGACAATCCAGGGTTGCTCTGTCTTCTAGTCTGACATAGGGTACTCTATTCAAGTGCTCCTCTAGTAGGTGACTTGATCATCCATCTCAAGGCCTTAGAGGTAGACACCTTGACAATGAAGCTTCCACAGGTGTGGGAAGAGAATTCAATATTTTAATAAGTTCTTCAACTTTTTTTTTTCAAATCACCTCCAGTGATTATTAAACAAGTCCTAAGTGATTTCCTAAGTAGTTTTGATCATTCCTTGGCTGCAAGAGTAGAACATTACTTTCATTCAAGGAGTATTTCTCTGTAGAAGTTGCCTGCCTAAAAACAGGTATGATGCCATTTTCCTGAAGGATCCCACCATGATGCTGGGTTTCTGACCTTCCCCAAGAATTGCTGAAACATAATAGAACAAGATGCTACTACCATCTACCTTCTCACAGTGATGCTTAGGAAGCTGGGTCCTTGTACCACTTGTAACATGGTCAGAAGCAAAGGTGGCAAGACCTTTCGGTTTTTATGTTTGACTGCTTGACTTGTGTTCGGTGTTAGTACAGGGAATAGAGCACTAGGGGCAGCAGCTGAGGAGGAATAATTAAGGCAATTGCAGCCCCTACCTCCTCTCTCCTTTCTATTCCTTCACTATTCTCTTTATTCTGTGGATACCCTCAGGTGAACTAGACTGGTCCCTTATTCGGTAGGAGGGCACTTGGGTATTCGGTTTTTGCTAATTGATGATAACAGGCTCAGCTTGGAGGTTAGGAGTAGAGGGATAAAACTGGATTTTTCCTAAGCTCTACCTGCCTGCAAGCTGCTTTCTGAGCCCCTAACCTGGTGATTGTAAAGGTAGGGGAAAGTCACATTTTATAATCCTTTCACACTGACTTTGTGTTCTTTTAATGCATTGTTGGCAAATTTGTTTTCTTGCATTTTATGATCTAAAAGTACCTCCTTGCATTTTAACCCTCCAACCTGAGCCACTGGTCTGGTTGCCTAGGCAAGAATATTTGGAAGAGCAACAGCATTTGGATTGCAGTGGTCTTGTGGTAAAATAAACCTTTCAGGTAGGCTGGCTGTGTATTGCCTCCCTGTGACTCCTTACCACCCTGCTTCCAGTATACTTAGCAGAAGTGGCATGAAGGATCCAATTTAGACTTAGGTAAAGATTTCTCAATAGGAAATGTTAGAGAGTCTTAAGATTATAAACAAAATAGTCAAGGGATGCTAAGAAAACTCCATTGCTAAGTACCAGATTCTATTTCTATGGGAAGGTCACATATGATCTTTTCTGATGGTAAAGGGATGGACTACCTATAGGGCCTTCCCATTCACTGTATTTAATAAATACCTACTGTGTGCAAAAAGCCTTGCTGTGCTCTTGAGGAAGAGGCAAACTTTAGATAAGACTTGATGCTTAGCCTCATGAAACCTGCAGCATAGTAGGGGGACATAGTACAAAAACAATTTTGCCTTGTTAGTATAGAAGAGAGAGCAAGTAGACTTTTGGGGGGCTCTAGCATACAATGAATAGAGAAGCGTAGTTTGAGATAAGACTGGTTAGCTTGGGTGCTGAGGATATTGAATGTCAGGATGAGGAGTTTCATCAAATCCTATGAGTCTGCAGAAAACAAAACAAAATAAAGCAATCTCTCGTTGTCTGTGGACTATTGAACAGGGCTGCTGGCAGTGGTGGCAGATGCTCCGGCTCCGGCTGATATTCTTCAGCCTGAGGATTCGGGCAAGCTTCCTGGCTTAGGTCATCCTCCCACAGAGATAACTCAATTCCCTTCCTCCAAAGCTCCCATTCCTATCCCAGAATCTCTGACTCATGGAATCTCAGAAGCGTTCAATCCAAAGAGCTCCTGGCCAAGATGATATCCCCAACAAGGGGAGCCGGCTCACAAATATCTTGGATGCACCTATTTATTTCTATGTTGTTTCCTCCATCATTGAGGGCAGGGAGTGGTTTTGTC
The DNA here is from genome assembly GCF_900497805.2 of Vombatus ursinus. NCBI lineage: Eukaryota > Metazoa > Chordata > Mammalia > Diprotodontia > Vombatidae > Vombatus > Vombatus ursinus. Next base: position 2,924,357 of record NW_020954623.1, on the reverse strand, counting down.
TTTCTTTGCATCTTCAACTCCTTGCACACTGCCTGGCACAATTGATTGGCTGACTGCCTTTTCTTGAAGCTATCTGCTGAGGGGAAAGTCACTCCTTCTCAAGGCAGTCCCTTCCATTTTGGGCTCAGTTTAGCCCTTAGGAAACTTTCCTGGCTTCCTCAATAGACTTGCCTCTGCCACCATGCACCCACTGCACCTGATTCTGTTCCTTGGAGCTAAAGAAAACAAGTCTAACCTTTCTTCCATATTGCAGACCTTCAAAAGCTTCAGTCAACAGGCATTTCATAAAGTGCTTACTATGCGCCAGGCGCTGAAAGCTTGGTAAGCAAATACAGATAGCTATCGTATCTCCTTTAAGTCTGCTGTTTTCTAGGTTAAAAAAAAAAAAAAACTGATCCTCATATGGTATGAAGTCCAAGCCCTCTGCATCCCAATTTCCCTCACTTGGACGTTCTGCAGGTTATCAATGTGTTCTCTGATAAATTGATACCCACAATACACTTCCCTGGCCACCACAACTGACATCCAAACATCAGGCTTTTTACTCACTTTCACCCGAATGAGAATGCTTCTTCCCTAGTGACTCATACCCACAAACCACTAATAATAATAAGGAGAATAAGACACAATAACAGCTAGCATTTAGAGAATGCTTAAGATTCCCAAAGCATTTTACATATGTTGACTCATTTGATCCATATAACAACTCAGGAAGGAAGGTGTGATTATGATTCCTCTTTTTCAGATGAGGAAAGTGAGGCAAATGAGGTTAAGTGATTGTTCAGGGTCACGTGCCCAGTGGCTGGAAGGATTTGAACTCAGTTCTTTTCCAATTCCAGGTCCTGTTCTCCACACCCTGTGCAACCTAGTTGCCTCTAATACAAACTCAGGTAAAGATAAACAGGGTTCCCTTCTTTTATACTAGTCACCTGCCTACAGTTTTTCCAATCCTTCACATTCCTTCTCCCTCCACTTCCCCTCTCTTCCTGCCTCCCAAGCTACATTTACTTGGGCACATGGCCTCTTATCCCCTCCTAGCTCTAACATGAAATAGCACAAGACGCGGGGGAATATCGGCTCCCACATTAGGGAGGCTCATTCCAATTGTCCATCAGGTCTGGAAGCATACATAGATGTGGGTGGTTCCAAACAACCAGATGGGGTAGGAAAATGACCAGATAGAATAGAGGTTTTCAGGGATCTCCTAAATTTTGATGTGGCAGAAGGAAACTTATTTGCCAGGTTACAGATATCTTAATACATTTTGCTTAATATATCCATAGGTTAATCATTGATCATCTTACCCTCTCCATGTTTCAAAAGTCTCATCTAATGCTCCCTCTACCCATCTAACCAAGCAGCAAGCATCCTGCTTCCTTCTCTCATTCTCAGAATATCTATTTATGGGGACAACCCTATCGGAGGCTGCCTCATCATTCCACTCAAACTTTACCAATTGATTTACCGAGATCTGCATGATGCTGTGATGAGAAAGGACCATAGCTGAAGTCTGAGGTCACCCAATTGGTATTCTACTCAAAAAGCAGAATGCAAATATACTGGAGGCAGGGTGGTAAGGAGTCACAGGGAGGCAATACACAGCCAGCCTACCTAAAAAGTTTATTTTACCACAAGACCACTGCAATCCAAATGCTGTTGCTCTTCCAAATATTCTTGCCTAGGCAACCAGACCAGTGGCTCAGGTTGGAGGGTTAAAATGCAAGGAGGTACTTTTAGATCATAAAATGCAAGAAAACAAATTTGCCAACAATGCATTAAAAGAACACAAAGTCGGTGTGAAAGGATTATAAAATGTGACTTTCCCCTACCTTTACAATCACCGGGTTAGGGGCTCAGAAAGCAGCTTGCAGGCAGGTAGAGCTTAGGAAAAATCCAGTTTTATCCCTCCACTCCTAACCTCCAAGCTAAGCCTGTTATTATCAATTAGCAAAAACCGAATACCCAAGTGCCCTCCTACCGAATAAGGGACCAGTCTAGTTCACCTGAGGGTATCCATAGAATAAAGGGAATAGTGAAGGAATAGAAAGGAGAGAGGAGGTAGGGGCCGCAATATCCTCAATTATTCCTCCTCAGCTGCTGCCCCTAGTGCTCTATTCCCTGTACTAACACCGAACACAAGTCAAGCAGTCAAACATAAAAACTGAAAGGTCTTGCCACCTTTGCTTCTGACCATGTTACAAGTGGTACAAGGACCCAGCTTCCTAAGCATCACTGTCAGAAGGTAGATGGCAGTAGCACCTTGTTCTATTATGTTTCAGCAATTCTTGGGGAAGGTCAGAAACCCGGCATTGTGGTGGGATCCTTCAGGAAAATGGCATCATCTCTTCTTGTGATGTCCTTAGGGAAGATGAAGAAATCTGTCCATGTTCTTCTGTAAGAACTCTCCAACATTATGGCACTTCAATCCATAAGGGTCTATCCCTCATCATCTCCTTTTGAGGTCCAGTGATCCTACTGGGGGGCCCCTTTCTCTCTTGCATATAAACATATGTAGATTAATTTTATAACCAACCAATGCAATCTTGGAATTGCCATATGTCTGTAAAGCATGGAACTCTGTAGTATCCAAAGACTTAAGAAAGTGCATTCACACAGAGAACCATGGATGGACTCCTGAGGGGTAGAATCATACTACATCTTATAACAAATAAGAACCTTTGAGGAGTTAGAAGAAAGGATATCATCAGGAAATTGCAAGATTGAAAAAGAAGCTAGGCTGCTTACTCAGAAAGCAAAAGGTTTGACAATGGCAGAACCTGAGTACTCCACTGATATTCTTGTGGCTCCATGAAAAAAGCAGGCTTCCATCCCACTGTGTAGACCCTCATGGTGGTCTCATTAGAGGTCATGGATAAGTCAATGTGGGCGGTCAGGGATAGGCTTCCATCTGCACCATTGACTGGAAGGGACATCCTCATTGAGGAGAAGCCAGATCAATGGACCATCTGAGTATAACTATCTACAAGGTGGTAGCTAGTAAGCCACAATAGATTTCCTTATTGTTCACATCATTTTTTCTTGTTTTAAAGGAAATAAACCAATGTCTTCTGCCTTCCTCTGCTTCTTCTGACTTTCACCCTTCAGGTTTCCTTTGCTGCTCTTCAGTGTCCAGCAGAGGTATAAGATGTGGAAGTGATTTTTAAAGAATTATTATTGACTTTTTGACAAATGAATCTCACTATGAAAATTTGCTAACATGCTTCTACTGATCATTTTCCTTATCTATTATTCCATTTTCTCACTGAAAATCACCCATTCATCATCAATGCAATCCAACTGGACAAACATTTGTTAAGTTCCTATTATGCAGAAGGGGATCCTACCTGTTAACTTGGCTCAAGACCTAAATGGTATGACTGACAATTTCTGAGCCTGGCTTTCCTTGAACTGAGGTTCACTACACCATGGAAAAGGAAGCTACCAAGAGATGCCACCTCTAGAGTGGGTAAGCACCTAAGTTCCTTTGTTTCCCTCAATAATACTAGGGGCAATAAGGCAAAGACAAGTCTGTAGATTTTACCACATCTTTCCTTGGGGGAAAAGCCACAAAGCCAAAGGTCATTTCAGTTTTACTGAGGAGTCCTCTGAAAGAATGATGAGAGTCATGCACAAGGCAAGTGTAGAAGAGAAACCCCCTGAGAGGGACCCGGTTAAGGGGCATGTAGAACCTGATCTAACCTGTCCAGCTTCATTATTGGGCTGATCAGAAGGCCCTTTGACTGACCAGAGGGCTAAAGCTCACACATGCACAAGCTATGAAAAGAACCATCTGCAGAGCAGTTAAAGATGGAGGTACAAAGGGACACTGAAGAAAGGGGTAGAAATGTCTAGAAACCGTGAAAAAGTCCAAACCTCCAAGTGAAAAGCAAGGTGGGGACCAGGAAGAGCATAATGATGGCCATGTAGAACCATGGGAAATGTTCTGGCTCTGCAGTCAGAAGATACACCTTCAAATCTGGGCTCTGCTACTTGGCCATGTGACCTAGGACAGGTTCTCTCCTTACTACAGCCTCAGATGTCTCTCCTGTAAAAGGGGTTTGGACTAGATGGTCTCAGAAGCCCCTTCCACCTCCATGTCTATGATCCTGGGAATCTAGGAAGGAAGAAGACACATAATTTTAATAAAATGTTTGTGTGAATAAATGAAAGAATGGATGAATGAAAGGACAGCAAATGAATGAATGAAAACGTATTTATTAGTCACTTATTATAAATCAAGCATAAATGATAAAAAAAATTGAGAGAGTCCATGCTCTTAAAAAGTTCAGGCCTCAATTGAGAGATGACACAAAAGAGAAAGTAAAGAGGAAAGAAGGAAGGAAGGAAGGTAGGAAGGAAGGAAGGAAGGAAGGAAGGAAGGAAGGAAGGAAGGAAGGAAGGAAGGAAAGGAAGGAAGGAAGGAGGGAGGGAGGGAGGGAAGAAAGGAAGGAAGGAAGGAAGGAGGGAGGGAGGGAGGAAGGAAGCCAATTGTTGAGTCCTATCTCATCCAAGCTGTATAATTGGTCAAGCAGCCTGAGAGAACAGAAAATGAAAGAGGGGATGAGGTCTCTATTGGTGGCAAATTGTCCAACTGTCCAGCTATCCCAAAAAGGTTCTTGGAAAACTTGGGGCCAGTGGAGGGAGTGAAAGGGGAAGAAAGGGGCAAGGACACACCCCATTCTTTATCTATATCTCTATCTATCATCTACCTATAAATGTTTATATGCATATGTACATACATACCTACTATAAACCTACATGCTACATGTATTTACACATGATGTGTGCATGTGTACATATATGCATAAATACATAGTACTACTTAAATCTATACTGGGTGCATACATACTAGGTACTGCATACGTGTGTGTATTTTGCATTCATACATATGTGTGCCATGCATGTCCATGTAGTGTATATAACAGGAGTACACATGTGATCACATGCATGCGTGTGAAGGGAAAGAGAGCAAGTGTAAAAATCTGCAAGACTTGGTTTCCAGCCATGTCTCTGAGTCATCCTGGCTGCGTGACCCTGGACAAGTCACTTACACCCCCATTGCCCCAGATAACTCTCTAAGATCAGAAGTGATAGAGGTTTTGCTGATGTATATCCATGTGCCAGCACTGGGGAAATGAATACAGATGAAAACAGGCTCTCACAGTCTAGTAGGGGCAAAAGTATGCTAGTTTATGTTTAACAATCAGATTTTGGAGAAACCCACCCCATCCTAAACTCATACACACACAGAGATTACTAAAGGGTGAATCTTTAGTGATATACATTTAGACCTGCCCACACATACATATATGTGCACTTGGAAGGCAGATGGTAGGACAGAGGATAAAACATTGAGCCTGGACTCAGGAAGACCTGAGTTCAAATCCAGCTATATCACCCTGATCAAGTCACTTAACCTCTGCCTGCCTCAGTCTCCTCAACTGTAAAATGGGCATAATAGCACCTATCTCACAGGACTGTTGTGAGGATTAAATGAGAAAATATGTGTAAAAAGTACAACATAGTGTCTGGCACATAGTAGGTACTATACAAATGCTATTCCCTTCCCTTTCCTTGTGAAAGTCTCTATACCATTTGGGATCATAATCTAAAAGTATGTTCAATGAACATCACATGTGTAGGTGCATACACACACACACACACACACACACACACACACACGCATACACACACACAGTCCTTCAGCATGGCCTGGCTCATAGGTAGCTTTCCTCACAGTGTGTATATGTTCAGTTGCTTTATGACCCACTTTGGAATTTAGATCTAATGCTTTTAAATGAAGTCTTTTTTATGACCTAAAGTGCTGGATTGGAAAGTCATTTCCCTTTCCTTCCAAACTGCAAGGAGATCCTCTAGAGCCCTCTTTAGGATCAGGCACTGATTTTCTGGGTTGTCCACATCTCTCCATAATGTCTATCCTGCAGGCGCTGAAATGTCCATACCTGATGCTGTGATTTGGGAGATCAGCAGCCCTGACATGGACCCTCAGGTCTCCCAGCAATGACCCCATCATGGCAGAATTCTCAAGAACCCTCCATTGCCTTGTTGTGGGAGCCAATGTAGCCAAGATTGCTGAAAGCCAATCCATTGTCTTAAAAAACTCGGTGGGTGGTGAAAGTGTGTAAAGAATGTCGGCATCTCCACTACAGCTCCACACCCACATCCCCTCCTATTCTTTGCCTCCCAACCTCAGTTAATGGGGGAGATGACCTGAGACAAATACAGCCTCGGGAAAATAGGTCCTTGCTTTCCTATTTCTTGACACATGGATTTCTTTGACTCCTTTTGGGATTATTTATGTATTCACTGTCAAGAATAGTATGCAATTAAAATGAACATAAAATTTGCATTTTTAGATCTAACCTCAAATGACTAAATGGTTATTTAGTTCTTTTCATAATTAAAATCACATACTTATAATTTCCTTATTCTGTCCTCAGGAAAGAAGCCTAGTAATGTGTACAGTGATACACGTGGGATAGGCTCACATTCAGTAACATGGGCTGTATCTACAGGTGTGCTGATAAATGTTCAACAACCAAGTCTGGGATTTTTAAAAAAAAATGTCTACATAACAAAGAGAACATTGGGTATAATGGAGACTTTTTAGCCTCAGTCATCACCCAACTCATGTCAATTTTTTTTAAAGTTCCCAATTGGCTTTGGAAAACATAGGATCCCCAGAAGGCATTGAATCAGAAACACAGGAGATTGCTAACCCTAAGCCAATAGGTGATTAGGAATATGGACTTCGAATTATCTTCAGACCTAGGTTGTGATAGGTTCCTAGGATCAGAGAATCATCAATGTAGAGAGATGAGGCCTTATGAATCATCTAGTGAAACCTCTTCATTTTATATATGAGTCAAAAGTATAGACTTAATCTTAGCCTCTGAGGCTAAGGGGTCTACTCTGACATGGCATGGTGCCTCATAGCTTCTATGCACTGAAAGAGCTCAGCTTTTCTTGATAAAAGAGAAGCTCTCTGGTCACCACATCTTAGTATATAGAAGTAGAAAGACAATCAGTGGCCATAAGGAGCTAAAGTCCAGTAGATGTCAGTGGCAAACAACTCAGCAACTAGAGATGCCCAGCAGAAATTCCATGATGCCCAGCAGAAAGCAGATGGGGCAAATCCAGCAGATACAATATGTCCTGCAAAGAGCAAAGATATAGCAGCCACTAGAGAACAGTGCAATGCTGTCCCTTGAAGACATCCACAGCCATGCAGGTGTGGAAGGCCCAGGTCAGAAGTGTTCTTAGAGTATGCCTTGTCTTGGAAAGTCCCTGGCCAAACGTCTTCCCTCTATGTGCCCTCTATGTGTCTTCTCAGGTCACACATACCAAAAAGCATGCTTGCTTTCCCATTGGTGGTAGAGTAACCCAAAAGAGAATAATACCCGAATTCATTCAGGAAAAAATCTATGTATATGTGTATGTGCGTATACATATACATATGTGTTCACGTGTGTATTGTTGGATTTGTGTGTATATACATGGGGTCATCTATATATACATACACCAGTATTCGTGTGAATATATGCGACTGCATATACATGTGTGTATATATTTTATTATTACTTTTTGCCAAATGGTTTGATTAAATGTTTTCTGTTTTAATATGCTGACTGATAGGGGCTCATAGTGTATAGCTTTGATTAAGTATTGGACTGCACAATATTTCAAACCAGAAATATTAGCTTATAGGGTCACTTATTTTTGGAAATACCTCTGGTATTTAGGAAAAATACCACCACCTCTGAATATGCTGTTAAAGGCTCCTGTCTGCTGTTAGTATCTCTTTGTCCTAATCTTTTGCTTCTTTAATACATCTTAAAATCCAAACATTCATGACTTCAGCCTTCATTGTCTCTGGCAAATGGCTTCAGATGCAAATGCTTCAAATAATCTGCTAAGGCTAAGAAAATCTTCCTTGATAATGTCATGTGTGGCATTATGCTCTATAGCTTTCTCTCCTAGGGGTAGTGATTGTCTTAAGTTTGGTTCCCGTTTGACAAACATCCATCGGTATTTTGCATTGTAGCTTATGTAGCACATGGTATTTCCACTAAATTTTCAAACCTCCATTTATCACTGCATTTCTTCATTCAACTATATAGGAAGACTTTTCTTTCTCTAAAAATAACTGGAAATTCTCTTTGCTAAACACACTCACATGTTCTACTTTCTCCAAACACGATTGCAGCTTACTTAGACAAAGGTTGCCTACTGGGCAGCCTTGCATATTTGAAAGATGGACAAGAGCCAAGAAAAGAAGAGGCCTCGGAGTGGCCCAAGCAGATGCTGCCCCGTACCTGGACCAGCGGCTGTGCAGTTAATTCCTAAGCAGGCCCCTGAGACCTTCCCTGGGAGTCTACTCACTGTGGTTTCACAAAACAGCTCCATGAGTTCATTCATCTCGTCGGGAGCCCATGGCAAATTAAGTGGGAGCTGGTGGCTAGGACATTACAGGTGACAATCAGGGCTGCAGGGCTGGAGACAGAAGCAGTATTTGAAAAGAAAATAGGCAATAGGTGGGTGTGGGGGGACAGCCCACAACATGCCATGATGTCACAGATGTGTCAGCTTGTTTCTCCTTCTCACAAAGGTGTGTGTTTGGGGAATCAGAAGCACTGGCAAGTGACACTAGTATTAAAAAAAAATTCTCTGATAAATTGTTTGTTTTAAAATGGAGAAAACAAGGATTCAATAAAAAATGAAAAAGTAGGGGATGGGAGATGTCACTTGTTTCTGCCTGGTTTAGAAGTAAACCACTCTACCGTTCTCAATGATAATAGATAACTCTCAATGGATAACTCAAATTTATCGCAATAGAGGGACCCAGTGGAGATGTAAGAGAGTGGGGAGGGGGAACAGGAAATCCCAAAGGCCTTCACAAATCATGTTTCCTTTCCTCATTTCTCCTATTCAGTCTCTAACTGCTTTCTCACCAGTGACCACACTGCCAGGACAAGCAACCAGGTCCTGGAGGACTTCACTCTTCCACCCCCGCAACTCCTTTTCTGGAGAGATGGCATCCCCATTGAGGGTTGCCTTAGCCTCCCATTCTAGCTAGGCCCACCTCTGCTTCCCACCACACTACAGGGCACTCCTTGGCCTTCTTGTCACCAGCTACCTCGCCACCACTTCCATACCCTCCACTACTGCTCTCCCTATTTATCCAGATTCCAGTCCTTGATCCATAATGAACAAAATTCTGCCATTACTTCAGGGAAAAGGTGTTTCCAACTACTTTCTCTAGAGCTCCAATCCCCCTCCCTGGAACTCTCCAAACCAAAGCACCCCTCGCTTGCCACCATTTTCCTTATGGATTCTCTTCACCTATTGGGATGAAAGTTCTCTGAGGACTGGGAGTGTATTTGTGGCCTACCTCTTAGAGCGAGCAGGGTTTGGTACATCAAAATCACTTAATAAAGACGTTTTCATTCATTCATTCACTCTATATCTCTGTTCTTTGGATCTAGATATTGTACAGCTTGGAGCTAGGCTTTGGACCAATGATCTCAATGTTCCCTTCCTGCTGTGTAGTCTTAGATACTGCATTCATGATGAGAAATAAATTGTTTCCTCAAGGAGAGTTTAAGTTACATTCCACATCCTCTGTTTAAAAAAGGGGGAAAACAGATGATACATTTGGGAAAGATTTCTATCCCATATCATCTTTATTCTACTCCACTCGCTAAGGCAGGGAAATGTGTAACACCTAAGAAAGGTCTCTTTAAAAAAAATCTTTGCTAAGTTTCAGCCCTTGGAAGGCTCAGCTTTGATTCTCTAGAACAGGGCTTCTTAAACTTTGTCCATACACAAACCCTTTTCATGTTTCAGCAGCGTTTGTTGGCACTGCTTGGCTTGACGGAATTCGAGTGCAAATCTCATGCTTTGTGTTCAGAACCAAGGCTGCAGTGAAGTTGTTGCACGATACAGTATGAACAAGAACTTTGAAACACCTCGGATCCATTACGTGCTTGATTTTTAATTGATTTGTGGTCATTGCACTCTTTTTACTGTTGCCAAATGTTTTGTGACCCCAGATGGGGTTGCGACCAACAGCTTAAGAAGCGCTGTGCCAGAAAATGCATCTCTGGGGAATGAAGTATTCAATCCAATTTAACACATTTATTAAGCTCCTGCTGTAAAGAAGGTCCCATGCTAGATGCTAGAGATACAAAGGGAGATACCATACAGGGCTGACCCTCAAGGAGCTTTAATTTAATAGGAAGAGGGATGCATGTGGAATGCAGCAGATGCTAGATTTGAAGTCAGAAAAAGTGGGTTCAGATCCAACCTGGCCAAATACTAGTCATGGTCCCTTCTCCTCTCCACTCTCCCCTCTGCTCTCTGCTTCCTCCACTGTATGATAAGGGTTTGGCTTTATCTCCTAGCTCAAGTCTCTCCTCTTCCCTGCTTCTTACTCTAAACAATTGTCCCTGATTCTTCCTTCTCTTCTAAACTTGAAGTTTGTATGACACAATTTATCCATTAATTAATCATCTGTGGTTTTCTCCGCTTGCTGTTTCATATTTAATAAGTCCTGTTTCCCAAGCAGAGTGTCAGCTTCCTGAAGGTAGGCCCTGAGTCTTCAGTGGACGCTTCTGGTTGATGGACTGACATTACTCTCTCAACCCGCAAGTTAGAACAGTTCCAGATAACATTTGGGTTCTTGTTACATTTAGTCCCTCATTGATACAAGAGCTTGGTCCCTGCCTCTGAACCTCCCTGACTCCCCGCCTTCCTCCACAGGGGAGCCTGCTTGGCCCCCATGCTATCTTGGCCCCTGTGCTGCTGCCCCACTATGAAAGACAACCCTTCACTTTTCACCCAAGTCTCTTCTTGGGAACCTGGGGGACCAAGCAGTTGTACTTTACATGGATGAAGATATACTGGCTTGTGAACATTAAAATATTCTCCTAGTTTGTATGTGTGTGATATATATTCTCTGACCTTTAGCTTAGTTAAAAAAATCTTACAACAAAGCAAATCTTGTGAAGAATATGAATGAGATTTGCTATGTACTAACCAGTCACTGTCTGACATTTCTGAATGTTGTAGTTGGGGGTGCAGGGCGGCCTGCACACCAACAGCTGGTGATAATCCAGGGTTCTAGTTCACAATTCTAAGGGCAGGGCCACTGGCCGAGCACAGCTGCATGTAATCTCAACAGATGTTTGATGAACTCTGCCATTCAGTGCCATGCCATGGGTGGCTCACACCTGCCATATGCTACTAATTAGAACATTGTGCTTTGGCTGGGGCATTCCTCTCCTGAACAGGGGTACAGTAGTCCTTGAATCTGAAGAAGAGCGGGCATATCTCCAAGGCCAGGTCTAGCTGTCAGAAGTATATCTTAGACTTGTTGAACTCTATGAGGATGAAAGGGGTAGAAAAAATAATTGTAGAGGCAGAGATCTAGGGAAGGGAGGCGAAGGAAAATTTGGGGAAAGGGAAGTTATGGTTACGTTAGAGGAGTTGATCAGCAACCTCACTTAAACCACTCTTCAAAGTCTTGATCTCCTCTGATGGTTCTGAACATTCCTTACCATCATTCTGTGCTGATAAAGGACCATATCCCCTCCTGGATCAGACACACTACCTGGCATGGGCTGGATATATCATTTTATGGTAGAGAGTATTAGTCCCAACTTATGGAAAAGGAAAATTGGGTTCTGAGAGGGTAAGTAACTTGACCAGGAACACACAGTAGTGATGTTAGGACAGGAACCCCAATATTCTTCCTAAGTCCAGGAATTTTTCTGATTCATCACAGAGTCTCTCTTAAGAGAGATTATTAACTGAAGGCCCATCAGTGAAGCCCAGAAGCAATAGAGAACACCAACATCCCTGGTACCCACACGGGAAGGTTGTGTCTGTTCAACGGAATCACAGAGGGCTGCTGCCATATCAGCCAGCACATATGCAAGTTTGGGGCAATCCCAGAGACCTCCCTGTTGTCCAACACCAACATGCCACCACCCTCTGTGTCTGGGAGGCAAGGTCACTCTGCTCCTGGCTGCCCAAGCCAAGGTTCAAAAGCCAAACTGACCTAGCTGTGGCCATCAGAACAGTCAACACTCTCCAACTCAGACTAACAAAAGAAAAGACTAGTCCAAAATTAAAAAAAAAAACAACAACAACTGAATTAGAGGTAGCAGGATATAGTGGGCAAAGCATTGACCTTGACCTTGGGAAGACTTCGTTTGCTAGACACTTAAATCATCACAGACAGTCACTTAGCCAGGCGTCATCTTGATTTCTTCTAGCAGATGGAGATGAAAGTAATACCTGGCCTCCCCAGATCATGAGGTCATTGTAATGAAAGGGCTTTGAAAACCTCAGTGACTTAGAAAACAAGTTTATTGTGTGCATGTGCAGAGAGAGCCTTAAAGGAGATGCACTTCACCACCAAAGTGAGCCCGTTAGGGGCCTGCTGTAAAGGATGGATGAGAACGGTTTTGTCATGGGCACATCAGTTGTTCATTCCCATGTTTAATTCATTGCTTCTAAAATTCTTCCAACCTATTATTTCAAAGTGAGAAATTTCCTTATTTCCTTTGCTTTTTCCACCTGTGGCTTAAACCTTCTGAATCAGCTTTTGATTTTTAATATAAAGTCTTTTCTTTTTTTTTTTAATCAACAAGCCTCTTTTTTCTCCCCCCCATCCTCCAATTGGAAAAAACAGAAATACAAAAACCCTTGTAACAAGTGTTTGATTGCCATGCAATCAAATCCTTACAGCATTTTTGCCCCTGAGATTATCTCCCATTTCCCCTTTCTCTCTATCTTGTGTGTACATGGCTGCTAGCATGTTGTCTGCTCCATTAGACCAAGCTTCCAGAGAACAGGATCAATGAGTCTGCCCTTGTTTGTACTCTCAGTGCTCAGTCTCAGACCTGGCACATAGAAGCTGCTTCATAAATACTTGTTGCTTGCAGCCTGGCCCCATCTAAAAATGCATGTCTCATTCTGCATCTCAAGTCTGTCATGTCTTTGCCAGGAGGAGGTTGGTACACACTAGTTTCACTCCTCTCCTGTAATGGGTAGCCATTGTGTTGATTGGAATTCGTGCATCTCTCAACACTGACTGGCTTTAAAATATTAGTATGTATACATTGTCCATGTCACTGCATCTGCTTTTCCTTTGCTTTTCATGTGGGGCTTGTCTAGACCTGAGTCCCTGCGGGATCTGGGTGCCTCCTCACCTCTTCCTGTTAGAATCTCTAGTTTCTTTTAAAGAGCAGCTCCAGGGCCATCTCAGTCTTTCCTGGTCGTCCCAGTTATCAGAACACTTGCCCCCCTGTGGTGACTTTGTATTACTTAGTATGCACCGGTGGGTTACTTGTGTATGGTAGAATGTATCCCTCCTTTGCTTCTTGAGGAGACAGTTTTATTCTGGGTGAATTTTTATCCCCACACTGACTGGCACATACCAGACATTTTATACATATTTGTTGAATGGAATTGAATACAAACATATGTTTAATTTTTATAGCATAAGTGTATTTTGCTTTCTAAAGGCTGTAGCTGGTGACCCCCAGTCTAAGGAACCGAAGTCACTGGAACAATCACATCTCTGACGTCCAATAAAAAAGAAAGAAAGAAAGCCAAGGTTGGAGGCCAAGACAATTCTTCAAATGGATCAATGGAGTCCAAAAACCACTGGAAATGCCACAATGGTGGGCCAGGGACTATGGGGCAACTGGATTAAGCCTGTGGAACTTTTGGGAAGTCATTCTGAAGACCATTATAGAATCATTGACTTTCAGGGCTGGAAAAGACTTCAGCAGCCATCAAATCCAACCATCCCTGCCTGAGAATCCCAATGACAACATACTTGAACAAATGGCTTTCTACCCTCGGCTTAAAGAACTCCAGTGAAGGAGCCCACCAGCTCCCATGTAGGTCATTCTGCTGAGGTAGATGCCCTCTTACGAAGGTTTCCCTTATACCAAGTCAGGATCTGCCTTTCTACAACTTCTACAGATCCCTCCCAGCTCTGCCTTGGAGGCCAAAAAGAACAATTAGTCATTCAAGGCTTGCAAAATGCTTTTCTTTACAATAACTCTTATCAGATAGTTGTTGCTAGTATTATACTCATTATACAGATGAGTAAACCAAGGCTCATAGAGAGGAAGGAATTTGCCCAAGGTCACATAACTGGAGAGTATAGTTGGAATTTGAACCTAGATCTTTGAATCCAAGCTCTAACTGCCTTTCTGGGAGATTGCTCAAGGCCATAGAGAGCCACAGAGGAGATGCTGCCATTACTGGGATGAGATCTCTTCTACTTAAGGGAATAAGAAGACTAGAGAAGGGAGGGATGATAGGAACATGGCTGGCCTTCCATTTGACACGTGACCTTGAGGCCATCACTGGCAATGATATGAAATCATTCTGTTGTCTGCCTGGAACCCTTTCTTCTCTCTTGACCCTGGCACTCTAGAGGCTGCCCTCAGGACCTCCCTCCTTCCCAGCTTTTGCTGCAGATTACTTGGTATTTCTTCGGGCTCTGCTTCTGCTAGAGTTCTTCTTTCTTCCCTGGCCCCAGCATCTCAACTCCCTATTAATGTTGATTATTTTGGCTCATGGACCTAATTTCTTGACCTCCATCTATTCAAGACCCTCTCTTTTAGGGAAGGCCTCGTTGGCACCCATCTCTACCCAGGGCAGGAACAAGGAAATGACAAAGAGGTGCAATTGCCAATCTTTCCAATATCCAAACTCAATTCAACATCCTCATCTTCTCTTCTCCCAGCTAAAGTGCCTTGCTGGTTGCCTTCCTTTCCTGAAGTCCATTGCAAAAAAAAAAATAAAACAAAACAAAACAGAGAGCCAGAGACTGCAAGTGCCATGTTTTATTCCTTTGAAAAGGCAGTCTGCCACTGACAGATCTCTGCATGATCAGTGAAGAGCTTGTTCATGTCTTCAAGATGTCTACAAGTTGAGAAAAGTGAGTTCTCAGAAAAGGAAAATTTAAGTTTCAGAAACTTCCACATTCTTTAATGTAACTTTTTTTTTTCCTTTTTCGCAAGTGTTCTTTGGAGGATGACACATATTTGAAAGGTTTATTTCAATTTTTTTTTATTTTATGATCGAACTGAGAATAATGATGTTTGTAAAGTCTAATGGGAATGTGTTCAATATCACAAGCCAAGTGGTCTTTGGCTAATAATCTACAACTTGGTCAAAATGGAAACCCACACTTTCCTTAATTGGACACCCCCAATAAGAAATTTTAAATGGGTGGAAAAATGTATTCAGAAATATTGTAAAGCTAAGGCAGGAGTTCTTTACTGGGCACCCACAGATTCCCAAAAGGCCCATGAATAGATTTCAGGGTTTTTGCTTACTGTTTTAGAGAGCAAAGTAAGACGAAATTTTGGAACTAAAAAAAAAAGAATGTTAAAAAATTGTCTTTACATATAATTGGAAAATAATAATTTAAAAAAAACTTATTGGGGAGATAGAATCTGTTAATGGGAAAATAACTTGAAAACCCTAGGAAAAACTAACCATTGAGTCCTAATTTTAGTGGTAGTGAGCATTTATATGGTGCTATATGGTTTGCTAAGTGCTTTACAAATATGATTGTATTTTATCCTAACCTCATAACAACTCCGTGAGGTAGGTATTATTATTACCCTCATTTTACAGAGAAAGAACCAGAGGCAGACAGAGGTTAAATGAATTGTCCTAGGTTATACAACTAATAAGTGGCTGAGGTGGAATTTGAATTCAGGTCTTTCTGTCTGTCCAGAACTCTATCCACTATTCCACCTAGCTTATGTGTGCACACATATGTGTGTGTATGTATGAGAGACAGATAAACAGAGAGAGAGACAGAGACAGAGGGAGACAGAGAGAGAGAGACAGAATATTATGGAGACCCAAGAAGAGAGAAGCATGAATGATGAGAGACAGGGTGACTCATAGTCCTTATGTTCAATTTGAGATCAGGAAGACCTCAGTTTTAAGCCTGCCTTCAACAAACACTAAAAGCAGTCATCAGTTTCCACATATGTAAAATGGTAATAACAATACCTATAGTACTTGCATCCCATGGTTTGGGGGAATTTGAAAGGTAGAATTTGAAGTACTTTCAAACCTTGAAGCACTACATGTCACAACCATTATCACCATCATAATTAAAGGGAAAAGAAGGTCTTATGATAGAGGGCTGGGGCAGTTCACTTGAAAGTGAAAGCTTTTCAACAGGGCCACTAAAAGTCAAGTTTTTTTTTTTACTTTCAGGCTATGAGAGACTGACCCCAAAGGGGGGTAAGTGGAATTGCATTTAAGTCAAGCAAGAAAGGCTTTGATTAGACAAGAATGAAATATTGAATGAGAAAACCCTCCCATTTCAGGGCATTAGGAAGAGGATTGACCACCTCACCCAGCTGCTTCAGGAATCCCCCAGGCTGCCCGGCAAAGTAACTAATCCAATAATCTCTTAAATCCTCAGCTCTCTCATAGAAAACTTTCCTTTTAATTTTCAACCTTGATTCAACCTTTTTAAAGACTGAACCATTCAGGGCTTATCTCACCTTTCAGCTCAGTTTAGTTGAGACATTTCTGCCTAATCACTTCCACTCTCTTACCCTCTAAAGGGAGTGACCAGAGAAGAGCCGGCCATGGCAAAAGGAGCCCATCTGTGGCTCGTGGCATTGGAGCCTTGGCCTCCAGCCCATGGGAGCTGGGGGAAGAACTCAGGCTCCGCCTGAACCCTGGTGGTTGTTCTTTCAAACACTGCTGTCCCCACTTCGGAGGGTTTGCCCTAACCCAGTGATGTCATGTATGACAAAATAATTAAAGAAGTGCTTAATAACCTGGAATTGAGCATCTCGCAGTTAATAGCTTGTAAACTCAAGCTGCCATTTCTTAATCTAGGATTTGGTTTAACTGTGAGCTGTATTTATAGAGAATGCCACATAACTTTCCCCAGCCCTTTCAGGCTGGTTTCCACTGTCTGCAGCTTTGCAGCTCTGAGGAAATCTCTTGGGTTTCCCTGCAAGAACAGCAGAGCATGAGGAATTAGCATTCTCCAGGCATGGCCCCAATTCCCCCTGCCTGTCCTGACTCTTTAGAAATGGAGCCCCACCAGTGGATTTCCTTTGTGTTCTTGAGGGAATCAAATAAAGGCAAGTGAGGCTGGTGGAAACTTAGAATGGCTGCATTATTTATGGGATGAGTAATACCTCTACAATTTATTCTGAGTGACTGCCCTTTCAAGTACTCCCTTTGAGATGAGAAACGCAGGCAGCCAATAGGAGCCAGAACGTCCAAATGCCGTGTTCCACATGAAATTAGTTCATTCCCTTAAAGCCACTGTGAATCCAGTTGAAAGTTCTTCTCCTTTAGTACTAGAATTCAGTGCCCCTCCCCCTTGGCCCAAATGTGGACGGATTGGGTACAAAGCCTGGAGAAGGGAAGACACGTCTCCCATAGCTCAGTGACAGTAGTAGCAGCACTAAGGACTGGTGTTTAGACAGTAACTCCAGGTTTGCCCAGCACTTCCTATGCAGTATCTCATAGGTAAGAAGAACTTTCCCCTCCTACAGCCCAGGAGTTGTATTTGCATCAGGAATGAGATGCCACACAAACCTAGGAAGAGGCATCAAAGGACAATGCAGTCGTTAGGCTGGGCCCACATGGAATTTTCCTTTATCAGAGCAATGATTCAGGCAAGGCTTGGATCAAGAACATTGGTGAATTAACATGACTAATGTAGAAATGTGCTAACATGCTTGTACATGTATAACCTATATCAGATGATATATCCCTGTATCAGGGAGAGGAGGTAGAAAAAAATTGGGACTCAAAATTTTACAAAAATAAATGTTGAAAACTATCTTTATATGTAATTGGAAAAAATACTATTAAGGAGGGAAAAAGAACACTGGTGAATTAAAAGCTCTCCCCTATGAGATGAGACTTATGGACCACAAGTTCCTGGACACCCCAACCCCCTCCCTTTTCTGGGCACAGGTCAGAGAACACAGACTTGAAAGTGGACTCTCGGCCCAAGATATCGTAGCAACTGAAGAACTGATGGAGTGTCAAGAATCCTCTAAGAAGACTAGAGCAGGGGCGAACAGGAGATAGCCCCTATACCCAATGAAGTCTTTGGAGAATGTAAATTCCTGAACCCTGAATTTCTAGGGAAGTTCCAGAAAGTTCATGAGGGCTACCTGGCTCTTCTACCAAGAGTAGGGGAACTGACTAAGTGTCACGGCTCTTTAAGGAAGAAGGATCATGTGAGCAATTCTCAGGATGGGAAGAAGCACCAGGAGGGGGCTATAGTCATAATATTCAGGACCAGCGTACCCGGACTTCTCATCACACTATTACATGGTTATTTGGTAGGTCTGTATGAGAAGAGTCTTCTCTGGCTCATAGCCTCAATGGCATTTCCCTTCCCAAGGGAACACACAACACAGGGTGGGACTCTGAGCCTGTTTGGAGGCAATATGGGAGAGTAAATGAAATTCACTGGAATACTGGGCACTGACCCAGTGACAACTTCAAATTCAGTGCCCTTCTGACGGGAGTCCAAAGGCCGAGGGGCTCTGTCAGTATGGAGGACTTTAGGACCTTGGGAGAAAGTAGAGCCAAACACAGAAAGAGACAGGCATTGTCTCTTTTTGGCTATTTTTAACTTTTTAAAATATGTTTTCTCCTTTACTTGTGAGCTACTGTTAGTACTTTGCATCTTCCGTACCCCACCTTGGAGAATAATTCCTCTATATTTAGCCAGCCCCAGATCTTCACATCAAATTCATTTGTGTAGCCAACAACCTAGGCAATCTTGCCATCATCTTCCCTCCCACTGCCACCCCACTTCTCTTTGCCTGGATCAGTACCCTTTCCACTGGTCCTCTAGAATGTCTGTCCCAGGCCCTGGGAAGTTAATCCACTCACTCGACTTTGGAACTCCTGTCCTAGGGCTTAGCTGTTTGGATT
The DNA here is from genome assembly GCF_900497805.2 of Vombatus ursinus. Classification (NCBI taxonomy): domain Eukaryota; kingdom Metazoa; phylum Chordata; class Mammalia; order Diprotodontia; family Vombatidae; genus Vombatus; species Vombatus ursinus. Next base: position 2,905,361 of record NW_020954623.1, on the reverse strand, counting down.
GGGCACTGAGTGAATACAAACTTAATTGGACCATTATCTCTCATCAGCTCCACCCTCAGACCATGCTTTGAGTCCTATCAAGCCATCCCCCTTTCTACCTATACTATCTTGCCATCTTCCTTACTGCCGCAAACGCACACTCCTTTCAGCTTTCCAGCTCTTATTCTAGACAATATTCAAAATAATAATAAAACTTCCCCAGGAAAGGGCTTGTCAACTGACTGCCCTGTGAATCAAACCCAGTATTCCTGACTCCCCTGGCCTAAATTTCCCTGATTACCACTCCATTATATGTGTCATTTCCTGACATTCGAATATAAACTCCTTAAGATCAGGGACTTGTCTCACTTTTTGTATTTATAGCCTAAATGTTTAGAAAAACATCTGACATGTCCGTATTTAATTTTCATTCATTCATTTCCTCTGGGGAGGGGGAATAGAGGTTATCTTGCATATGAAATATGCATTGTAATCTTGAATGATCATATAGGACATGGGGGACTATTTTGTGCATGGTTATAGATACCTATACAGAAGTTATACTAGGAAATTTTCCAGAGCATCATCTGTGTGGCTGCAAACAAACAAGCAAAACATTTTGGCTGCAGTCTCAGGTTTGAACCTAATCTGTGGAATGTTAGACTAGCTCTAGACCATGTTTTATGACAGAATCAAAGAATTTCAGAGCTGAAAGAGAACTCAGAAGCCACCTAGTCTAGGCCTTGCTAGGAAAACAGTCCTGAGAACTCCGTAGCCAACAAATGGTAAGCCATCCTCTATTTGCAGACCTACAGTGAAGGGGAGCCTCCCTCTTTCACACATGGGCTCCTCTACTTGTCAAGAATGCTGCCCTCCTCCCCTGATTGGCATCTGTCCTGACTTACCATCAATGAAGACCTCATCCTCCAGTGTTTGACACATGTTCTCTATGAAACTTCTCCATTGCCAACGTGGAGTAAATGCATTTCTACCCAAATAATAAATGGCTTGAATCTGTTGGCCATGGAAACCAGAAAAGCATGTGCTTTTATAATGTTTTTTTTTATTTTGGCCTTTGTGGGAGACCATGATAAAAATAAATAAGCCAAAGGAGAAGGTGGACAAGTGACTCTTTCTGGGTGACGATAATCACGTTCTCTTCTGAAGCCAGACACCACGTAAGCAACTGGCAATTGGTCATAGGGAAGCCTTGGAGAGCTTTGGGCTCTCAGTGCAGATAGCCTTCCCTCTGCTGATCATGGAATCATAAAGTCCTAGGATACTCAAGGTGGAAGAGACCTTTAATCACCTTGTTCATCTCCCTCATTTTACCTACGAGGAGACCCCAGGCTGACAGGGGAGACTTTGCTCAATTGACTTGCCCAATGGTACACAACTAGTCAATTGAAGGGCCAGGTTTTGAGATCATTTTTCTTGGAACTTACGGCTCTTTTCATTACACCGCCCTGCCCTTTCTTTAAGAAGTTGAACTCAAGTGGAGAAAGACAAGTCATAAGTGAGGGATTCCTTTTTCCAGGTCCTGAGTTTTGCCTTTCTAGAGGAGAAACAGAAACACTTTATTCCAGAATGGGAGGCACTTTTTTCTCCCACTGGGAATTTCTACTTCTAAGTTTGGTTTTCATATTTGCAGATATTCTCTTTGGGGACTCATCTAACGAGTAGCACATCAAGTCTTTCAGAACTTTCAATCAAGCTAATGAGGACGTGTGACTTTTCTCAGGGAATTGTAGAATTAACATATTGATGTGGAAGGTATCCCTTGGAGGAGATTAGACAGTGAGGCAATAAGAAACCTATGAGTCTTTGCAAAAGTTACCTGTTTTAGCATCAAAGTGGATAAAAGTTATAGCAGGAGATGAATGTATTTGCATATACATTTCATCTAGAAGAAACCTCAAAAAAGTCATGATCCTAAAATACTTCATAAATTTAGAAAGAATTCTGTCATTATTGGGATGCAACATTCATTCATTAGCAATGGGTCTGTAAACCTCACTAGTTGGAAATCCCATGCGTTCATCTTCATGTGTTGCCTTCTTCTAAGGGTCCAGGGCCCAGGAGTAGGGAACCTGCAGCCTCAAGGCCACATGTGACCCTCTAGGTCCTCAAGTGCGACCCTTTAACTGAATCCAAACTTCACAGAACAAATCCCCTTCATGAAAGGATTTATTCTGTAAAACTTGGACTCAGTCTAAAGGTCAAACCCGAGGACCTAGAGGACCGCATGTGGCCTCAAGGATGAAGCTTCCTCACCCCTGGCTCCAGAGTCTCTGAACTGGAAGGCATCTCAGTTGCCAACAAGGGCATCATGTGACTAACAACATCTCTGATGAGCCATTCTCCAACCTTTCCTGAATTGTCTCTAGACAGGAGGAATCTCCTTCCACTGGGGGCATGTTTTGTTAGGAGGTTTGTCCCCACTAGAAGCCCCTGGGGTTGAAGCAAATCAGCCATGTGACAGAATGTGGGGTAAGGTTGGCCATCCCAGCCTCACTATATCAGTTTTTTTTCTGGCTTCAGGACTTCATATGCTTCAACTAAACCTCATATAACATGAACTTGAGACCCTTCAGCGTCCTGCTTGCACATCTATAGACAATCTCCCATTTATCAGAGCCCTTCTTAAGAGATGGCGCTTAAAAGCAAACACAATACCCCAGATGTGGGCTGATCAGGGCACCCTAAAATGGGACTCTCATTTGTTCAGCCCCGAACAGAGCAAGCTTTAACTTAACTTCCCTATCATCTGCCCCCTTATACTCACAACACTTGTAGAAGGACAAACCTGAACTATGGGGAGGTTGATAGAGGAAAGAGCACATGCTCTGTAGGCCAAGGATCTGAGTTCAAATCTTGTCTCTGGTATTTCCTAATTGTATGATCTTAAACTACATGGCCCCTGAGTTACCTTGTGATTCTAGATTGTGGTCCTATGTTCCTATGAACACCATAAGAATATTGGGTAGTACCAGTAAGTAAGAAACCAGAGTATGACCACATAACAATATTTAAAGTTTAACATATAAAAAAAGGAAATGTTGCCAGTGGAAAGACCACTGGGCTCACAGTCAGAAAGACCTAGGTTCAAGCCTTGCCTCTGATGTATACTGGCTGAGTGACCCTGCCAGATTCCTTACCCTCTCAGACAACTTGCAAAAACTCTTTAACAGGTTATGGCTTCCTTTAGTGGAGGGACTTTCCTCACTGGGAAATTCCTCACACCAGTGAAATATCAAGTCCAATGTTGGATAGATTAGAGAGAGGTAGGGAGAGAGAGAGAGAGGTAGATAGGTAGATGGCTAGGTAAGTAGAGGATAGATAAATGATAGATAAACAGAAGAAGTTTCTTAGCACCATATTACAGTTATCCATTAAGAATATGGGCTCCTCAAAAGTAGGGGCTGATGTGCTTTCTTTTTACTCTGAAACTCCCTGCACAATGCACATAGTATGCACTTAATAAATGCTGGTTAGGTTGAAACTCTGGAAGCTTTGGAGGCAGGTCCAGCTATTCATAAGGAATACTCTGTCTCTAGTTCAGGGTTTGCTAACCCAGGTTTCATGAACTTTTGTTTTTAAATATATGTTGATAATTGTATCTCAATATAATTGGTCTCTATTTTAATTCTACATGTTACTTGATGCATTTAGAAGATGATTTGGAGAAGGGGTCCACCCAAAGTCTTTGTCAAAGATGGCCCATGGGGTCCACAACAAAAAAGGCTGAGAATCCTGGGATCAGATGCACCTTAATAACACTGAGAGATCACACGCTACCACACAGACATTTGAGCACAGAGCCAGATCCCGTAGGCATCTTATGCATGGCAAAGGGGATAACATTTTTCATCTGTTTCAGAAATTGTGTTGGCTGCAACCCAAGTTCTAACCCTACGTGTGGATAAGCTAAAGAAGGCTGCATGATAATCATATCATAAGATCAATATCCAATTGATTGGAATTGCTGTGAATTATGCCATTCCGAGGGGGGACAAAAGCCATCTGAAAAATTCACTTGGTTTTGTACTTAAGAACTCTCACATTTCTCCTGTTACCTCAGTGGCTTGGATATATGCATGTGGTGCATGAAAAAAAATGGAAATTCTGCTGAAGGGAAAAAAAAGCTAAGAAAGCAGCTGGCCTCAAACGAGTGTACACTGTTGGAAGGGGTCTGTGTAGGAGGTGACAAAATGTGGAAGATGTTAAGGGTTGCTTCCAAAAGCATCCAAAAAGTGGAAGGGATCAAAGAGTGGGGATAGGGGATGGTGGTAGAAGACATTTGTCCTGTTAAAAAAAAAATGCGCCAACAAAGATGCCATCAATGGTTAGTGACTGACAGAACCACCTGACCTTCCCTCTCTACAAAACTATTATGGGAATAAGCTACACGCACACACGGAGGGCGTCCTTGATGAGGCATTAAAAGAGCCAAGGCAAGCTTTCCTGAATGCTTCTTTCTACTGTGCTTCTTCTTTGCACTCACCCAGCTGACTGAACTGGGTAGAGAGTTCTGATTCCACTCTGTTTGCTGCTGGTCCCCTTATTAAAAACAAATAAAATATTCTATTGCTAAGGGCAGGATACCTTCTTAAAGGCTTTCCTCCAACCAGGAAGCTTTCATTCATATGTTAAAATCCTACACGCTTCCTTGAAAGATGTAACAACAGAGGCCACTTTGATAAATTTCTAATTATTAAAACCAAACAAGGCATGAATTATGGAGAAACATACTGAGAAAAGGTGTCTGTCACTCTTGTGGAGAACATCTCAAAGCCCTAACAGAAAAGGAATCCCTTCTAGATGAAGAAGTCTAACATATTTTCCTGTTTGAAATAAACTGTGATCTCCTTCACGGAAAGAAGACACACATCAATGAGATTGCACAGCCATCGGACTATTGAAGGTTTGAGTGGTTTGATTTAATGATTATTACACTAGAGATGAGTGGGTGGTGGACATAATATCCTGAGGACTTGCAATTCCGGTGTGGTTTGGCCACAGCTTTTGCTACAATGGCAAAAGACTTTGAAAACTCTCCTTCTTCTGAGCCACCGACAGAAACAGAATGAAGGTTAGTATTGCCCTTGGAGTAAGTCGTCTGTACTCAGATTCTTACTCCACCATTTCTGAGTTATGTAACTTAGGACAATTTGCCTAGCTGCTCTTAGCCTTAATTTAAAACAAGGAAAATAAAAATTGCAGTAGCTACTTCTCAGGGTTGTTGTGGTGACCAAATGGATCAAGGTATATATAGAGCCCTTTGCAAGCCTTCAAGTGCTACATGAGAAACATCTACTTTTATTACCCTGTAAATAGAATAAACAAAACTCACAGTACATTTTATGAAAAATATCTGGCCCCAACATTTGACTGTTACTGAGGAAATATCACAAAGCCTGAATGATCATATATCCCTCTCAAAGTAGTCACCTGTAGTAGAAATTACAAATTACAAACTCTTTCCCTTGACATAGCAAGTGTAGACACTGCCAGGGGAGGACTTAATAAGATGATGGTCTCTGGGATTTGTATAGCCTATTAAAATTCAGGATAAATACCCTAGTACTTCAATGCAAGGAAGTGCCTTAGAGGCCAGCTAGTTCAACTTTCTACAATTCCAGTCAGCTCTATGATGGTGCCTATGCCACCTGTCAACTCTGCCCAATTGAAATTGTTTGAAAGTCTGTCCTTATGTAGGCTGACAATGGGTCTCCCAGGAAGAGAGTCCTACAAGTCCTAGCTCTGTCCTATAAAGCCAAGAGAATCACGCATATCCCGCTGCCATGAAACAAGGCTTCAGAGTCTTAAAAGTGCCTCTCACATTCTATCCCCTCACCCTCAGTCTCCTCTTCTCCATGTTAAATGTCTTAGTTTTCTCTAGAGTTTTTCATGTAACTGGGCTCAATATTCTGGTCATCCTCCCACAGATATGACCTAACTGATATTATCCCTCTAAACATGTGGCTCCTGGAGCCCAAAAATAGAGGCAGGAGAAGGCAGAATAAGTGATTTGTTTCCATTATGGAAGTCTGAGATTTTAGCTCATAGTATGGGGGAGACTAAGTTTCTGAACTATGCTTTAGCTATTCCCTGAGAGAAGGGAAGGAGGAACTCCAGATGGTATTAGCAAGCAAGAACTAACAGATGTGCCCAGCAACATTCAGCTCACCTTTGGCCAGATCCCTCCAGGAGAGGGGGGATGGGGCTGTGCTGCATGCTAAGAATACCTAGATGCTTGGTAAAGCAGACGAACACAAGCACAGCGTAACCGCTGGGCACATATGGATGATGAGCAGGACAGTGGACATCTTAGAAGGACACAGACTTGATCTTAGAAGGAAGAACCCCAGGGTTCACACAGGCCATCAGCCAGGCTGGTTGGAGCTGAGACACGGTGGCTGGCGTTGTCCTCCTGGGACACTGAGCCCTCTTCCGCCCCTTCCCTGCCCAAGGCATCTTCTCAGAAGGATAAATGCCATGGCCTCAGAGGGCACAGTACCACACCGAACTCTCAAGTCTCAGTGGCTCCCAATTTAGTGCTGAGTGAACACCCAAGATGATGAAGGCTGTGCTTCTGGGCTGCCTACTAGGGTTGCTTTGGGGCTCTCCAGGCCAAGCTGATGTCCCTCTTCAAGCCAACTTTGACAACAGCAAGTTTCAGGGTTTGTGGTACCTCACAGCAGCAGCATTCTGATGACAAAGACTTTTTGGCCATGAAGGAAATGATGAAGATGGCAATCACTTTTGTGACTCCTCTGGCCAATGGTGACCTGTCCGTCAAGACAGTTTTCCCAGCACCTGATGCTAGGTGCCAGAAAGTGGATGCCGCCTTCGCCAAGGGTGCAAAGCCAGAATAATTCAGCAATTCAGACACGGGCCAGGAGGACATCAGTGTGCTGAGCACTGACTGCAAACATGATGCCATTCTTTGCATTAAGATGAACAAGGGACTTGTTCAAAGAGTAATGATGCAGCTGTACTGCTGCTCTCCAGAGCTCTTTGCTGAAGGTGCACAAAAGATGCAAATGTTGGCACCCAGATTAAACCTGAACCCTGGCCAGGGACTCATCTGGCCTGTGTCAGATGAGTGTAACAAGGCCCTCACCACGTGACCGCTGACAGCACCCCTGCTGGAGTTCAGGCTGAAGCCCCATCAATCATCCACCTGCTCGTCCCCCTTCTCCTCACTCCTGTGTTGCCCAAGGCTGAGACTTTTTCTTCCTTTCTTCCTAGAATCTTCCTCACCACCCAAATACTAAATAAACATACTGTGGAAAAAAAAAAAAGAACGAACAACTCCAGCCATGCTGAGTCACTGTGATTCCTAGACTGGCTGGATCGGGGAAAATTTTCCTTTCCTCTCTATGACCCCAAAAAACTACTCACTGTCTACTGACAGAATTCTGCAGCTATTATAGAAATATGACAACCTATCCAGTCAATTGACAAATCTTGTCTTGGACAGGTGTAGAAGGGATTCTGGATCAAACACTAGTTTGAAGATGGCCAAAAGACAGAGACTCAGAGGAGGATCATGGAAGCTAGCATCAAATGGCATATTCACCACCATCTACACCCTATTCAACAAATGGGCATCCATGTTTCCCCTGAACAATGACAGTGAACTTATCACCTCCTGAGGCAGTCCATTCCACCTGGAGAACCCTGTGAGTATTAGACTTTTTTTTCTTTTTATATCAGGTTGAAAATTGCCTCTTTGTACCCTCCACCCATTTCTAAGAACTGTGGCCTCCTAGGACATCAGAACTTGCCTCTTCCTTCTGCATGACTACAAATCAATAGAGACAAGGTGACCTATTCTGTCATATTTTCCTCCCAGAAGGTTGGTCACATTTCCAAGAAGTCAGGCACTTCTTTCCCTTCATGCTGAATGAGCAAGCGGGGGGTAGGGGCAGACAGGTCATCAGTGAGGTCAGAGGGCTCATTCTCTGGGGACCAAAGGTGCCTAATGGATTGTATCTATTAATTAGTACATAAGAAGCTTACAGATACATTCCAAAGCAATCCAAACGACAGACCTCTCAAACACCATTCATTCTTATATGTATTACACAGCTCCACTCTTAATTAAAGATCTGAAGTGCTCACAGGGTCACCGGTGAACATTCTTTTAACTAAACAGTGAGAATTATGTAATGTAGTAAGGAAATTGGAACAATGACTGACTTTCTAAATGAAGGTGGTAGAAAGCAGGAAGAAATGCAAGGATGGAAACCCAGTGTAGAGTGTGCTGAGGAGCCCAACTCATTCGGGAAGGGAGAGCTGACATCTTAAATGCAAGCAGTGACCCAAAGCCAAGCCCAGAGGGTACTAACTTTTTTCCTTCTGTGCTCTGATGATTAAGTGGTTATTGTCCTTCGTTCTTGAAGAGGACGACAATGACATCATTATGTGAGAGTCAAGTTTCAGTGTGTCCAACTGTGGCTGATCAGCCTAACATGAGCTCAGAACGTTCTACCACAGCTAGGGCACGAATAGCCCATATGAGCATTTGGGGTGGATGCTCTGAATTTGCACATTTTTCATTTCTTGTGAGCTGCCTCAGTCCTGCTTTGCTCATAGAGCACAAAACCTTCTCTGATGAGGGCAAGTCATGATGGGTGGTCCTGTGCCAGTGTCTCTCATATCACATGATCAATTTCAAAGTTCTGAAGAGAGACCTCGAGAGTATCCTTGTATCATTTCTTCTGACAATGCTGTGAGCACTTGCCCTGTGTGAGTTTTCCGTAAAATCGTCTTTTTTGGCAAGCACACGTTTTGCATTCAAACAATGTGGCCAGTCCATTGGAGTTGCGCTCTCTGCAGCAGAGTTTGAATGTTCAGCAATTTACTTCAAGAAAGGACTTTAGAGTCTGGTATCTTAACCTGCCAGGTGATCTTCAGAATCTTCCTAAAAGAATTCAAATTGGAAGTGGTTCAATTTTCTGGCATGGCGCTGGTAGACTATCCAGGTTTCACAGGCATACAGCAATGAGGTCAGCACAATGGCTCTGTAGACTTTCACTTTGGTAGTCAGTCTAACACCTCTTCTTTCCTATACTTTCTTTCAAAGTCTCCCAAACACTGAGCTAGCTCTGGCAATGCTTTCATCAACCTCGTTATCAGTGTGTTTATCCCTAGAAAGTACTGCCAAGGTAGGCTAATTTATCCACAGTATTAAAAATTTCTCCATTTGCTGTAACCAATGGTTCCACATATGGATGGTGTGGTGCTGGCTGGCGGAGCACCTGGGTTTTCTTCGTGTTAATTGTTAGGCCAAAATTAGCACAAGCAGCAGAGAATTGATCCATACTTTATTGTGTCTGAGTTTCAGAGGCTGCATTGAGTGCACAATCATCTGCAAACAAAAAAGCATACACCAACAGTCCCTCCACTTTGGTCTTGGCTTGTAGCCTTTTCAAGTTGAAGAATTTACCATCAGTGCTGACCTTAATGCTGTGTTCATCCTCATTGAAAATATTTTACAACATGGCTGAAAACATCATGCTAAAAAGCATGGGGGCAAACACACAGCCTTGTTTCACTCCATTGATGACTAGGAAAGCTCGAGAGCATCGTCCATTATCCAGAATCCAGGCAAGCATGCTGTCATGAAATGGACACATAATACTGATGAACTTCTCTGGGCAGCCCCATTTTGACATAATTTTCCATAAGCCCTCAGGACTGACGGTATTAAAGGCCTCGGTCAGATCTACATACACTGTGTACAGACCTCTGTTCTGCTCCTGGCATCTCTTCTGGGGTTGTCAGGCAGCGAACACCATATCGACCATTCCTTGGCCCTTTCTGAAGCCACACTGGCTCTCAGGTAGGTAACTGTCTTCCATCTCATCTGATGTTATCCATAAAATCTGATGATTATACTTTGATTATTAAAGACCATCATCATCACCAAAATGAAGAAATCTAGCATTTATGTAGAGTTATTTACATGCACAATCTCATTTGAGCCTGTGCAGTTGGTGTTATTATTTTCCTCATTTTACAGATGAGGAAACTGAGGCACAGATAGGGTATATGACTTTCCCAGAGTCACATGCTAGTATCTGTACTAGTTAAACCACTGTATGAGCATGTGTGAGTGACCTCCACCCACCCAAAAAGCCTTCGGACCTACAATGAATCTAGATTAGACGATGAATTATTCATGCCAAAGACCTCAAAGGCCATACCTCCCTGGTCCAGAATCTCCCCCCCATCCCCACACACGTACGCAACCTACCTGACAAGGCCCATCCAAGCTCTACTAGAACCTGTGAACTGAGGAGAAGACATTACTTCTCCAGATCGTCCTCACCCTCCGGGAAGTGAACAGCTGCGTAAGAGGATGACATCTGCTAGTGTAGCTTTGGGTCTCCAGATCAGGACTGAAGGATGCCACGAGAAGAATTCCCGCGAAGGAAGGAGGATCACTGTTCTATGAGGAAGGCTGTCGAGGGACCATTGGTCAGCCATGTGTGGGATTGAGAGGCTCCTGAGGCCTTTTGCTCCTCCTAAGAGTCTGTGACTGTATAGCCAGTGTCTCCTGTATTTCCCTTGTCTCTCCTGGCATCCCCACATATATCCTTTCTGCCAAGGGGACCCAACAATGCATGTTACTTGACACATGTCAGATGTACCCTGCTGACCCAAGGGATCTGCAAGGGATTTGTACCTCTTGGTGAAGAGGCCTCTGGGATAGTTGTTATGTCCTCCTGCATCTCAAATCCCTCTGTTCCAAAGAAGGTGAAAGGCTTCATCCCCTCTTTGTCATACCTTGAAAGCATGAATGTGCTAGGGGAGAGAACAGAAGGGACAGAAGATTTGGTCTAGGAGGGGAGGAGTGAGCTGAATTCACCAGGACACCAGGCATCACAACGTCATGTTCTGAGAAGGAGATCTCCACTAGTGGGATGCAAACAAGAGAACGCACTTCACTGACCTCAGGTAACGTCTGTTAGGTGCAGGCGCCCCACAATGTGCCCGAAGTTGGGCTGGGTGAGGCTGGCAGGGTTCCACCTGGCTGGTTCTCTGGAGCAGATTTCGTCTGCCAGGTCACTGGGGTTACCTAATCCCCTCGACTCACTAGGTGTCTGCCAGAGGTGGGCATCTGCAACCTCCTGCCCAGGGCACAGCTGGATTAGAGCAGAGTGGGTGGGTTTTGGGGGGGAGGAGAGAAGGAAAGGAGACTAGAGCAGGACTTGATTTTACCCCTTCAGCTTTCCATTCCCCTCCCCCTGAGAGCGGCAGCCAAATAATTACCACATAATTAGAGTGTGCAATCAATATTTTTTTCTTTTGAAATAAACAAGATTTGCCAGCTCTATATGATGGAGGCACTGAGACCCAGCCTAGCTTGTGAAGGATCTTTGGAGAAACGTCTCAGAGCTCTCAAAACTGGGGAGGGATCTATGCCAAGATGGTGCCAGTGGGCTTCTGGGGCATCCACATTAGGGCCTTGATTTGCTTAAAGCTGCAGCAGTTTTCAGGCTTATGTATTAAAAGACTAAAAATTGTCATTAATAAAAGGAGAAAAAGGTACCTCAGAGACTCTCAGTGACAGGATGCTTGTGAATTACACAGGTGGCTTTCAGGGCTAATAAGTAGCAGCTCTGTCTTTATTGCTTCTTAGGAGCGGAGATTTGCAATTTTAAACAACAGACCCAGAACTGGATTTTGCATTGAAGTGCTACCAGTTCTGCACTTGCTACTTTGAAAGCCACTGAGGGTTAATGGTAGCGCCTCAAGGAACCAGTAGGCAAGTGTTGATGGGACAGGGGGAGGAAGAGAGGGACAGAGAGACAGAGACAGAGAGAGACAGGGGGAGAGGGAGAGAGAGAGAGAAGAGGGAGGATAGAAAAATTGATTGACAGATAAATAAGTAGATAAATAAATAAAAAGGCTTCTTTGTAGCCAAGGCCCCTGTTAGGAAGAAGACAATGTGTTTATTCTTCTTCCCTGGTCCTGCTCTGGCATATTGCAGTAGTTGGTATCACCCCAGCTGCTAATATGGGCCAAACTCAGCAGGCCACTAGACTGTTGAGGGGAGAAAATGATTTTTAAAAAACCCTTAAATGATGCCCGTGATGATGAGAAGTGCCAGTGAGAATATGTTAATACCAGGTCATTCTGTCCAGAAATTCCAAGAACTGCAAGTCAAAGGTAGGGTCACTAAAAGGAAAGAAGATGAATGGAGTTCTCTTTTTTAAAGGTCAGGCTTTCATCTGAGAGGCACCTGTCATCTTAGAGGTCTTCACCTTCCCATAGCCGGTCCATCGCTCATGTGGTCCTGAGAAAGACAGTACAAGGCGAGAGCCAATCAAATGAACCATTATTGGCACCAAACAGCCTTTCTCAGACTCGGCCCAAGTTAGACTGGGAACTCCTCAAGGGCAGGGACTACTCTTTGCCTCTTTTTGTATCCCCAGTACTTAGCACAGTACCTGAAATACAGTAGGTACTGAATAAACCGACTACTGAATTCTTTTCTATCCATTTGTATTGAATTAGATGATCTCAAAGGAAACATATATATATGATATCTACATATCATATATATATTCACATTTTACATATATGTGTATTATGTATATATATATATATATGCATGCAAACACACACACACACACATCACATTTCCTTCTTTCCCTATGTTAAGAATCTTTACCACCCTATTCCCACACTTGTTTGAGCTGTCACAAGAAAATGGATTTAGCCTTGTTCAACTTGGCCACTGAGGGTAGAGCTGGGAAAAAATGGGAGGAAGCAATAAGGAGACAGATTTAGAATTTTCATAAGGGTTATCTTCCTCCCAAGGGTAGAAAGGGCTATCTTAAGAGGTCATGAGGGGCAGGTAGGCGGCGCAGTGGATAAAGCACCGGCCCTGAAGTCAGGAGGACCTGAGTTCAAATCCGGATTCACCCAAACACTTGACACTGGCCAGTCCCTTAGCCCCAATTGCCTAAAAAAAAAAAAAAAAAAAAAAAAAAAGAGGTCATGAGACCACTCTCCTTAGAGGTCGTCACATAAAGACTGAATAACTACTCTCTGGGCTTGGTGAAAAAAGACTTCTTGGGAGTATTGGTCAAACTAGATGAACACTAAGCTCCCTTTCACTTCAGAAATTGGGTTGTTCTGGGATCCAAGGCAACTGAGTCAGTCTATTAGAAAATGGAGGGCTCCCTTTTTTGTCTTCTTTGGGCCAAGAAAGTTGAGCCAGTTCTGAGTTATTGTTCTTCAGTTCTGTTTGACTCTTTGTGACCCCATTTGGGGTTTTCTTGGCAAAAATACTAGAGTGGTTTCCCATTTTCTTCTCCAGTTCATTTTACAGATGAGGAAACTGAGTCAAAGAGGATTAATTTACTTGTCCAGGGTCACACAGATAGTAAGTGTCTGAGGCCAGATTTGAACTTTTGAAGATGAGTCTTCTTGACTCCAGGCCTGACACTCTGGGCACTATGGTGCCACCTAGCTGGCTCTGATTCTACTCTGGGCCCTAACCTGCCTCCCCTCACTCCCACATTCTCCAAAGCTAGTTCCATCTAGGGCATTCCAGTGGATTTATTTTGCTCTGTTTAGGCTGTACTTAGCCATCTTTTCTATCTTTAACACAGAGAGATGTGAAATGGAGAAATGGAGAGCCTGTTTGACCCCAGGCTCTAGTGACAAGCCACTGTTGTTTCCAAGTTTTTCCTATCCTTTGACAGTCATCTGATTGCATTCACTACTCTTTGGCCCAACTGGATTCCCCAGGCAGATCGTTGTCTCCCTCACTCATTCTTCTCAACTCTCCCAACAGTCTTACAAAAGGGATGCATCCATGAGTACGTAGAAACGTACCAAAGAAATGCCCGGGAATTTGGAGGAAGAGGAACATGGACACGAGAGATGGCCTGATGTGAGTGAGGAAAGCCCAGTTCAATTTGGTCGTGCCATGGAGAACATGAAGGGGAGTGACATGGGATGAGGCCAGAAAGGTGTTTTGGGGGAGGGTTGTAAGGGATTTGAAATGCCAAATGAAGAATGGATACTGAGAGTAATTAGGAGCCACAGAAGATTATTGAGTTGGCAATGAAATAGTCGAAGTTGTGCTTTATAAAAAAAGGGCTTTAGAAGTGATTTTTGAGAGTACACTGGAGAGGAGGCCGACTGGTGGCAGAGGAATCAGATAGCGGGGTTATTGCCATCATGCAGGCAGGACTTGATAAGGGCCTGAAACAGGTTTGTGGCTGCCTGAGGAGAGAGAAGCAGCCAGAGGTCAGAGGGGAGGTGGAGATAGAAGGGACAAGACTTGACCCCTTCCATATGATCCTCCAGCTCCCATGCCTTTGTCTAGGCTGTGCCCCATGCCTGGAATGCTCTCCCTCCTCACCTCTTAGAGCTTTTAGAATCCAAGCTTCCTGCAAAGCTCAAGGAATACTGTCTCCATGAGGCGGCTCCTTCCTTGTCTCCCAATCTAGAATCTCTTCCCCAATTCCCAGGCATTTATTTTGTGCATTGTTTTACACACTCATATATGCAGAGGGTTTATTTTTTTGTTTTGTTTCTTCCTCCTTGATGGAAGATAAGCTCCTTGAGGGCAGGGACTATTTCATGCATGGCTTTGTAACTCCATTGCCTGGCACAGAACCACTGATCTCATTGCTCGAGGGAACTCCCAGCTGGGCAAACCTCCCAAAGCAAGTAACCACTTCTCTGCAGTCGAGAGTCCTAGAAAGCTGCCTGGCCCACTAACTGATATTCTCTAGATCACGCAGCCAATGTGAGGAAGAAGCAGGACCTAGAACAGGCTTAATACATACTTATTGGCTAATTGTTTGGTAGAAGAAAATTGGGCTTGGAGTCAGAACAGCTGGGTTCAAATTCCAACTCCACACTGTCCTGTGTGACCTTGAGTAAATCACATAATCCCTCTGATGGGGTTATGAGGCGATGCCTCATTTTCCTCATGTGTAAAATGAGGATAATAATACATCTTTTTATACCCAATTTACAAGACCCTTGAAAGGTGCAAATGAGATAATATGTATAAGATGCTTGGAAAACCACAGAGCGGGATACAGAGGGCAGCTGGTGTCAATGCTATTCTAGAAGTATGTGTGCATGTGTGCATGTGTGTGCATACGTGTGTGTGTGCACATGTGTGTGAGTACTGTAAGAAGGGAAGTTCTTCAGCTTACACAGACACTTGCAGCATCTCTTTGCCAAGGCTATTATGAGGAGAATGCTTCATTAGCCTTGACACTCAGTGGGAACTGGTCGGGCTGTGGTTGGGCTTATCTGTTTTACTTGGATCGATTCCACAAACCTCAGCCTTCATTTTCTGTAAATTACAACTTAGTAATGTCTTCTTTTCTCTCACACATTCTGTTCCCTTCCAACGTCTTCATATTTCTGAGGATGCTTACTGGACCTTCCTGCCCTGTTCTAAGAATCTCTTGGTGTACCGATTAGATCCTGGATCTACAGTAAAGAGGTATTTTTTTCAAGTGTCCTCCTCCTACCCCATCCTCCAAGTCAGGCTTTCTTTTCAGCCTCCTATGCTGGTGTGTGGACACTAGAGAAAGATTTTTGATAGAAACCTGTGCTCATCAAAAACAGAGCAAATCTCCCTCCAAGGAGGATTTATTGGATGTTAATCCAGTATTTATGATGGTAGAATTCCCAGTTTCTAATCATACTCATTGAAGTGTCTTCCTAATTCCAAAGGAGCCATCCATGGGATAAGTAAGGAAAATGATTTTCCTGACACTCACAGAATATCAAACTGTCATCTGAGCTTCCAGGGAATATCTGTGCTAGAAAAGATGGTTTTGTTTATTGCCCTCTCACTGTATGCAAATGCACCAGATCCATAAATATCAGTATCATCGTGACTTACAATTGAAATTCTGAAATATTAAGAATGGGAAGTTTTATAGAATTGGTTATAAAATTAGAAAGAAATAGAGGATTACCATATTGGCCAATAAAAAGTGATGATTAAGGAAATTAAATTTGCATACCAACTATTCTACGTTATAAAAAACTTGGCAGCAATCTGCTGCCTAAGTCATTCCATGGGTTTGGGAAAAGAAAAAGATGCATTGGTGCAATCAGGAGACTCTCCCCGATGGCAAAATATGGGACTGAAGTGAATGGAAGTGGTTCTCAGTCAATCAGTCAACAGTCAGTCAACAAGCATTTATTAAGTCATTTTGCGAGGCACTGAGCTAAGGCCTGAGAAAGAAAAACAGTCCCTTCGCTCAATAAGCTTACATTATGAAAGAAAGGTGTGGGGAAGATTTTGTCCACTGTGCAGAGGAGATATTGTTGAGAAAAGAGATTTGAATCAAAGAGACCAGTTGGGAGTTATTACAATACTCTAGGTAAGAAGTAACCAGGGCCTAAGGTAAGGTGGGAGCCATGTAAGTACTTAGAAGAGGATGACCATGGAATGTGTGGGTTTCAAATTGACAAAACTTGGCCAGTGATTCATGTCTAAATCATTATCCCAAAGATGTTCTGGAGATTATCTTCCCTTTACACTGGTTAGATCTTATACGTTCTCAGTCACGTGCATGGGAGCTTCTTGAGGGCAGGGCCAAGGTTTTGCTCTTCTTTGTATCTCTGGCACTTAGCACATAATAGGCGATTAGTAAACTCTTGATTTTGTGAGTCACTTAGTATCCTGCGCTTCAGATATCTTGAAAAGCAATGTCTCGGTGCTTTCAAGATTGTTACTTGCAGTCCACATTTGATTTAATTTGATTTTTCCTGTAGGCACTCATTTGAATCCAATTATTCTTTCTGATTTCATTCTCTCGAGTGCCAGTTCAACTTCCTTCTGTAGTTCTTAAGGTCTTGAGGTCAAAACGGTATGACCCTAGTGTCATCAATTATGAAATCAATTGATATCAACATCCTCTCTGGTTCTGTTTCATTTTTGTCTGTTTCATCTCTACCAGACCTTGAGATGATCCAGTTTATCTGGATTTCATGTCAAGCTTTTCGCAGGTTTTCCGCTCTATTTGAGGCAATCCCGCTCATAGCCCTCCATTACTAACGGTGAAACATTTTAAAAGGTGTTTATAGTCTAATTTCATCTTGACCTTGACTACTCTGTTTCTGCTTGGGAAAACCGAATACTTGTTAACTGAGGCGGTTTCTGAGGCTTGGAGGTAGCTTCATTGTAGTGACTGCCTTGTATCAACAGGTTAAACACCTTCAGGAAGTTATACTTGTTATGATCAATGTCTTTTCCCTGAACTATTTCTCATTTTCAATGTCAATAGGTCAATTGAATAGGTCAGAATGGAGCTCTTATAATGGCACCTAGGGTTGTCTACTCATCCCCCTCCCATTTCTTCTAGCCTGGCGTTAATTCTTACTTCTGCTCTACTTCTTCCATGGTCTGACTCCATCATTGCCAGACGATTCCCCTATTAGTGATGAATTGAGTCCCCATCTGTTAAGAATATAGTCATAGTGTGTGTGTGTGTGTGTGTGTGTGTGTGTGTGTGTGTGTGTGTGTG
>NW_020954623.1:2864543-2887835 GCF_900497805.2 Vombatus ursinus | reverse complement strand
TGTGTGTGTGTGTGTGTGTGTGTGTGTGTGTGTGTGTGTGTGTGTGTACAGTGAAAGAGTTCACCATCACCAGTACCTTCTGGGAGAAAAGTATTCCTGATATACAAGTATGAGATTCCTGAATAGTGTACGAGTCTTTGCCTTTTTTATTTATTCATTCAAATAGCCACATTTTCTAACATATCATTCATTGTTTTCCCTTATGCTTACCTTGCATTGAAGGGCTCAGAATGAATATATAGATTGATTATCTTCACAATCTGATTCCACGTTATTTCTTCAGACTAATGAGCCATTATTCCTGCTCTTACCCCTGTGTTCCCACAAAAATAGTCTGCTTGCTACTTCTCATAGGTAGCATTCTATCTCCCATCTCCAGGCTTTTGCACAGGCTCTCTCTCATGCCGGAAATGCACTTGCTTCTCACCTTTTCCTGTTAGAATCTGAAATTCCTTTCAAAATTCAGCTTAAATGTCATTTCCTATATGAAGCCCTTCCTGATTGCTTCCAGGTACTAGATCTTTCCCATGCCCAAAAACTATCTTGTATTTATTCTGTGCATATTTTATTTTTCTAATATGTGTACATTGTTATGTCCTTAAGTAGCAATAATAACACATTTTATATTATGTTTTAAGATTTGCAAAGTTGTTTTATGTTTATCTCCATTGATCCTCACAAAAAGTCTGGGAAGTAAGTTTATTTTGAATCACTTTTCATAGATAGGGCTGAAAGAAGTCAGGTGACTTCCCAGGATCACACAAACTACATTGCGTCTGTGGCAGGTTTTGAATTTCAGTCTTCCTGTCTCTAAGTCCAGCTCTCTAACCATTGAGACATCTAGCTGCACTCATATGCTATTGGAATGCAAGCTCAATGCAAGTGAGGGATTGCTTCATCGTTCCCTTTGTCTCCCGGTGCCTAGCACAGCTGCGGACACAGAATAAGTGCTTAATAGAGGCTCATTAATTGGCTACTTGGGGTTGACTTGAGTTGGATGCTCTTAATATGTTATTCATTTTGTCCAATGAGGATTGGCACATAAATTGCGCTTCTATTTCTGGTGGTCTTCATGCTTATGTTTATCATGAGCATTACCAGGCTTCATGACCTAGGGAGGGCCCCATGAAATGTGATATTGTGTTACTTGTGGGTTTACCATGAAGAATATCACCATCTCCTTTATTTCCCTCTCCTAGGTGAACTGGTCAGCAATCTTGCCACTGAAACTACCACCCCTTCATTTTGATTTTCTTATTAATTCTGAGTCTGCCCATACTGATATGGTTCAGTTCTGGTACAAGGATCTACATTTACAGGACCTTGAGTTAAATTAATGTATATTAGCGATCCAAATATATCGCGGTGCTCAGCATCCCCCTGAATACTTCCCCAGATACCACCATCAGGGCTTCCAAAGCAGGAGAAGGGAGTCCACAAAGGGTCTAGAGACCTTGGGTAGTTTTGTTTCATGAGTTGTCTATGGTCATCAAAGAATTAACCCCCTAGAGCCCAGCTTACTGGTGATCAGTCTCTCCATATTTGATTAGTTTGGACCTGAGGCTGCAGAGTAGGCCTTCTGTATTCTACTATGTTATGGAAAGGCTTCTTTTATTTTGTAAGTTCAGAATAAAATATTTTTTTTAAAAAAGAGCATATTTGAAGCCTCTATGAATTGGTGAGCACTTGTGTTCTATTGGCAAAGACTTCAAGACCCCAATTCCCTCCCCCACGAACCCCCACCCCTTGCATTCCAGTGACAATGGGATAGTAGATTAGGACTTTAGGGAGGGAAGACACGTGAAATTGATGGAGGAATGAATCCAAGCAAAAGGCACGCCAGAAAACATACTTTTCTTTCCTCCCCTGACTCTAAGTTGTTTAAGAATTTATTTCTACACATTCTGCAGAGCAGATTTTTATATTCATAATATTAATCACCTGTTAGTTTAATATAGAAGCAATTAAGATAAGTTGATTATCTCTGCTTCACATGCAGGAGAAATATCTGGCCTAGGCCCGAATAAATGTGTGTAACTTCTCTCCATCTAATTCTCGATAAATGCAATATGAGACTTCATCCACATTAATATTGCCATTTTAATGTCCGCCAAGTAATGATGAAGAATGCAAGTACGTTGTGGGAAAATTACATTAAAATAGATTTGGTTACCTTTGCCAACTGAATTAGAAGTCAAAAACATCACTTTAATTCTTCATATTTAGAAACTTACTCTGAAGTTTTTCACCCAAGCAAATTCCATGAAGTTATATTAGGTGAAGGAGAGGGGTGGCCAGAATCTGCCTTTGACAGCTCATGAAGAGCAAATGAGCCTAGGACACAAAAGAAAACTGCAATGAGTAGAAAGCTATAGGAACAGAGTATAGATTTTGAGTAAAAGGAGATAAAATTAGGGCACAAGAAATAGAAGTCAAGATGTAGCAGAAAGGTATGGCCAAGAGCATTGAGTCATAGCCAGATGGGCCTGTCTGATGCCCCAGTGCCCTCAGTAACTGCCCCAACATCCCTCCAAGTTTTCCCTCCCTGTTCTCCAGCTCCCTGGCCAACACTCAAGTTGAAACTCTTATGAATTCCTCTTGTGTGAACTACTGCCATACCCTCCTCACTGGTCTCTGCTTCTAGGTGTCTCCTTTTCTAGCCCATCCTCAACTCAACTGCCAAATAGATATTCCTAAAGAGCTAGTCTTGACTCAGTCCTCACCTATTCAAGAAGTTTCCATGCCTCCCCATTACTTCTGCCATGAAATATGAGTTTCTCCATTTAACATTTTCAAGACCTTGAAATCTGATTCCACTCTGTCTTTCCAGAATCATTTTACATTGTTCACTTTCATGGACTCTGCATTCTAGCCAAATGGAACCATTTAGCGGTCCCCAGACTTGACATTCCATCTCCTTATTCTGCACAAGCTGGCCCCCAAGGCCAAAATGCTGCCATAAAAACTCAGCTCAGGAGGCACATGCTGTATAAGGCCTTAACTGCCCCACCCCATTGTTAGGATTCTGTCCATTCTTTAAAGTTACTTTGACTTTTTTTTTTTTTGTAATTTATATTTACTCATCTGGGTCCATATTGGAACTATCCCCACCCCACCCCCATACTGCACTGAAGTAAAATGCTAGTCCCTTGAAGGACTTTGGGTTTTCTTTTGTCTTTGCATTCCTGTTGACTAGCACTTCATGAGCACTTAATAAATGTCTTTTAAAATTAATCTAATTGAATGAGCTATGAGACCTTGGGCACATTTCTAAAAGTCTCTGGGCTTTCTCACTTTTTTTTTTCATTTGTAAGATAAGTGGGCTCATCTTTTACTTCTTCCCTATTAAGCCATCCTATAATTAAAAAAATATATATATTTGTTTTACAAAACTTCACTCAAAGTTTCAATGACACAGGCCTTCAGATATTTAACTGCCACCTGTGCCATTTTTGGAAAGAAGAATCTCAACCTTGACCCAAGATCAGAGGTGTGACTTTCAATATTCTGTTTGCTGTAGGAAAATTTGTCAAAAGAAAAATAATGTAGAGTCAAACTTTTCAGGATAGTTTTGAAGCTGTCTAGCCCTCTCTACTATCTCACAAAATCCATCAAAACTCCCTTCAGGTAAGCAGAATTATTGATAATGAAACAGTGAATTAATGCAATTAATTGTGACTGTATTTAATAAAGATAGACACACAGGCAGAATAGACAGAAGGACGGACAGATGGCTGGATAGATGGGTGGATAGATATATGTTCTTTCACAAAACCCACAAATTGGAAAATCATTTTACTTTTTTTAGAAATTAATGATTTGGTCAAAGAGCATGCACTGTTTAGTAACTTTTTGTGTATGATTCCAAATTGTTTTCCAAATGGTTTTTACCATTCCAACAACAGTACATTGATGGGCCTGTTTTCCCATAGTCCCTCTAACATATTATTTTCCTTTTTTTTCTGTCTTTGCCACTCTGATAGATGAATATGAAGGAAAATCTCAGAATTGCTTTAATTTTCATTTCACTAATTAGTAATGATTTGGGACTTTTTTTTCATATGGTTATAGATAGCCTGAGTTACTTCCCTTGAGAACTGTCTGTTCATATTTTTAGCCCATTTATCAATTAGGGAATGGTTCTTTTTCTTACAAATTTGAATCAGTTGCTTATTTGTATTGGAAATGAGACCTTTATCAAAGAAACTTGCCAATATAAAGTTTCCAAATTAATTGTTTCCCTTTTCATCTTAGCTTTATTAGATTTGCTTATGCAAAAAAATTATCAATTTTTTTTATTCTGTGATTCTCTCTGTTACTTGTTTGATCAAGACTTTTCTTTTATCTAGAAAGTAGACAGGTATTTTCCCCATATTTCTCCAATTTATTTGTTATGTGACCTTTCATATCTAAGCTTCATAGTCATTTGGAGCTCATCTTGGTAAAAGGTGTGAAGTGTTGGTCTAAATTGAGTTTCTTTCATTGTGCTATCCAATTTTCCCAGCAGTTTTTGTCATAGTGTGAACTTATCCCAGTAGCTGAGATATTTGTATTTATCACACACTAGGATATTAAATATATTTACTTCTTCATGTTATGTAGCTAATATGTTCCCACTGATCAATCTCTCTCTCTTTTTAAACCTGTTATTGCCAAATTATTTTATTAATTACTGCTTTGCAGTATAGTTCAAAGTCTGGCAATGTTAAACCCCCTTTGTTTCCATTTCTCTTCATTATTTCTCTCAAAATTCTTGAATATTTTTTTCCACATGCATTTTGCTATTTTTCTTCAAGTTCTATAAATTAATCATTTGGTAGTTTGATTGGTATGCCATTGAATAAGCAAGTTAATTTAGGTAGCACTGACATTTTTGCTATATTAGGTTAAGTTTACGAGTAAAATTTAGGTCTGATGTTACTCTAAATGGTTGTTTAGGTATTTATATAGTTCTTATGTATATCTTGGAAGGTAAACTTCCAAGTATTTCATATATTATGTAGTCATTTTAAATGGAATTTCACTTTCTATCTCTTCCTTCTAGGTTTTATTAGTACTATATAGAAATGCTGACGAAAGAAAAAAGCAAGGAAGGAAGGAAGGAAGCAAGAAAGGAAGGAAGGGAAGGAAGGAAGGAGGGAAGGAAGGAAGGAGGGAAGGAAGGAGGGAAGGAAGGAGGGAAGGAAGGAGGGAAGGAAGGAAGGAGGGAAGGAAGGAAGGAGGGAAGGAAGGAGGGAGGGAAGGAAGGAGAGCAAGAAGTGGGTTTTCTTCCCTAGTGTATCCCTACTGTACTGATACCTGCCTTCTTTCTCTTCCTTGAACATGACTTTCCATGTCCTGGCTTCATGTATTTGCTGTCCCCTATGCATAAAATTCCCAGCCTCCTCAGCTCTATCTCTCAGTTGCTTTGTCTCCCTACAGAACTCAGCTCTAATGCCTAGCACGGTGTTTGACCCTAGTAGGTGCTTGACTGACTAGAATACTCCCACATACTCTTCATATTGATTTGCCTCAGATCCATGGGAGTAAAAATGTTTAGTTATTCCACTATGAGATATTACAACTCAAAGAAATGATGATGGTTATGCCAAGTCCTTGGTCATAAACACAGTCCCCATGCCCTGAGTTGTTGGCAAACCCTGGCCTGCTCAATGGCATCATTTCCATATCGAGTGAAAGGCAGGGAGTCTTTCGCTGGTAGGATGTCACTGCTTTTTTCCTCATTTAGCTAATGATTTTCTGACCCTAATATAATTGCTTTCACAAATATGATCATGTAATCAGAGCATCTGCCTTATTTACCACTTGGCAAACATATCCATTCACCAATTGTCCAAATCAAAGTTTGGGAAAGGGGCCAATCGGCCTCGAACAGCTGTTGTTGTCCAGTTTTATAAAATCTCCATATCAATATGGATCAAATCTGTCCTCCCGGCTTTTACTCTGTTTGATGTCTTGTCACATCTATTGTATTAGGAATATCAAATTTAAGACAAATAGACAAAGACTAATCCTGACAGCCAACATGGGGGCATTGGAAGAGAGCTAGCCTAGGTTCACATCCTGGCTGTGACACTTAGTAGCATCCTCATCCTTCCTGACCTCTCTACAGCCTTCATTGCTCACCTTTCCCTCTCAATTGTTCTCTCCCAATCAAGTTTTAGTGATACTCTTTTCTCTTGGTTTTCCTCCTCTCTGTCTGGCCATTCCTTCTCAGTCAACTTTGTTGCTTCTTCATCCACATCATACTCACTTACCTAGACTGCCCCCTAAGTTCTATCCTGGCTCTCTTCTCTTCTATCAATTTACTATCTCACTGGGTGATTTCATCAGCTCCCATGGGTACAATTATCATCTCTATGAATATAATTCCCTGATTTACATATCTAGCCTCTCTCAAGCTCTCACATCTCCAGTTGCCTATTGGATATCTCAAAGTGGACATCCTGTGGACATCCCAAACACAACATGTCTGCAGCAGTGTCCATTATCTCCCCCACCCTGCCCAAGAATTCCCTGACCTGAGGAATAAAACATCTCTTTAATTTTTCTGTTAATGTTGAGGGCACCATCATCTTCCCAGTCACCTAGGCTTCCAACCTCAATATCAGTCCTTGATTCCTCATACTCACTGCCTCCATCTACCCAATCTGTTGCTAAGTATTGTCATTTCTACTTTCTCAAGATCTTCTATATACATCCCTACTCTCTACTCACACAACCACAAATCCTACCTTTCTTCCTTCCTTTTTTTCCCTTTCATCAGCATTTCTATACAGTACTAATAAAACCTAGGAGGGGGCAGCTAGGTGGTGCAGTGGATAGAGCACCAGCCCTAGAGTCAGGAGGACCTGAGTTCAAATCCAGCCTCAGGCACATGATACTCACTATCTTTGTGACCCTGGGCAAGTCACTTAACCTCATTGCCCAGCAAAAAACAAACAAACAAAAAAGTAGGAGGAAGAGATAAAAAGAAATTCCATTTAAAATGACTACATTATATATAAAATATTTAGAAGTTTACCTTCCAAGATATACCCAAGAACTATTTAAATATCTTAAACAACTGTTTAGAGTAATGTCAGACCGAAATATTGCTTGTAACCTTAAGCTAATATAACAATGAGGACAAAGGTCCTCATTTCCTTACGTTGAGGGCATGATGATAACCTTCTAACTGGTCTACCTGCCTCAAGTCTCTCCCCACTCCAATCCATCCTCCACTCCACTGCCAAGGTGATTTTCTCAAGTACGGGTCTGACCATCACCCACTATTCATTTAACTCCTAATACATCCAGAATCAGATACAAACTCCATTTGCCATTCCAAGTTCTTCACACCCAGGTCCCTTCCTTCCTTTCCATTCTTCTTACACTTTACTCTTTCCACTTGCTCTCTGATACACTGACACTTGCCTTCTTGGTTTTCCTCAAACATGACACTGCATTGCCTGGATTCACATCTTGGTGTTTGCCGTCTCCCATTAGTGGCCTACCCTGCCTCCTCACCTCTACCTCTTGGTTTCTTTGGTTCCCTTCAAGACCCAGCTCTAATCCCACCTTCTGCAGAGGCCCCACCCCAGACCCTGAAGCTAGTAATGCCTTCTCATCCACCTACTGTGTAAATCTTGCATGTACATGACATTTTTATTCTTTCTACTCCATGGGAGCTCCTTAAAGCAGGGATTGTGTTGTCCTTCTTCATGACCCCAGTGCTTGGCATCATGGCTGTCATATAGAAAGTGCTTAATAAATGTGTGCTGACTGACTTCACTTCGCTGGACCTTCATTAAATGTGTAACATAGGGACAATAATAACCACAATGCATTTCTCTGAATTCAAAAATTCAATTCACTCCAGGAAGTATTTTAGACCATAGAATGTGGTTATAAGGAAAGTTCTTTAGGGTCCTGGATGTGCTATGTAAATATCAGCCACCTTCCAAAATATTTGATACCATCACTGGTATTATCATTATTACTATAATTATCCCATGGACATTAATTTAAGTGAAATCCTAATCTATTGTATTTTTAAAAATTAGAATTTTGATTGATAACAATTTTGACTATAATGTGTTTTCTCCAAAGACAAAGGTTCAAAGTTTTGAAAGCTACCCAAGATGTTGCAATTTTTTAGGTGAGTTCAATCATTTTTCTATATTTATTCCACGCTGAAATATCACCCATGCACAGAAGAAAATTATAGCTTCACACTGGCTTTTTATTTTAGTAAATAGAAAATTTAAAGGGTAACCTGTCTTTAAAAAGAGGTATTTCTCTAATCTTCAACTAAGACGATAGGGTGCTGTGTCTGAAATATAATCACAAGCTCCTTCTCCCATGAAGCCCTGAGGTGTGCGGTAGAGTCACAATTATGCCATTTCTGTGGAAGTCAGCTCTCTTGCCTTCCTGAAATATAATCATCCAGTCACATGTGTTTGCTTCTGAGGCATGTGCAGCACCTTTGTGTTCTTAGTACCCAGGGCCAGCTTCATTTTATTTGTATCCAAGGTGTGATATTTTAATAGGACACAATCTAATATCTAAGAAAATAAGCACAGAGATGGGGGTAGAGAAGGGTCTGAATGGAGAGTAGAGAGTTTCTCTGGGTCATAAGAAAGCATCCAATAAGGAATGGAAACTAGTGTCACCACTTGGGAAAGATGCAAGGAAGTTATGAGAAGAGAACAGTGGTATTAGTCATTCCATCAATGAGTTCAAGCTCCAGGAGCCTTGGAGATAAGATATTCTTTAAATAAAACCAAAAAAAAAATATCACATTGATCCCTATTTTAACATTATGGTCGTTTCCTGATATGATCCCATTCCCAACTCCATGAGATAGTAAAGAGAGAAAACATCTAAGTCAAGCCAGCCAAAGCAACAGCCCTGTTGGAGAGCGCATACATTGCTCCATAGCCCAGCATCTCCATCTCTCCAAGACATGAAGGGATCCACATTCCCTCATGTTGTATCGGGTCATTTGCTGCCCTCATTTGGATCATGAGCTTCTTTTCAGAAATAAGACTGGATTTCACTGTAGGAAATTTGAAGGTCAGGAAGTCATGTTTTGGTAGGGTTCTGGGAGCCCCAAGTGGCCTCCATCAGTAGCCTTTGCTGAACACCAGTGGAGGATGTATACAGAAAGAAGGAACCAAGGAGGATGATTCAATTCTTATGGAAAGTACCATCAGGAGGAGGAGAACTTGTAGTTGATTTTTTTTTGTAGTTTTTTTTTTTTCCTGAATTTCACACCAGTTTATTTTGAGAAGGATAAAAGAACAACTCCATAAAGATCACACTGGGGAGAAAACTGACACAGATAAAAGAGTCGACCATAATAATAAGTCTAAGGTTCTATAGATCAACCATCCCATGTTCCGGACCTAATTAGCTTCAACAGAGTCCATTT
This sequence comes from Vombatus ursinus, assembly GCF_900497805.2. NCBI lineage: Eukaryota > Metazoa > Chordata > Mammalia > Diprotodontia > Vombatidae > Vombatus > Vombatus ursinus. The sequence goes on along the minus strand of NW_020954623.1, from coordinate 2,878,420 downwards.
CTGAAGATGTTGCTAATCAATGAGACATTCCCTCTTACTCCTTCTTGCAGCCTCATACAGAGTTTCTCGCATGGTATCATGTCCACCAATTCATATTAGGGACTTTGATCAATGGTCTTTGGAGAAAAGGCAAAAATCTGAAGATTTTAAGAGGTATCTCTGAAGAGCTCTGAAGTTCGATTATCCAGATGTCAATCTAGAATTCAATGATCTGTTACCTGAATGAAAAAGACCCCTGGTCAGACAGACAGACAAGCAGACTGACATACAGAAGGGGTAGAGATGAGATGAAAAGAGACAGGTTGGAATGGAATGAGATGGGTCAAAATGAGAGAGCTCGTTTCAATATAACAAAGAAGATTTACTGTTAACAGCAGCAGAGTTCCTTTGGTTAGAATTCCCATAAACAAAATCTAATATATTGGCCTGAGTATTTAGATTTTTGTTTACCTCTCTTGACTACTACTAAAGAAAAGCACCTTCTAAGTGGATTGGCTGGGAGTGGGGACAGCAAGGAAAACCCTAAAGTACTAGACATCATCACCAACTGAAGCCCAGTCAATTAAAAACCAGAGTTAAACTGTCCGGGAGATTGGGCCAAGGGAGGGGGAGCTAAATACCTTGGAAAATAAAATCCCATTCACAGGACACCACTTCCAAGGATATTTACAGGTGTGTCCCTCCTTTCAGAAGTTCCTAGAGGTGCTGATTCATTCTTGCAAAAGAGATACAGATACACTAGGAACAGCTAGGTGGTGCAATGGATAGAGCACTGGCCCTGAAGTCAGGAGGACCTGAGTTCAAACTTGGTCTCAGACACTTGACATTTACTATGTGACCCTGAGCAAGTCACTTAACCCTGATTACCTCGCAAAAAAAAAGATACACTAGCAGTAATTGTGCTTGTTACACAGTCATCTTCACCATACAAAATGATTCCTGTCCTTTGAAAAGCCAGTTCTAATCAGACTTTTAAAAGAGGATGTAATTTACAAGAAGTTGCTGTATTCTTGATATTTCAGGACAGTTTATTGTGCAGAAGGAAGGAGGATGGGAGCTCATAGTGATGCAGCCACCAAGAGTGATAAGTGAGGAACCCACGCCCAGTCGGAGACTGGTTTAAGGTCCTCCGTCGCTGCTCTGAGCTGGGAGCTTCACCTCCTCTACCTCCTCTCAACACACCACTGCCACCCGCTGCTAACACCAAGGGTCCACGGAGGATCTCTCTGGGTACAAAGGCTCCTACCTTCTCAAAGCAAATCAATTCAGCCCAATTCAACTCAATGTACCAACATTAAAAGCCTGTCCTTGTGCTGGAAGGCCCTAGGAATGCAAAGACAAAAACATTTTCTGTCTTCAAGGAGTTTACCTTCAATTCATTCACTTCTCCGTCTTAAGTCTGGGGAAATTGGGTCTCTCATGTCATGGGCTTTGGGAGACTCCTCACTGTGGAATCTGCAGGAACCTAGATCCACAAGACCCCGTACCAAAGTAGCAGCAGCCAAACCCCGGACAGGGAAATGTGAATGTGATGCCATAATGAAGGAATCACCTTCTGGCCTACTTCTCCAAACCACCTGAGGAAACATGAATGCCACAACCCTTGGCAACCATTGAGACTCTGGATCCAGAATCCTGTTGACATCAGAACCTCTCCCCAATCCAAAATCTCCCTTGCCAGGCCTCTTGCCAATAGGACCTAGTCAGAGAGTCAGGTCTATGGCACCAGCATCACCCAGGAGCCACATCCATGCTCTATTCACAGGATTTCTTCTAATGGTGCCTCCAGCCCCCCTATCTCAGAACGAGAGCAAGGACTTCACCCTAAATGTGAGAGTTTCAACCAAACTGAACTATTTGTTGTCCCTCGCTTAAAACATTCCATCTCTGGGTTCCAGGCCTATGCATGACTGTCCCTCATGCCTGGAATGCCTTCCCTCATTCCCTTTGCCTCCTAAATGTTCCTAGTTTCCTTCCAAATTCTGTTTGAGAGCACCTTGAGAATGTGATAATTAAATATTTGTAACCCAGTGATCCTACCTCATCTCCCTTGTCCACTGGTGTCTAAGAGAGAACAACCTAACATCAACCTCCATTATCACAGGGCTCCTCTCCTTAACTAGTATGACTTTCCCATCCTGTGTCTAGTAAACGCCTAGCTCTTTCTACCCAGTGCCTGCTGAGGGAAAGACCTTATGGCTCTCTGGAATTCTTCCTTTCTGCCACTCACATATCCAACGAGTTGTCAGGAGTTAGTGATTCTACTTTCATATGTCTCCCCTTCTCCATTCACATAGCCACAACCCAAGTTCAGGCTCTCGTTAGCTCGTCTGCACTATTGCAAAAGCTTCTTCACTTCATTAGACTCTCAGCTTCCCATTTCGCCTCTCTATAATCCATCCTTCACTGAGCTGCCAAAACAATCTTCCTAAAGCACATTCACTCCCCAACTTAAATGTCTCCAATGCCTCTCCACTAACGCTAGGAAAAAATGCAAAATCCTTGGCTTGGTACTTAACCACCATCTGGTTCCCATCTATCTTTCAGGGCCATTTTTTCATGGTCTCCCCTTCATACAATCTATATTCCAGTCAACTAACCTCCTTGTTTATCCCTTAACTAGTATTCTTTGCAGGGAAGGAGCAGGGAGGGAAGGAGTGAAAGAGGTAGAAATGCTGATGAAAGAAAAAAGCAAGGAAGGAAGGAAGGAAGCAAGGAAGGAAGGGAGGGAGGGAGGGAGGGAGGAAGGAAGGAAGGAAGGAAGGAAGGAAGGAAGGAAGGAAGGAAGGAAGGAAGGAAGGAGTTCTTCACAGCTCAAGAATAGGACTGGCTTTAGTCAGATACACAGCAGGTTAAGAAAGAATATTCCACTTGGATAAAAGCTGCTTGTTAAACCTAAGCAGTCAAAGGTTCTGTTTTGCAGAACAATAGAAACATCTGGCACCACTCATCTTCCAAAAGGATAAGCTTTTGATTTCCTATAAACAAAAAGGCGAGGTCCCAGTTCATTTACTTCAGTCCCCAGATGGAGACGAGATCTCAGCCAGGTGTGCCCCTTCCAACAGAACAGATCTTGACCCACCCACGCCTTTTGCTTCTGTGCTTGCCAGGGTCTTTCCATGAGAGGCAGGAGAGAAACCACAGCATCAGTGAAAGAAAAAGGTTGTCAAGGTCTAGAAGGGGAAAAGAAGAGAGTCTGTATATTATTCCTGTGAAAATTCTAGATTATTTTATTAGATGGGTGGTAAACACAATGCCACCCAGCTGAAATGTATTAAAGCATAAATGGCACATCTCATGTGTTCTGGTGGTTTCAAAAAAACCTCCTCACAAGCAGGAGACAGAGGTAGGGTTAGCAGTCAGTCTGTGTGAAAGGGATCTGGGGGTGTCAGTGGAGTTGAAGGAGTGATACGGCAGCCCAGAAACCTGATGGAGGCTGGGAATGATGAGGGCAGGGTCCTGCTGCTTTCTGCTTGGGGACACGACAGCTGGGATGTTCTGTGGAGTTCTGGACACCCAATTTGGGGAAAGATCAAAGAAAGACAGTCCAAAAGAAAGCAACCAGGATTAGGAAAAGCCTGTATGTCATGTCAGGCATTGGTTTAGGGACCTGGGCTTCTTCAGTTTGGAGAAGAGGTGGCCTACTCACAGGACATGGCCACCACCTTCAAGGATTTTAGGTACCTGTGGAAGAGAGGGTAGCCTTCTTGGCTCAGCAGTGGGGAGAGAATGAGGAGCAGTGGATGATGCTTCCGAGAGGTCAATTGAGGCTGGAGGTCAGCAAAATCTTCCTATTAGAGAGAGCTGCCCTGGCGGGGGGGGGGGGGGGCAGGATGGGGAGCTGGGGGTTACCTCTTTTTGGAGATTTGATGGCCAATTTCCAAGCTCACCAAAGAGACAATTCTTTTCTGAGCATGGGTTAGATTTCACAGCAACAGATGCTTTCCTGTTGTGAGGTACTGGCATTCTATGAGCATGATGGGTGGATACCCTAGAGAACTCGATTGATCTGCAATCAGAAAGAGCTGGGCTCCAATCCTGCCTCTGATATTTAGCACCTGAGGGACCGTGGTCAAATCTTTTCATCTCGCTGAGCCTCAGCTTTCTGAATAAAACAGGGAATGTGCCACTTGCCTTTATTTATGCTTATAAGAATAAAATGAGATAACATTATAAAGTACTTCCCAAACCTTAAGCAGTGATAGCTACTTCAGATGAGAAACTGGGGCCCAGTGATCCCCCAAAGGTGCACGAGTAGTGCGTGGGGGAGCAGACCTCCTGACACCAGATGCGTTCTTTCCTCTGTCCCAAGCTGCCTCTTTTAGTGAGCTCTGAGGGTAGGATTCAAAGGGACCAGGGACAGGGAAGAGAAAGAAAGGAGAGCTAGAACATGGGCTGGACCAAAGGCTGACTCAACTCCTTCAATTTCTTTTTGTTCTGACTTCTCTGCATTTGTGAGCAAGGACCTGCAACCAAGGTCTGGATAATGAAATTTCAATTCAAGAAAGATGTATTAAAGTGCCTACTTTGTGCAAGGCAGTGAGGCCTAGTGGATGAGAAGTCAGTGCCATAGTCAGAAAGTCCTGAGTTCAAGCTGCTTCTGGTATGACTGTATGTGTGACCCTGGGCAACCTGCCCCCCATCTCTCATTTGCTCAGTCAGCCCTAAGACTTTAAGGAACAGACAGAGCAGGGACTCTGAACTGGGAGAGGGAGTACCCTTGCCTGAACCAATGAAATCCCACATTTGGCCCAAAAGCTGTGCCAGGGACTCTTCTGGGCATTAGCACTATGAAATAAAAGCAGATCAAAGCAGCCACTGCTTTCCAAGGTCGTGCATCCCCTAGGAAGTGGAGTTCATAGGACATGCTGTAGAGACTTGTGAGTTTGTGAGTGAAGGGTCTCTCTGCACCACCAAACATGGCAGTCCCTCCGTGTCTTAGGAGAAGGTCACTTTAAGAGTTGCTGTGTCTAGGAAATGAATTAGTGTATCACCAAACTAATGACAGAGACCTCCAGTCTTAGCTACAATAGTCCTTAGCAAATGGTCATCCTGCCTGAGCCCAAGCCTGTATTTGAAGTTTTCCAGTTACGTCGGTGATTGTCCTTTGTTCTCGAAGAAGACCAAAGTGACATCACTGTAGTAGAGTCAAGTTTCAGTATGTCTGACTGTGGCAGACCAGACCAATACAAACTCAGAATGTTTTACCACAGGTTGGGCACAAATAGTCCATGTGAATGTTTGGGGTGGATTCTCTAAATTTGCACATCTCGTGTCTCTTTTGAGTTACTTCCATTCTGCTTGGTTCACAGAGCACAGCACCTTCTCTGATGAGGACACGCCATGATGGGCAGTCCTGTGCCAGAGTCTCCCATGTCTCAAAATCGATTCCAAAGTCCTTCGGAAAGACCTTGAGAGTGTCCTTGTATGGCTTCTTCTGACCTCCATGTGAGCACTTGCCTTGTGTGAGTTCTCCATAAAAGAGTCTTTTAGGCAAACATGCATTTGGCATTCAAACAACATGGCCAGCCCCCTGGAGTTGCACTCTCTGCAGTAGAGTTTGTATGCTTGACAATTTAGTTCAAGACAAGACCTCATTGCTTGGTACTTTATCCTGCCAGGTGATCCTCGGAACCTTCCTAAGACAATTCAAATGGAAGCGATGCAGTTTCCTGGCATGGCGCTGGTAGACTGTCCAGGTTTCACAGGCATACAACAGTGAGGTCAGCACAATGGTTCTGCAGACCTTCAGTTGGGTGGTCAGTCTAATACCTCTTCTATCCCACACTTTCCTTCAGAGCCTCCCAAACACTGAGCTAGCTCTGGCAATGCGTGTGTCAACCTCAGTATCGATATGTACATCCCTGGAAAGTATACTGCCAAGGTAAGTGAACTTATCCACAGCATTCCAAATTTCTCCATTTGCCATAACTGCTCCATGTATGGATGGTGTGATGCTGGCTGGTGGAGCACCTGTGTTTTCTTGGTGTTAATTGTTAGGCCAAAATTAGCACAAGCATCAGAGATCCATACTTTGCTGCATCTCAGCTTCAGATGTTGCATGGAGTTCACAATCATCTGCAAATAAAAAAATCATGCACCAACTCTCTCTCCACTTTAGTCTTGACTTGTAGCCTTTTCAAATTAAATAATGTACCATCAGTGAGGTAGCTGACCTTGATGCCATGTTTATCCTCACTGAAGGTATCTGACAACATTGCTGAAAACCCTGATGAGTTCCAGTTACATAAAACATTCTAGAGAGCTTTCAAACATGCAGGATCGATCATCACCACAGCAAAACAATGCACTCACCCTACCTACTGCAATATATGCAGCAATAAGTAAATGACAATTACTATCAACTAGGAGCTAACACATGGGCATATCAAGGCATGCTCCATGGAGAATGCATGACTCCATGTGGGGGGATGCTGTCACGTTGACACAAAGGCTTCCTTAGTTCTCTTCTGATGTCCAAGAGCAATTTCAAGGACAGTAATTTTACCTCCATGTCCCAAGTGTTCACAGGCTATATTAAAGGCCTCGGGAGTATAAATTCTTCCTGACCTTCATGAACAGGTGTCACAGAGAGATTTACTTTATCCATTCTTCTCTAAGAAAAGGTCTCTCAGGGGATTATTGATTCATTTGGAGAAGTATTAAGATTTGGTATTCTGTCTCCCAGGTTGAATAGTGAGCAGAACAGCTTCTAGGCCACCTAAGTGCCAGAGATGCCTTTCACAGAGTCAGTTTTAGATCTGGGAGCTAAGAAGTGAAGAAAGCATGGGGTCTCCACTCCACGACTTACAGGTGTGGTAATCAAGGCCAAGAGAGGGGACCCGGACCTCCCAGTCATACATCGACCTAGAGGATGACCTGAGGCTTGAACTCTGCTCTTCTGAGCCCCTGCCTTGCTCCTCTACCATTTCACCATGCTGTATTTCTTGTTTGATGCCAAAAATAGAAGAGAAAAATACGAAAATTCATCATGGAAATGTCTCCTAGTCTTACATGTGCCTGGCCCAGAAGTGGGTATGCTCACACAAGATCACCAGAAGGGAGGCAAGGCATGTTTAACAACAGTCATGAGCCTGAAATGAGCAGAGAATTTTTGTCTTAGCCCATGGGGGTCCTTCTGGCTTCCCATGCACCCAGAGAACTCTCCCCGGGAGCCCAGTGTGACCTGGTTGGCTGGTTCTTTCTCTTGATTTTCCTTCCAGATAAATATATCAGTTCAGCCCCTGACTTCTGTTCCAGATCGCCCTTTCTCATCTTTGCACCAATAATGTGGAAGCTTTGGAGGTATTATTCCTCTGATTTGACACCCATAAGGACCAGATCAGCACAACTTGATTCTATTAATGACCAAAGAGTGGATCTTGGCTTGAAATAAAGAAAAAACTTCTTAATAATGAAGAGGTCTCCCAAAGTGGCACAGGCCCCCTCCAAAGACAGTGGGCTCCCCCTCACTGGAAGTTTCTAAGCCAAAAAGGGATGACTACTTGTGGAATACGTTATAGAGGGACTCTGATTGCTGGCATGGTCACCGTAGGCCCTACTGACCTCCAGGAGCCTTCTAGCTTCAAGACTCCAACTCTGTGTCCATGAACCCCGCTGTTTCAACTGTCTGTTCATGATGGGAGAGTGCCACACCAACCATGCTAAACCAATAGACACCAATGGTGGCTCTCCAAACCACACTTCAGGGCTGACCAGAGAAGATCAGTGAGAGAAAACCAGCCTGAAGAGGCAGGTGGCCAGACTAAAGCAGACATCGCAGTGGTTATGGACATAGTGGGGCAGGCACCCCTACCTTTACCCAGACTATTAATCATCATGGAAAAACCTAGAAGGAACACCGGCAGGAGCCAAGTGACAAAGTAAGTAGCTCACGGATTTGTAATCTGAAAGACTTGAGTTCAAATGCAACCTCGGGCACTTTACTAGCTCTAGGGCCCTAAGCAAGTCATTTCACCTCTGTTTGCCAGTTTTTTCATCTGTAAAATGGGGAAAATCATAACACTTACCTTCCAGGATTGTTGTGAGCATCAAATGAGATAAAATATTTAAAGCATTTTGCCAACGTTAGGATGCTATGCAAACATTAACTATTACTAGTATGAACCCAACAAGAGACTTCACACATGGACAGTGCCCTAGGGCTGACTCAGGCTGAAAAGACAATTGACTGGGCAGCCCTAGGTCTGGTTCTCAGGGCATTGTAGGCACTTAAGAAATGACTGATTGGCCATCTTCACTTTCCTTCTGCTTTCCTCCGGAGACTTCTCCTCTTGCTCCATAGATTCCTTCCTTCCCTATGTTGCCCAATCCACTGAGTTCCCCCTTTGTAAGTACGAATGCATTTGCTGACATCTGATGCCAATGTTTGCTTTGGGGTCACCACTGTTGAGAGGATGCCACTGACTCGCAGCTGCCCTATCTCTCTCCATTGACCTTCAAACCAATAGCAATTGTGATTCTTCACAGATCATGGTGATCCATAATCCTCAGCCTGGAACACCAGGAAATTTTTCTGAGGCAGGCCACCAGTCTACAAGCCTTTCTCAGGAGATGGACTGCTTGTGGGATATCACAGAGGGCAGGGGAGTTCCTGCAAGCTCAGCAATTTGGACCCTTGGCACAGTCTACCCACTTGTTCTCATCCTGTGTGATTCAATCAGTCAATCAATAAGCATTGCTTAAGGACCTACTATGTGCCAGGCACTGTGCTAAGCACTAGGCATATGAGCCCACTATTCCCAGTACCAAGGTGTAGTAGAAGAAAGTGGGCCCTCTGTTTAGAGAAGAATGTGTTTATACTTACTTTCTTCTTGTTATATAATCTCAGTAAACTATCATTTTCTAAAAGCTACAATGATGGCAATTGGTTAAATGAGACCCAGGCACTAATCACTGAGTCAATCAACGTCATAGGGGAGATAATAACCAGCATCAGCTAATTTTGGGGAGAATACACTGGAGTGGGGGCTCAAGGTGATAACCTGAGAGGAAAGACATCCCTAATTCTCATGGCTACCACTAGAACCCTGAAGGGGATATTTAGCCAACCTTGTTCTAGAGACCTATCTTGACAGTGGCAGAGGGAACTGGGTCATGGAACCCAGAGACTAGATAATAAATCATAGGCTGCCCAATCATGGCCTCTGTACATCTCACCAGTGACCTCATCTACAATTTTTTGGAGGCAATCAGGGTTAAGTGATTTGCCCTCAGATCCTCCTAATCCAGGGCCATGCTCTATCCACTGCACCACCTAGCTGCCCTGACCTCATCCACAATTGTCACTATCTGGAGATCATGGTGCTCTGTGACCTGTAGCTACATGACCTCATCAGGCATATTGCTGTCCAAAGGTGACTTTTTGCAGCCTGTGACTCATTCCCCATCCCCTTCATTTTCTGTGAGGAGTTTGTTACGAGATCTCTGGATTCCAAGATTACAGGAAGAATGCTATTTGCCAGACAAACCCCAGAACAGATGTGCTGCTCAGTCTCAATTATCTGCCCATCTTAAGAGTCAGGCAAAGAAGGGACATGATTCTGATAAAGTGTTGGATTCTATCTTTAAAAGAAGCACAAAATTAAAGCAGCCAATTAAATGATTAACCAGATTGGAGAGCACGTCCTTCACACATCTGGAGAACAGTGGGGGATTTCTGCTTCTGAGCACCTGCTACTGGATGTGAGAATGTATGAAAGAGCTCATCAGCTAAAGACTGTCACTGAGCAAACGACTTCTAACAGCATCCTAGCTACTGGGTTAAAGGAAGCCACACTATGGAAAGGGGAAATTCTGCTAAGTGGCTAGCAAAGCTGTCCAATCCTACCCCAGACCTCATTTCGAAAGCTGGGCTGTGGGTGTGTTCGAGGACAAAGAAGCTCCAGGAGCCCCAGTGGAGCTGTCTTGAGTTCAATGATTTTTTTTTACAGCAAAGCAGGCCTTAGGGCCTCACCCCTCAAATTTCCAGATGGCTTCTCTGAAATTCAATCAGGTCAGGCTGTAAGTGCAGGTCTTGGAATTTGTTACCATTGATTTGACGTGTCATCAACCTTTCTTCCAACTTGGCACATATTCTGTGTGGGCAGCAAGTCACTGATGAAATGGGGACTCTTTTCTTAGAACCATTGATTCTGAAACCTGTCTCTCCATCAGAGTTCAATGAGAGGGTGCTGATGATAATGAGTTCTGCTGAGATTACCTCTGCCAAAAGCATTAGGCACCAGACACAACCAGGTGTGATGGACAGCACTCTGACCCTGAGAGCACCCTGAAGGGCATTCCCAGACTCCCTTCTTACTAACTAATACTCTGAGCCTCAGTTTCCTCATTTGTAAAAATGATGATTAATTATACTTGTACTGCCTGCCTCACCATTCTATTGTGATGAACAGATGGGATAATGGATGTCAGAGTTTTCTAACCTTAGAGTTGAAGATATGAATAACAGTGACCTTTAGTGAGAAACAAAATCAGAATTTTCAGAACCCGGAGAGCCCCTATCTGAAGGAGCAACCAGAGCGCAGGGGAAAATGTAATGCTCCCATTTTAAAGATTGGTCCACACACAATCTCAAAGCTGGGAAGAATGGCAGTGGCATCTCTTCCAATCGATACCTGAACAAGAGGCCCCTCCAACATGGTAACTGGCCATTTGCTAGCACTTTACAGATGTTATCTCAGCAGATCCTCACAATAACACTGAAAAGGAGACTCCATGATCTCCATGGTACAGATGAGGAAACTGAGACAGAGGTGAAATGACTTGCCCAGGATGACACAGTTAGTGTCTGAGGCAGGATTCAAACTCTAATCTTCCTGACTCCTGGTCCAGTCCTCTATCCACTCTCATCTAGCTGCTGACCTGCCCAATACAGGGGTTATCTGACATCTGCTTGGAGATCTCCGGGGCAGAGGGACCTGCTATTGCTTTGAGCCCCTGACTGGGGCTCCAGTTGCTGGCTGCTAGTATCAGCTGAGGCTCCAAGAAATAAGATGAAGCAGTGCTGACTTGGTGCTTATCAGGGGCAACTGTGTACAAATCAGGGTCAGCAGAGCTGTAAATGGTGCCTTAAGTGCTGCCAAGGGCTTCTTATCTCATTTGAGCCTCACAACAAGCCCTATGAGCTGGGGAGAAGGATCTAAAAGGAACTGAATCTGTGTGTGTGCATGTGCGCACGTGTGTATACACATGTGCACGTGTGTGCTGTGCTGTGTGCACATGTGTATTGCATGCATGTGTACATATATGAGAATGGATGCGTGTGTGAGTGTGTGCATGTGTATATGCATGTCTGTGTGCATGTCTATGTGTACATGTGTGTAGTCATGTGTGCATCTATGTGTGTGAAGGCACATGTGCGTGTGTGCGAGCGCGCGCGCGCGTGTGTGTGTGTGTGTGTACGTGTGTGTGTATGTTTCCTGGAGAAGATAGGATTGGGAACATGACATACATCTTTAAGGATTCAATGGATGATCTCAGTGAAGAGAGATTATGCTTGTTTTGCCTGATTTTACTGTCCAAAACTCTTAGCAGTGAAGGAAAGTAAGAGAGGCAAACTTGCTCTTGACATAAGGAGGGTATTTCTGGCACCATCCCAAAGGGGAATGGGCTACCTTGGAGGCAGTGGGCTTGCACTCCCAGAAAGTCTTCAAACAAAAGCTAGATGTCAGCTTGCTCAGTGGGTGTGGATTTGATTAGATATAATCTGAAATAAGGTTTTCTTAAATGAGCAATGCAAAGAAATGGAAGAAAACAATAGAATGAGAGGGACAAGACAATTTAAGAAAATCAGAGATATTAAGGGAATGTTTCATGCAAAAATGAGCATGACAAAAGACAAAAATGGTAGGGACTTAACAGAAGCAGAAGAGATTAAAAAGAACTAAACTAGAACTGTCTTAAATCATAATCGGGTGGTTACCTAGTCAGTTATCCTGGAAAAATGAGGTCAAGTGGACCTTAGAAAGCATTACTAATAATAAGGCTAGAGGAGGTGATGGAATTCCAGCTGAGTTATTTAAAACCCTAGAAGATGACGCTGTTAAAGTACTGCACTCAATACATCAGCAAATTTGGACAACTCAACAGCGACCACTAGATTAGGGAAGATTAGTTTATGTCCCAATCCCAAAAAAGGGCAATGCCAAGGAATGGTCACATCACCCAACAATTGCGCTCATTTCACACACCAGCAAGGTTATGCTTAAGATTCTGCAAGCTAGGCTTCCAGCAACGTGTGAACCAAGAATCACCAGAAGAGCAGGCTAGTTTTTGAAGAGGCAGAAAAACTAGAGACCAAGTTACCAACATTCACTGGATTATGGAGAAAGCAAGGGAGTACCAGAAAAACCTCAACTTTGTTTCATTGACTGCACTAAAGCCTTTGACTGTGTGGATCACAGTAACATGTAGAAAGTCCTCAAAGAGATGAGAGTGTTAGATCATTCGACTTGTCTCCTGAAGAACCTGGTGAAAGAGGACAGTGTAAAAGCTGGCTTGAAGCTTAACATGAAAAACGTATGATCTTAGCAACTAGTCGCACCACTTCCTGGCAAATAGAGAGAGAAAAAGTGGAAGCAGTGTCATATCTTAAATTCTTTGGTTCAAAGATTACTGTAGACGGTGACTGTTGTCATGAAATTAAAAAGATGCTTGCGCTTTAGAAGGAAAGTTAAGGCAAATCTGGACAGCATATTCAAAAGCAGAGACATCATCTTGCTAACAAAGGTTTGTATGGTCAAAGCAATGGTTTTTCCAGAAGCAATGAATGTCCGTGAGAGTTGGACTCTGAGGAAAGCTGAGTACCACAGAATCAAGACTTTTGAATTGTGGTGTTGAAGAAGACTTTTGAGAGTCCCTTGGACGGCAAGGAGATCAAATCAGTCAATACTTACAGAAATTAATCTAGACTATTCACTGGAAGGTCGAATACTGGAGCTGAAGCTTATGTACTTTGGTCACATAATGAGAAGATGGGATTCATTGGAAAAGATCCTCATATTGGGAAAGATTGAAAGCAAAAACAAAAGGTGATGGCAGAGGATGAGATAGATAGGGTCATGGAAACAATGAAAATAAACTTGGATAGACTTCAAGAGAAAGTGGAGGATAAAAGAGTCTGCTGTGCTGTGGTCACATAGTCACAAAGAGTTGTACATGACTGAACAACAAAAATCTGAAATTCACAGGTTGTTATTCCAGTCTTATCAGCTTAGGAAACTGAGGTCATATTCCTTAGCCATAGTCACCTCACTGGTCAGAGTCCAAGGTGGAATTGGCCTCAGAAATGAGAGATGAACTCAGATCTCTCCCAATCAAAGCTCCATCATTCTTTTCCCCTCCACCACCGCTGCCTCCCCAAAGGCACCTATATTTGAATACTTGCTCTGAAAGAATTACAAATCTTCATTACCCAAAGGAATGAATCTCTAATGGTGTTATTTCAGGCTCTGGCAGGAGGGGAGATATATTTAGGTGTAGGAGGCATACCCCTTAAAGCACAGTATGTGGGATGTCACCTATTCTGCCTACTAATAAGCCTAAATCTACAAGAAGGCACAACATATGGGGTGAACCTGTTTAGAATTTGCTGTTTCAAAATCCTGAAACTCTCCATCAGAAAGATTCAAGTGTATTCAGACAATCTTCTCAACTCTTCTCTTCTCTTTCTCATTCTTCCTTGGGAGACAAGAGATCAGCATATCTGGGCATGAAATTGGATGAGATCTGCCATTTATTTCTAATTGATCAAAAGTGTTCTGTTTCCTGCCTAGGGCAAGGAGCTGTTTAACACAGAGGAACCAGGGAGTGTGTGTGTGTGTGTGTGTGTGTGTGTGTGTGTGTGTGTGTGTGTG
>NW_020954623.1:2810397-2864533 GCF_900497805.2 Vombatus ursinus | reverse complement strand
GTGTGTGTGTGTGTGTGTGTGTGTGTGTGTGTGTGTGTGTGTGTGTGGGCAGGGGGTGTTTATGTCTATTCATAGTTTCAACATCTTTTTTTTCTTTTAAAGTTCTACCCCAAATGTTTGTGACATAAACAAGCATATAAATTGAAATCATATAATTACTGTCATCAAATCAAAGTTATAGGCTGATTATACTTCCCTCACAGATGCACCAGGGTTGAGAGCATTGTTCTTTCCCAAGAGAATGCTGACGGCCTCTACGTGATTCCATTTCTGTGAATAACTATCTCTTCTCCCCAGTGCTCAAGCATCCACAGAAATAGACCAGCTCAAATGCATGGCTAGAAGAGCCTGACATTCCCATCCCCAAGGAGTTGGCAGAGCTGGGGCATCAGCTGCTTTCTGACTCACACAGGGCAATCTCTGTCTGTGATAGGTGCTTCTGAAAGCAAGACAGCAAAATGTCCCCTGCAATTTGCAGCCAGGTATGGGACCATGAAACATTTTGAAATCCATGCCTGATCATTTGGCAACATTCCATGAAAAGTGATCCCCGATGGCAAAAGGGAGCGATTGATTCCAGTCAAGCTGTGGATTTACTATCAGAGATTAGCCCAAGCAATGTCAACTGAAAAGACAAAAGCTCTGGTGTGAGAAGTGTTGATGTCCTTAATGAAATCTAAAACGCCAACATTCCAACAGGCAAATGATAGCTTCTTATCCTCTTTCATCTTCCAAAAAACAACCAGTCCCATGAGGAACTGCCTGGGGAAGGCCAAGCAGATGATGGCTGTAATAAAGAAGACTCCACCATGAGGGTGTTGATTCTTTGGAAGTCATCAGATCTGTCTTGTGCACGTGTTTATAGTACATGACATGGAGGCCATGGGAATGTGCTTAAGACAAGGAGGGAATTAAGAAGTTGTAGTTAAAGATGTTTTTCCCAGCCCTATCCCCATGTCCAACAGAAATGGAGGTTTGTCTGGAAGATGAAGGTCTTCTAGGCCAGGTTCTGACTGGATATCAGATGCCAGGAAGGTGCTGCATTGAGCATTAGACACTAGTCAAGCTATTTCAACAAGCATTTATTAAATATCTTCTACGTACCCTATTCTGTGACAATAGCTGAGGTTGCAAAGAAAGGCAAAAACAGTCCTTGTCCTCAGGGATCTTAAATTCTAACAGAGGGACAACCCTTAAACATCTATACACAGACAAGATACATAGACAGAAGACACTGGCATTAAGGTGTCAATCATTTAATAAGATTTTATTAAGTTCCTTCTATGTGCCAGGCAGTGTTCTAGGGACCAGGGATACAGATATTTAAAAAATGTAACAATCCTTACTTGACAAGAGCTTATAGTCTAAAAGATGGGGGGGGGGTGCTATTAGGTCCACAGCTAATTTTTACCTGATGGCGTTTGACCACATGGCTATCATAGCTAGCCATTATTCCTGTGCTGGATAGAACTTAGATTTTTCTCTTCAGTTCTGGTTGTTTATCTATATTACAGATTGTTTACTGCGGACCCTATTCTGCTTTCTGGTGTGCGCACTCAGTTCTGAGACCCATCCATTCCTAGACTCCACTATGCAACACTCCCCACTTTTCAGGTGTTTTCTTTGCTCTGGGAGAAAGTCTGACTACTGTGCCCCAACCACTGTTCTGTCTTGACTCAAGCGAACATGGAAAGCTCCTTGTCTACCACGTCCCCCACCCACATCTATTAATTTGATTGGGCCAACGCTCCATACTTTCAGCTTCTTCGTTGTGATAGGTTGCCATGGATAGGACTGGAGGATTTGAGGGAAGTAATCTGAAGACCCCTTCCAGCAGACCATCTGTACTTAGAACTTCATTCATGGAAAGGAGGGAAGTGGAGAGCATTCTCAGATTTAGTCAATAAGTGATGCAAAATATGAAGATCTAATAAAGTTTAGGCCAAATGAATAGGGCAATTCCCATAGATGTGTCTGAAATATTGATATGCATCATGCTCTCCCCTTCTTAGTGTAATTAGGATTGAGGGAGGCCAACTTCCTTGCAGGAAATAGTAGGCTTTCAGGGGCTGGCTATGTAGATGTCTAGGAATTGTGGTCCTGGCAGAAAGTATAAATTTCCCTCATCTAGAGGGGAAGGATCATGAGACTTCAAGAAGGGGAGGTTCATTGTGGAGTATTTGATTTCTGTTTTGCTAAAAGGAGAGCATTGTGGCAGTAGCTACATGATGGTGGCCTGACAATTGGCAGTGAGATCAAAGGAGATTTTCAGAAGGTGGTTGGTGACATGAAACTGGGAGTTCCACTGAAGCAGCTTGAGGTATCTCCCAGCTCCCTGACCCTGCCCAGTCCAAGACTCTGACGAGCAATGCTGGGAGATCTAGGAAAGCCAGTGACGTGTTGGAACCCTTTTCACTTCCTGCAGACAAAGATGAATATAAATTTCAAGACAGCTCTATTTTTAAGTGGCTTATAATTTTTTTGAGGCAATCAAGGTTAAGTGGCTTGCCCAGGGTCACATAGCTAGTAAGTGTCTGAGGCTAGATTTGAAATTTTTCCTGACTCCAGGGCTGATGCTCTATCCATTCTGCTGCCTGGCTGCCCCAAGTTGTTTAAAATTTCTTAAAAGCAATCTTGCAATTGTTATAAAATGATGACCAGTGAGCCAGAGAATGTCTTGTGCTATTGATACAAAAGGAGAGAGGCAGAGAAAAGGGGCTTTGTCTATATTTAGGGGGTGGGAGGCAAAGGATTCTCCCCACACTCAACTTGGGGTTCAAGAAGTATGAGAGAGATCATAGTCAGAACTCCGCCAAAAGAAAAAAGTAGGCATCAGAATGGTGCTGTGGGAAACAGTACTAGACATGGACCATGAAGGACCTGGATGCCCACCCTGCAGTGATGAGTTGGGGCAGATTACAAGTTAATTTCAGGTTCAGTTTCTCCACAACAGTACCAGTTCAAAAAGGAAAATAGCCTTGATGGAGCACTTTGTGGCTTAGAAACTACTTAGCGTCCATTTATTTCATTCGACATGTAAAGCAGGGGCGCAGGAGGTGGGTACCAGGGCTTGAAGGCTGGCACCCAGGATTCCTCAATTTAGGATCTTAGTGGCTGGTTCTGCCCCCCACATAGAGAGAGGATAGATTAGAGATGGGAGGGACTGGAGGCAGGAAGCCAACCTTTAAAGCTCAATGAGAAATCTCATCCCAATGATGACACCTTTCGAACTGCCTGGGCCCATCCACCATATTCCCCTCTTAGGTGCATCGCACCAATGGCTACCTCCCGTCCTTGAAAAATGCCCCCTGTTTTGAATGAGGGGAAGTCTCAGACTGGCTCTCTGCAGGCACAGCTAAGTAGGCAGAAACCAGAGGTATCTCTCATCATGGGCCCTTTGGAACATGTGGATGCAGGCCTGCCTCTGCCCCTGGTTCATTCCCGTGACCCACAGACACTCAGTGTCCCTTCCAGGGAGCCCAGCTTTCCTGAGACACACATCCACACAGTGTTCTAATGCTTTCTAATTGGTCTTCTTGTCTTGGGTCTCTGCCTGGTCCAATTAATTCTCCCCACAGCTCCCAAAATTACTTTCCTGAAGTGTAAGTCTGACCATGTTATTCCAACTCCCCAGCCCTTTCTTTCTATGACAAAATAAAGTCCTTTGTTTAGCGTTCAAGGCTCTTCAAAACCCTTTTCATTCTCATTTTTTCCACTGCCCTCCAAACACACTGTGATCCAACTTGCTGTTCCTTGCCCATGACACACCATCTCCTATCTCCACGCCTTTGCATTGGCTGCCCTTCATGCCTGGAATGGTTTTCATTCCCCCTCAATTCCAGCTATTAGAGTCCCTCCCTACTTCAATAGGTTGCACTCAGTCACCACCTTCTGTAGGGGTCTTTCTTGGTGGCCCAGCTATCAGTGCCTTCCCCTCAGAGTTACTGTTCATCTATTCTTATATGTAAGCAATTATCTTCATGTTGTCTCCCCCATTAGAATTGAAGCTTCGTTAGGTCATTGACCATTGCTTTTCTGCATATCCCCAGAGCTTAGCCCAGCACCTGGCATGGAGGGGATGCTTAATAAATGTGCACTGGTTGATTAATCCACTCCAGAAATGCTCCATCTCAGTAATGCTTTAAGATTGCTCTGGATCCTTCTCCATGAAAATGGTCAGTCTCTAGAAGCCCTCCCACCCACATTCACACAGACACACAACAAAGAACCCTCCTTTCAGCCACCTTCATAGGATAAATACAGGTGCCCTCTAGCTCGAGGGAAGACCAGGATTACTACACATCAGCATGATTGGAGGGTAACTCTATTGGGGCTCAGAGGTTTAGGGGTGGCAGAAAGGGGCAGAAGCTTTAGAAGAGACCAATGATGGGCATAGAGAAGAGACTTCTGGGCTTAGAATATGAAAGACCTGCATTCCAAAACCTCCTCTGACACTTCTGGCTATGTGACCACAGGCCAGTATTAGCCTCTGAGACTCAGTTTCATCACCCACAAAATGGGGATTACACCTATAGTGATCTGTTTCATCAGGGAGTTGTGAGGCTCAAATGCAAGAATCCAGATAAAACACTTGGCAAAGGTCCCAGCGCCCCACAGACATCTCGGCTCTTATTGTCATTCCCAATGAATGTGGTTTTCCCAATTAAATTGTCCTCAGCAATCCACTTTTCCCATGTGTTTTCATCTCCTTCTGCTTCAGAGGCTGGAGTGGCTTCTCTAGGGATTTCCCATTCAGTTTCACAATTTGCTTTTTTCTTACAAACATATATTTTATTTCAAATACACATGTCATGTTTTATGGGGAACCTAGTCATTATAATTTGAGGACAAAAAGACTGGTAATTCTGAGAGATCTTCCCCTTCACTGATGATAGTAGGAAGTAGAAACAGGTTGGCTGTGGCCACTCAGCATGCTGACTCCCAGTTGGGAACTGAGACCTCTTCTTTAGCTGCTGCCATTTAAATAATGCTATAAACATCAAGTTTAAGGCAAGGGATAACACAAAGATAGGAAGCTGGCTGGCAGCAGCCAATAGCCTAATTGTACCCCCAAATCTGGCCAGGAGCACTAGCAATTAGACAGATGTTTAAGAGAATGGCAAAGGACTAAAGAATTGTGACCAGAAAGAAAGCAAACAGGCCTTTACCTGCACCAAGACTACTTTTCGCTGGCCAATTCTCTTTTTCAATTGTAAAATTATTTTATACATGCTACTATCACATACTGCTAAGATACCAGCATTTTCTATCATTACATCACATTAGGTGCTAATTTTCAGAGATCTTAACAAGAAGTAGAACCATAAACACATTTAGGAAGTCTTCTACTTCCTAAGGGGAAAATATTGACAGACAGAGGGGACACCTCGGCTTGTAGACATCTCAGTGTTTTCTGGCCATTTTCCTGACCTTGTCCACTGTGTAAAGCCTTTTTTTACAAGTACCTTCCAATGCTTTGTGCCAATGGCACCTATGTGTCCTCAGGGGCAGTGCAAGATATGAAGGTGACAACAAGATGAACATTCTTTTCACCTTCTATCACCCACTGAGCTGCTCCAACCTGCTTGTACACTTCCCTTGAGTCTGACAAACTCTATCACCTCTTATGCTCCAATCCCAATGATAATGAATTCCCATATTCTTAAGAGTACACCACCCTGACTTCTACCCTTATTGCCTATTTACTCAAACCCACCCACCTCAACCATAGTCCTCCAACATCCTACCAAAGCTCTTCCCATCCTTTCACTGTACCCTTGAGGGAATTGAGGGGATTAGGACAGCAAGTGGTTAATCCTGGGAATTGAGTGAACCATATTGACTCCATTTTGTGACTCAGTTCTGGAGCTATCCCAGTTCCCTTTCTATTCAATTATGGGTCTGGTCCAATTTTTTTTTCTTGTGAGAAAACTTTATTCAATTGCAAGAACTGAGAGAAAATCATATTGCATTCTTTGAACCTAGCCCTGCTTGGCTGGGAAACTGGATCTCTACCTGCTGTTCAGAGACCCTTAACTAAGGACCAAGGTTATGCTCCCCAAAAACCCAGTCAGATCCAAAGATTGATTCAAGTTTTCTCATAATTGCACATCTCAAGTAACCCATATATCTTATTGGAAAACTGGTCTCATACTGATCGACCAGTTACTGTTTCCACATTCCTTTGATTGTTCACAGCGATTTGGGGGGAGTGGAACACTTCTTTTCCTGATTTCAGAGAATTACACCTGGTCACTCTCCCCCTGACAACTTGGAAAGTCTCTAATCTTTACTCCAATTAGAAACCAGATTATCTAATGTGTCCTGGTTAATTGTTTCCTTTTGATAAATTGGCCTTATTTGATTGTTTTTAATGTATAATATCTGTATTTGAGGTCCAGCTGAGGAAGGGGACTGGTCCCAATTTGTTAGGCAGTTGCCATACATTGCTTAATAAATCAAAATACTCTGGTGTTTGAACCTTTGTTTCCTCCATCATTTCATCTTCCACATGCCATACCCTCTGGAATTCTTACTCCACAATTAACAATCTCCCCTTCATTTTTAGACTTCTTTCTGTCCTACTCTTTCTATTATCTGGCACTAGGAGAGACGTGGTTCTTCCCCCTTCACATGACACCAAGTCCCTGGTCATCTTTTTTCAAATACTCTATTGGTTGCACCTTGCCAAGCCCCAGCCTGCTAATGCCACCATCAACCTCCTCTTGTCGTAGTTGAATACTGACAAATGGAGCTGGAGACTGTCACTCAACCATGCTTACTAGGTCCACTCCAGATCCATAGTGTCTCCTCTTGACTGGACCCTCGATGCACCCTCGATAATTTTACTGCTGACTAATCGATTTCCACTTCCAGCAGTCAATGTTCCAAACCTTTACTTCTCTCAGCCTCATCTAGCTACCCTTACAGCTGAATATCTTGCCTCATAGTTTATTGTTTAAATACAACTATACAAGGTGAGCTCCATCTTCTTTCTTGTCTATGTCATAACCCCTCATTGTTGTTATCATCCCCCACACTCCTTTTCCTCAGTCTCTGATGAGCTGGTAGCCCTTCTCTCCTCCAGTGTTTAACACAATGCTTGACACTCAATAAATGCTAGTTGACTGACTTATTAACTTCTCACCAAGGCCAACTCCTACATATGAACCATTGACCCCACCCTGTCCTGTCTTCTCCAGCAGATTATCCCCATCAGCATTCCTTGTCCCTTGATTGTTTTAAATCTCTCCAAACTTGTGCGTTAGTTCTTTCACTGATAATACTAATCATCTTTTCCTCCTCCCCCAAGGCCCTAATTACCGACCCCTTTGGTGACTAAGACCTGGTTACATCTGTCTATGGTTACTAATG
This sequence comes from Vombatus ursinus, assembly GCF_900497805.2. NCBI lineage: Eukaryota > Metazoa > Chordata > Mammalia > Diprotodontia > Vombatidae > Vombatus > Vombatus ursinus. Next base: position 2,857,159 of record NW_020954623.1, on the reverse strand, counting down.
TCCAGTGGTATCCTGAATATCCTTTCCCTCAATGACCCAGGTCCCCTAAACCCTGACCCAAGGTCTCAGTTTAGCTCTTCAACCTTCACATGGATGAGCTATAGCTTCTGTAATAGAGACTGGTTATTTTTCATATTATGGCCAATCTGGCCCCTCAAGAAAATCAAGACCTTCTTACAGGGAATGAAAGGCAGGTTTTCTTTCTCTAGGCTGCTTCCCCATGACTGTACTCCATTCCCATGACTTTTCTCAAAGGAAGAACCAGACAAAAAGATCCCATCACCCAAAATTCCAAATGTCAACTTCCGTATCCAGGAGCATTTCTTCTCAGATATCCATAATATTGGAGACTTGGAAGGCACAGACCAAGAAAAACTAGAGAAGATATTCCAGATCTTCCTGTAACCACTATCCTCTCCTTCCTTCCCTAAAAAAAATCAAAACCTTTTATCAGAACTGAAGAAATAATGACCAAACTCACTGATCTAAATTTCTTCTCATTTTGTTCACATTCTACTGGTAGAGAAAGACTTGCAGGTAAGAAAATAATTCAAAGAGAGGTTCCTGGGAAGAAAGCAGAGGGGGTTCTTGGGAGCTGGGGACTTAAGAACCAAGTTGTCCATATAAGCACACACTGATGCAGCTCATACCTGATATAGTTCCTCATCTAAATGTTTGTGTTCTCATCCTCATCATCATGCCTGCCATGTACACAATGCTTCGTGGTTACAAAGCACGTCATCTGCATCATCTCCTTGGATGCTCCTAGCAACCCTGGGAGCTGGGTGATGTGTCTGTTATTTTCTCCTTCACAAAACTACCTTTCATTCACTGTGTATACATTCTTTGTAAGCCTCTTAGCATTTATGAGCATGTTTCCTCATGTTATAATGAGGGAGTTGAATAGTTGGCCTCTGAGGTCCTTTATTATATGTAAGACCTGCTATTTTTCCCATTAGAACATAAGCTCTTTGAGGGCGCAGACTGTTTTATTTTTATCTTTCTATCCCCATTGCTTGATACAGTGACTACCACATAACAATTGGGACTAGACCTGGGATTTTACTGCTGTAGGAAGCTAGTCACGAGGAAACTCTCTCCATCAAAGCAGGTCATCACCTTCTCTGCTCTGTAAGACTCTTATAGTCTTTGAAAGTTGCCTGGGTCACAAACAGGACTAGAGCCCAAGTCTTCTCGGATGCAAAGCTAGCTCCCTATTATATCATGATGCCATTTCCCTATTAGTAGGTGCTTAATAAATACCAGTAATTGACTCTCCATTTTACTTATTGGGAAACTGAGGCCAAGAGAGATCAAGTAGCTTTTGTAAAGTAACATTGTAAATGGAACAGTAGGGACCTGAACTCAGGACTTCTGAGTAAAAGTCCCTGCACTGTTGTTGTCATGGTTAGCTCTTATGGCTAATGATGACTACTTTAATACATCAAGCAGTCTCTTGAATATTGTATCAAGGATTCTAGATGCAGAATTCCAGAAATGGCCCTATGCTGAAGCCCCATTTGCTGAAGTAAATTTTAACCAGAACACTCTCTATTTATGCACATTCTCCTTTTCTGTCTTTTTATATCTCTCTTATCACACTTTAAAACACTCCCAGTGCATATTATCCAAGGAGAATTAGCTTTTCAGCTGACACCTGGTGGCTCCTCTGGCCTCAGATTGCGTGCTTTCTTGTAGAGTTCTGCAGGCTAGAAAAGACATGAGCAACACATGTTGAGCCAGTTTGTAAAGGGTTCCATGTACCCCATCTCTCATTTGGACATCACAACAATCCTTTGGGGTATTCAGGGCAGGCATGTAAGGTTTTAGGTTCCTCATTTTTAAGAAGAGGAAAATGAGGGACAAAAACATCATCTGCCTTGTTACACAGCCAGTCAGTGTCAGAAGGCAGCATTTGAGTCTGGGTATTCCTGACTCCCAGCCTAGCACTTTGCCCAAAATAAGGCATTATCAATCAAGTAAAAAACCAAGGAGGGTCAGTGGAACACTGTATAAAAAGAAGAATGAGTCAGTGGGAAAGATGCCAAATTGGGAGCCAAAGGACCTGAGTTCAAATTCTCTCTCAATAATTACCTATATGGCCGTGGAAAAGCCTCTTACCATCTCCAAGTGGGTTTCCTCCTATTACAGTGAAGGAGTTGACTAGGTGGCCTCCAAGGTCCCTTCCAGCTCTAAATCTAAGAGCCTGTGACATGAGAATATCATGACTCAGAGTCTAGAAAGGTCATAGGATGAAGAATTGAAGAGAGTGGGAGCTAGTAAGGGGCAATGGGAAAAGAACTGGATGTTGAGTTAGGGGAGGCAGCTTCTAGTCTTTAACTTCTCTGAGCATCACTTTCCTCATCTGCAAAATGAGGAGATTAGACTAGCCCCTGAGGCCCCTCCGGGTCTTTATTCCATGATTCTATGTTTTCTCCATTAGTGGCTATAGAGTAAGTGAAGTTCATAACGATGATAATGATAACAATTACAATAATAATAGCAATAATGATGAGAACGATAGATAACTATCTCCCCTCACTCAGTAACAGAGAGATAAGCTTCTGCTAGACAATCTGAAGGAGCAAAGACGTACTTTATGAGCCAGTGGCACAGTTTCTGCCTACTCCACCTCTCATGGAACATAAAACAAGAGACAAGCCTGTAGAAGTCAAAAGTTTGACTTCCCAGATGATCCCTTCCCCTTCCAGAGAGGCTTCCCAGAATGGAGAAAGTCTCCCGTTCACATTCATCACGGGCCTGACAAAAGCCAGCCTGCACAGAGCCTGGAAAGCCTGACCCAAATGCGAACCAACCCTGCTACTTGGAGATTATTGTAGCAGTGGGAGCCTGACCTCTCCACCCACAAGGTCCCAGAGAAACAAGGAAACTGTCAGAGAGCATGGAAACAGGAATGTGGTTGGCCCTTGTCTGAGGCAATGTTGAGGATGGCTCCCCTGACTCCAAGCCAGGAGGATGGCAGAAGGCCATCCCACAATTACCCTGTGAATAGCCAGTGTAACAGTCAGGACTGATATTTTATCGATGGAAAACAGTACCCCTAAGAGGCTGTGGCTTGCTAAAGGTTCTAAAAAAAAATAAATGGTAGAGTGCCCCTTGCCAGAGCACCCAGTTGCCTCTTTCTTATGTTCTCATACTGGTAGAAATGAAGTCACATTACCATCATCACTAGAGTTCTACAGTCATTAAGAACAAGGCAAATGAACCTCTGTAACCTCCCAACCTTCAACCTCAAAATTGTTCAATGGAACATTTCTGGAACATTGCAGTGTGTTGCCAGGGCTGCTACTTTGCCAAGTGTAACCCTGAAGGAAAACCCCTTCTCCTTAGACATAAATTTTCTCCTCTATGGATTGAAGAAGTTGGACCAGATGACCTCTATGGTCCCTCCCAGATCCCGGGCTCTTCCATTGTTTCGTTTGCCCTGTTTCTTCTTCTCAAATATATCATAGACTCTTTGAGATCATTTTGTTTGTTTTGTTTTGTTTTGTTTTCACACAACACCAATAACAAAATTTGCACACAGTGGGTGTTCAGAAATACCCACTGTCAGAGGCACTACTGGACAGAATTATGAGTTTAGCCAAGATGGTGTAGAGCCCCATTGGAATTAACCTCTTTCCTCATTCTCTCACTTACCCCTGATATTCTCCTGTTACTAACCTAGAGACAGCACGTCTGCATCCCATTCTTGCTCATAGATGGCTGCCAATTAATCCCTGAAGAAATGATATTTTTAATTGATGCACACCATCAGCTCATAGCTCATGATGACTGAAGGTACCACCCTTGTGGAGGGCATATGCCTTTTAAAATAGGATTTGTGGGGACCCAGACCCTTGCCAAACAAAGAGGGTGAAAGGATGATTATGTAAGGACAGGTGGTCATGCTGATTTTATGGGATGGGCAGCTATGTCTGGCAGCCTGGCAAGTCATACTCCAGAGTTGACAACAAGCCCAGCCTGGTCCAAAGAAAGGCCTTTCCTGTTGTACTAGCTGAATGAATGAAACCTAGTCACCACAACAGTCAAGCACTGGGTGCCCTGCTCACAGAGGCAGGAGAAGTGCTCCCTTTAGGGTGCTTTAGGATGTAGAGCTTGATATATCCCACTTCCTCACTGTATAGAGGAGGAAACTGGGGGCTTCTAAGAGAGGTCCCACAGCCAAGAAATGGCAGAGCAAGGGCTAAAGCCAGATCTTTTTACTTAAAAACCAGACTTATGTTTACCTTTGTTTTCAGTCAGAGACCCTTATAAGTCAATCAGCAAACATTTATCAAGTATCTACCTCCTATAAGCTAACTTTCTGCTTTTCAGTGGTAGCTAGTCTAGATTTGCCCTCCAGGAACATCAAGCCCCACCCAACTGATCACCTGAGATCTCATCTCCAGGCTGATGGATAGTTTTGAGTACTCAACCCCTCCTCCCAACCTCTTCTTCCCTCTGACTGGGGGGCTGGAGGGGGAAGCTCTAGACTCTTAACAAAGCTTTCCTTTGTCCTAGTCTGTATCCCCAGTCTGGGACTATTCAACTAACTCTCCATTTTCCATCAGCAATATCTGCTGGGTTTGGACTCCACCAAACATCATGCCCCAGGTGGGGTACTTCCTTTTCTGTGTAGTCTTCCCCCATTAGATTATAAACTCCTTGAGAGCAGGGACTGTCTTTCCTTTTCATTTGTAGCCCTAGCATTTAGCACAGTGCCTGGAATGTAGTAGGCACCTAATAAATGTTTATTGAATTGTATTGCATTATATGTGCCAGGAAAAAAAAAAAGGCATGAAACCAAATTCTGTCTGGCTCCCACCCAGTTTGTGACTCCATTCAAGTCAATAATACAGTTATCCCTTCCACATTAGGGGTGCTGTGCCAACCCCTCCCTCCCCAGCTGTGCCCTGAAATCTAGAAAATCCGCATAAAACTTTGGCCTTCCTTCTGTACCAGAGAAGACGTCTGAATTTCTTTTTTCTTTTATGGGGTATTTACAGCATCTTATTGTAAAATTGGGGCTAAGTATTTGGTCATAGGCCTTGCGTTGTCTGTTGGCCTTCATGTGTCATCTGTGGCTTCCACAAAACTCCCAAAACATTTCCATTTAATTTCTTATGCCAACTGGCAATATATCAAAACTTTGATGGGGAAAGGTATGATGTGGAAAAGATAACTATAATAATAATAATAATAATAACAACAACAACAATAATAATAATAGGATTTATATATCACTTTAAGGTTTGAGAAACATTTTGTGTATATTATCTGATTTGATTCTCACTAAAACCATGAAAAGTAAGTGCTATTATTAGCCCCATTTCATAGATGAGGAAACTGAAGCAGGCAGAGGTTAAGTAACTTAGCAAGGCCTCACAGATAGTGTTTAAAGCTAATTTGAACTCAGATCCTACTAACTCAAAGTCTAAAGCTCTTACAGCAATAAGTATAATAACAATAATAGGTAACATGTTAGTAACCATAAGGGGTACAGAGTTCTTTTAGATACACGATCACATTTGATTAGTCAATCAGTATTTATTAGGTACTTACTGTTATAAAGATGACTCCAGACTCAGTTCCCAAGACTGGTGTCTCAAAGACTTTTTATTAAAGTGGTTGAAGTGGATCCTTTCAATTCTCAAGAGAAGCAGGAGCACCTCCATGGAATTGGAGAATTGCTCCTGGTAAATAAAGCCAGAGCAATCTTTATACTTAGTAATTGCCTAACTCCTCCCTTCTGGATCAGGATTGGTCCTAATCCTTCTGGGTTACAATCTTCCTTATATGCCCCACCCCTAACATTCATTATGTGCCTAAAATTGTGTTATCACTGCCCACCTTGGACAGAGAAATTAGCCTGTCTGTGCTGATTTCTTATCTACTTATGTGAAAACTTAACTCTTTCATTTCTCACACTTACTATGGGCCTAGCCCTGTGTTGCCCTGTAAAGGAGGTACTGTTACTATCCCTCTTTTACAGAGGAGGGTACTGAGGCTTAGATGAATGAAATGAATTGCCTGAGGTCACATAGCTGGTCATAGAAGAGGTGAGGTTTTAAACCAGGTTTTTCTTGACTCCAATCATAGCACTCTGACCAATATGAACCATTACTTCTATTAACCTCTCTAGAACGTGAGGTAAAATGGGATTATAATATTTTCCCGTGTAGGTTAGATAAGCCTTGATAGTCTCTTCTCTCTAGATTTTTGGGACATCTGTCTCTCCTGGTTCTCCTCCTCCCTCTCTGACAGTTCCTCCTCTGTCCCCTTTGTCGGATCCTTCTCCAGAGCATACCTTTGAACAGTAGGTATCCCACAAGGGTCGTTCCTGAAACCTCTTTTCTCCTCTAGACTACTTCACTTGGTGAACTCATCAGGTCCCCTGAATGTAATTGCTCTCTCTATGTAGATGATTCTCAAATCTGCCTGTTCTGCCCCAAACTCTCTGCTGAATCTTACATTTCCAACTGTCTTTCAGACATCTTGAACTGGATGTCCGGTAAACACATTCAAAACAGAACTCATTATCTTTCCCTCTAAACGCTCCCCCCTGCTACTTTCCCTGATACTGTGGAGGGAACCACCATCCTCCCAGTCCCACAGGCTCACAACCTAGGAGTCATCCTGGACCCTTCCCTCTCTCTCCTCCCCCTTATGGAAGCTGTTACCAAGGCCTATTGATTTCACTTTTGCAAGAACTTTTGAATATGTCCCCTTCTCTTCTCTGACACTGCCACCACTGTGGTGAAGACCCTCGTCACTTCTTTACATGACTATTGCAATAGTTGCTGGTGGCTCGGCCTGTCTAAAGTTTCTCCCCATTCCAGTTCTTCCTCCATTCAGTCACTTGCATGTTTATCCTAAAAAGCAGGTTTGATGATGTCACCTCCTTATTCAATAAACTCCAGTGGCTCCCTATTGCCTCCAGGATCAAATACAAAACAGTTTTCTTGGCATTCAAGCCCCTTTATAACCTTGCTCCCTCCTACCTTCCAGTCTCCTTACATCTGACACACACTCTTCAGTCCAGTGACATCGGCCTCCTGGCTGTTCCACATGGAAGACACTTAGCTCTCAGCTCCAGGCATTTTCTCTCACTGTTCCTTATTCCTGGAATGTTCTCTCTCCTATGTTCTGACTACTAACTTCCCTGACTTCCTTCAGTTCCAACTAAAATCCCACTTTCTACAGAAAGCCCTCCCTAACCCCTCTTCATTCCAGTGTTTTTCCTCTTTTAATTATTTTCTATTCATCCTATAGACAGATTGCTTTGTATATATTTGTCTCCCCCATTAGACTGTAAGCTCCTTGAGGGCAGGGGCTGTCTTTTGCCTCTTTTTTATCCCTGGAGCTCTTTTTTATCCCAGTGCCTGACATATAGTAGACACTTACTAAAAGTTTATTGAATGAATATTATTAATTTGAAATACTGGGTGGTACATTTTACAAAGGTCATTGACAAGTTGGACAACGTATCAATCAATCAATTCATTGAGCAACTACTGTGTGTCAGGTACTATGCTAAGAAGAGAGGAACCAAGGTGATGAAAGAGACTTGAGATCTTGCCATGAAAACAAAACAAAGGTTAAAAAAAAGAACACTCTCACTATGTGCCCCCCAAAAAAACAACTGTGTTAAGCAGTAGAGATATGAACACAAAGAGCAGTCTGTGTTCCTGGCTTCAGTGCTAAGGTCAGGTGAGTAGAGGAAAGCAGCCTGACACACCCTTTCCAGGAGGAATGGCAGGCTTATTTAGTGATGGTTTCAGACTAGAAAGTAGAAAGCTGGGGGCAGGCCAGCATGGCAGCAAGAGAGTTTGGAAAGAGATGGCAATGGAGAAGTTCTTTGACCCACTCATTATTTAGGATTAAATTATTTAAATTTTCAGAGTTAGAAAGGACTTTAGTAGCCCACTATTTCAAGTCATACTTGAATGAAACCTTCACTGTTGTTCGTCCTTTGTTTTCAGAAGACCAATGACATCATGGGGTGATGACTTGCACATGAATTGATGTAAGTGAGGCAGAGTCGCACAAAGTCATCAGCCTCACTCTCTCTTCCCAAGTCATTTAAGTCCAGAGGCAAAACAAAAATGAAGATGACTGGTCATGGCCCAGGATGCAGTCAGGCATCTTTGATGTCTGATCAAACTCTTCATAAGCACTTCATGCTGCCTGCTCCATCTAACTTCAAGGTTTTTGGAAGATTTTTTTTCTCATCTGGCCATTCTGCCAGGGGAAGTCTTCACCTGCTTGGGATAGACACCCCCCTAACTCACCAACAGCTTTGAGGCCTGTCAATTACCCTTAGCCTGGCTTGGCCCATCTTCTGAAACAGTTCTTACTAGGCTGTGGCCACATGCTACAGTTTCTTGGAGTCACAGGTAAGAGTTGGGGGAATCAGGTGGATACCAAAAGTGGATGAGCAGCCTTGAAAAGGGCTCAGAAACCCTCATATCAGAGGTGCTAGCCCTCCCTGAACACCCCATTCACCCAAATCTCCATTCAGCATCTACTTGAAGTCTTCCAAGGAAGAGGAGTCCACCACCTCTCACGATAACCCAGTGTACTTTTACAGAACTACAATTTTAAAGAAATTTTTGACATAAAGTCTCAATTAGTCATTTACTCATTGCTGGTTTTGCCCTCTGGGGCCAAATATAATCATCTAATCCCTTCACCACAGGTGATACTTAAACACACCTGAAGCCAGTTATCAGGCTTTCTCACTGCCCCAAACTTTCTTATTTCCATTCTAAATATCTACAGGTTCTTCAAATAATCTTCACACTACATGGACTCTAATTTATTCTCCAATCAAGTCTGAGTAATTTGTTCATATTTCCATTTGAGATTAAATTTTGTATTATTATCTATAAAGTGTAGGCTTAACATAATTGCCTTTTTGTACTTAATTATGAATTCATTATGCCCTAGATTATGATGCAGTAATGAAAAGTAGATGTAGTCCTTAATGGTCAGAAATTGCCAAATACATATACCTATTTTTCCAATATTCTATTCAGATACTTAATTTATTTCTTCTTTGTCTTTCTGTTAAATTAATCGAAGTCTAAAAGTGGCATATTGAAATCAGCAATAATTATCAACTTAATATATAGACAATTTTTATGTTCAATTAGCTTTTTCTTTAGGTAGGTATATGTTCTGCTGCTTGTTCCCAATATTTTTAAGATGATTTCTTTTATCATTAATTGTGCCTTTAAGCATTACATAGCTTCCTTGCTTGTCTCTCAACTGTATCTATTTTTATTGTTGGCTGATTTTAAAATTGTTACTGTTGGGTTTTTGATGTTGCTGTTGTTTGGGGCTAATTCCCACCCCAACTCCTCATTTTAATTCTTTATGCATCTTTTATGGTTTTTTTGTAGACAGCAATTTGTTTTATTTTTCTTTCTGATTCATTTACCAATCTCCTTTGTTTTATAGGCAAATTTATCCCATTCACATTAATGATTAAGATTTTTTTTTTCCTTCATCAAATCCTCTTAAAGTTTCTTGGCTCTGACCAAAGTTTTTCTTGAGGTGATCCTCTTGTTAACTATACCCTCTCTTTTAAAATTGTACGTTTTGCTTTCTCAATCTCAGTTCTGTTCTTACTTCACTATAGTTTCCATTTTGATAAATCTCAAGAAGAAGAATAGTTTGCACATCATACAATGAAATAGTCTGTGAAAAAATCTTATTGTTTGTCATCTTCATTGATGTCATCAAAGGTTGTACTGTTTGAGACTCCACACTGGAGTTTAGATAGATAGATGATATGAAGGTAGATATAAATTAGATATAAATATATCTAGTACAGCTATACTTTCTGAGACCCCACCCTGGAGAGACAGACAGAGACAGAGATGAAGTCAGAGAGAGATACAGAGACAGAGAGATGGAGAGATATAGGGAGACAGAGAGATTTCCAGGGTGGGGTCTTGGACAGTATAGACTTTGATAACATTAATGAATACGAAAGACAATCGGGTGTTCCATAGATTATTTCATTTGATGTTGTACAAATTTTTTTTTCCTGAGGTCTCCCAAAATGGAAAGGGGATGTGGGGGAGGGGAGAGGGTAGACAATCATATCTGAAGATTACACTATCTATGTCCATGCCTGATTCAAGGTCAGTTTAATAGCTACTTATCAAATTCACACAAAACCTTCCAACATACATAACCTACTTGATTTTCTTCAGGAGAGAAGATGTGAATGTGGAGGGAAAGGGGGAAAAGGAAAGGTGAGGCAGAGAAAGAATGAAATCAAAAAGATCAAAAAAGGACTTCAGTCCTGGAGTCCAGCTAAAGATAGGGGGAAAATGAAAGCTTGCTCTAAGATTTCCTCAGAAGCCCTAACCTCAGGCATTAGCAGAATATATGCATATTTCCAGATGGAAAATAGCTCACTAATGGCTGAGACCAAGATATTACGTCTGTACTATGGGAATATGGCCAAAAACTCCTTAGGCCATTGGAAAAGGCATGAGACTTACCATTATGACTTTGAAATTTTATCCACAGCTTCTGGTAGAAACTATTTTCCCTAGACTCTCCCTGGTTATAAGCACAGAAGACATAGCATGGTCCATTGAGTATTAAATGGGGCCCAGCTTAAATAGGTCACTTTGTAATAGCTTCAGTTGACTGGACTCACAGCTAACTACGTACTCCAACAGATGGCCAGCCAATCCAACCAGCTCCCATATGCCTTTTATTTTAAGGGGGCATGTAAACAATCATCACAAAATATTTTGGGTTCACAAAAGGGTAGCTAGTCTGGCATACATACATAACCCTTATAGAGCATTTAATCAATATTTTACCCTCCCCAAAGAAAAAAAGCATTGACCATTGTCCAAACAAATGGTGCCTGCAGTTGTAAGATTATTTTTAAAAGCAGAAACTGTGGTTCCAAAGATTGTTCTCAAGCTTTTCAAGTCATAGACCATCTTGGAAATTGCCTCATCCAACCCCCTCATTTTATACCTGAAAAAAGTAAGGTTAGAGGAGGGGAAAGAACTTGCTCAAGATCAGGGCCACAGTTTGAACTCAACCCTCCTTCCACCACATTTCTTGCTCTTTATACCCCATAATCCATATCTGCTTTGAACTGGATGTTCTGTTAAACATCTTAGTCTCAACATGTCCAAAACTGAGTTCGGTATCTTCCTTTTGTTTGTTATCTTCAATTTATCCTTTGTCCCATTTGAACATAGTTGTTTGCTTTGACTACCCCCAATAAACTGTGAACTCCTTGAGATCAGGAACTGGTTTTTGCATCCCTTTATATCTCCATCAATTAACACAAAGCCTGGAACATATTGAGGCCCAGTCTTTTCCCTAGCAAAATGTCAAACAGCATACTCTAATGTTTCTTTCTCAAATAGGTATATGTTCTACTGCAGAGTAATGGCCTTTCCTGAAATTAGGGTGCTATATGGATTGCCCATAGGAAATGTAGTCTGGCAACAGTCAGTGAGAAGGGACAATTCTGCCGGGCATCAGTGAGTTCTGTGATCTCAAACTTGGCAGTGTCCTCCTTTTCAGGAAAGGTTTCCATGTGTCATTATAAAGGTTTGGAAGAAGGTATTGGTGGGGGATAGGGAGCTGGAAAGGTGTTGAGAATTAGGCAAAATGTTAAACTTCTGAAAAAAAGTAGTTTCTCAGGATGAAGAGATTAATGATTTAAGGAAATGTGTCTACTGTTATCTCTTCTAAGGGAAAAAATGAAAAATGAAAAAATGAAATGGGAAAGAAAATGGAGAAGAAAATGAAATGGGAAAAAAATCTGTCATTTTTAGGGCTTGGTTCACGTCATAGATGACTTTTCTAGGTTCCATAAAAGCTCAGACATCCCTTTGCTCAAATGACCCAGAGGATGCTAAGGATGATAACCCAGGATCATGCCACCCATGAAGCACAGTTACCCCAAATTAAATAATCATGGCAGTTATGTCCTGTCCTGAAGCTCATACTTTGTTCATACTTTTGAAGCCCATTGTACAACCTGAGTTTTAATCCAACTAACTATAACACCAGGAACAAGGATGTGCATTATATTGGTGGTAATCATGCCCTAAGGTTTGCATTTGAGCTGCCTTCCCCCAGCAGGTTGTTTCAGAAAATAATCTACCTCTGCCTGCCATGAGCGACTCAGTTTTGTTCTGAAACATTGCCAGGGCTTCCTTCCAATAGGATTAGCAGGCTGCTGACCCCTGGATGAGCTTTGAGATCAGGATGTGGGGTGGGGAAAAGTGAGGCAGACAAGAAGTTTTATTTTTCTCACTTGGGGGCAGAGAATAAGGAAATTATGCATAAAATAGCCCCGCTGAGCCCTGTGAGAAGATGGGCCCAGGCAGGAAAAGGATGATTTTGGGAAGCCATACCTGCTGCCCACCTGAAGCTTTCCTGCTCTTTAATCCAATTACTGCTGGCCAGCATCCCAAAGAAGTTGGGCTTGGGGTGGGGGAGTGGAGCCCCTCCTGTGTTTTTCTTCCCCTCTATGAAAGGAGACACTCTGTGACTCCCCTTAGTAACCATAGAAGGCACTATTAGCACTTTTTACAGTGCCTGGAACATAGTAGGTGCTTAATAAATGCTTATTGAGTGACTGACATTGCTTCCACTAAAGGACAACTGATACTACCAAAGGTACCTCATTGCACAATAGAGAGCTCTAATGGTTAGCATTACATCTAGACCAAATAGACCCTTCTGAAAAGTCTATCCCTGTTTCTAGTACTATCCTCTATGGTCAAGCAGAATAAGACTAATTCTTCCTTCACATGACAATATCTCAAATACATGAAGGAAGCTATCACACCCCTCCGCCAACACACATCCACAGTCACATCATCTGCTCTTCTCCAGGAACAACATAACCAGTTCCTTCAGCCCATAGTCAGGTAGCATCCCATTCACGGTCATTTCCCCTTCTCCCATTCTCATTGGTGAGCTTGGCCCCAGAAGGTGACTACTTCTTGCTACTCTCGGGTTTATGGGAAATTACCCTAATTACCCTTTGGTGAATGTGCTATCTCCTATTGGTCTAATTGTTTTTTTTTTTTCAATCCTAACTGGAAGCACTGTCTTCTACCTCCCAATGACATGGTTTCAATGGCCAGGTGGGAGAGGTATGAACAGTTAGAGAAAAGTCCTCTTTACCCATCTTCTCCAGCCTCCAAGAGTGATTATCTCAGAAGGTTTTGGTTCCAACTCTGGAAATGAAATCCTCAGCTTATGAACTTAGAGCCCTCCACTACTACACTGGGTCACCACTTGACTGGCTTACCATTAAAATTCTTTCAAGTCCCAAGAGGCAGGGATGGCTTCTTTGGTTAGCCAATCAACTCTTCCCTTCTTGACTCAAATAAAGAAATTCACACCTCATAAGGAGACAACAATGCAGCCATCTTGTTTTCACACTTACAACTTCATGCCCTTATACAGATTACATCAATTGAGATAGGAGAGGAGAGGTATGGAACCCTCTTCCTTACATGCCCGTTTCATGAATACAAGACTCTTTGCCATTTGGTTTACTATACTCTGCATGCTCTCCAGTTTATCAGATTAAATGTTCTTCCTAACATGTAATCAAGAGCTGAACATGAGACTCCAGATGTGGTTTGACATTTTCCCACGTGGTTGTTGTGGATAAGCCAACTGGGTTTTGGTGTCCTTCATCTGTAAAGAAAGCAGATTGGACTGGATAACTTTGGAGGTCTCGTATCTCTAAATCAATAAATCTATCATAGAAGTTACTCAATTACAAAGGTAAAGTTAGCATTTGAAGAAAATGCTTGTGTATATGTTGATGTTGCAATAAGAATAAGAATCAAAATCCATCTAGTGCTTTAAATAAACTACATACAAACCAGCACCAAGAAATTCAGAAATCCGACTCCTTCCCAGGTGTCAGCCTTTGAGTAACTGTTGGGAGGTCCTGCCTTGGTCACATCTTTGTTAATAAAGACGTGGCTTTTGCCTCTGGAAGTGACGCCGTCACTCCTCTCTGCAATAACCTCACCTAAGTCTCTGCATTTGAGCCTTGATCCCAGTGCCAGTCCAACATACTAGCATGGCATCTTCCCTTAAGAAAACATTGCATATTGCTGATCTGTGTCATGCAGGGCCTCAGCACATTTCCTGTTCTCATTGTCTTCTACTATCTGGGCCATACATTAGGGTATCCCCGGCAGTAGGCAGCCGGATGCACTACAAAATGAAAAAGAAAATCATTTCATGGTGCTGTGGAATTGCTCTCGTAAACAAATTATGATGATTTAATCTGTTTATTGAGAGCTACATGGTCTGCCTTTTCAGCGGGCTCCCTCGCCCCTTGGGATCTGTTGTGTAGCTGAAACCACCAATGAGCCATTGCCTCCAGCAGCCAAACAGAAATAGACTGAAGCCATTGGAAGGCATGGCGGCATGAGTGATGCCTTTCATTTGCTAGGATGCCATCAATAACACATGCAAGGAGCTGTGTAGCACCACAGGGGGCCTTTCATTCCTCAATACAAATCTGGGACCTCCCCACGTGAATGCCTTAAAGAAGCTTGCTCGGTATCAGGATCTCTCCCCATGGAGCAGGGTACTGGCCCTGAGAGACAGCAAGTCATTAAGAGGGGACCATTCCCTTTCCCATTCCACTGCATTAATGAAACCATCATCCAAGAAGGTATTTCTTAATTGAGTTGCCAGAAAATGCCTTTCTCCTACTCTTGCCTTGAGTTCCTAATTAATTCTGTGATGTAACCGTACATTTTTAAATGTGCTAAGTTTTAGCAGATTTAGGACTTGTCAGCTGGGTTAGCAAGAAAGGGAGCCCTCCTAGTGCCCTCCTCAGCATGCAGGTGTTCATTGCTGTCTGTCATGAACATGAAACATAGGAATTACTTGCATTTGAATCAGGGGATCAGATAATCATTTGGTTTCCCAGAGGCCTGCTGACGTCCCAGGACCATCTTCTCAATGATCTAGATGGACCAATAGCTGATCCACCTTGGAGCTGGCTGGGTGCTATCTTGATGGGAACTGTCACCATCCCTCTGGCTCTAGGACACCGTTTCTAGTAAAAGTGCCCCTGACAGAAGAGAGTCCCTGCATTACGGATCTTGGAAATTGTTGATGTCAACTGGCAATTTGAGGACAAACCAGTTAGTGGTAATTATCCATTTTGTCAGGGAATTTTCAAGCTTAGGAAGGCAATGTTTATTGATTTCTGCCAGTAGCCAGCAGACAATCTTGCTGCTAAATTGAGAAACTTGTGTTTCATATCAACACAGCAAGAGTTTAAGAGGAAAATCTAAGGATTTCCATTCCCTAATTTCACTTGTAGGTAAAAGGATCATAGAACTGAACCAAAGATCATAGAGCTGGAAGGGACCTTAGAGGTCATTACATCCAGCCCCCTCTTTTTATAAATGAGGGACTTAAGGCCCAGAGAAATGAAGTGGCCACGGTCACACCAGTATCTGAGGCAAGAGTCAAGTTCAGGGATTCTTGACTCCAAATCTATTGTCTTACACCCTAAATCATGCTGCCTCTCACCGGACCACACTTCGGAGTCCCTGAAGCACAAAATTTGTACTGGAAAGGGGCTTCACCTACCATCTACTTTGATCCACACTTGAAGAAGAAACCTGGTTGTAATGTATCTGACAAGTGGTTATCCAACCTTTCCAACAAGGAGGTGCCCACCACCTCCTGAGACTGCCCTCCCAGTTTGGCAGGGCATCCATGCAGTGCTACCCTCCATTTCAAGGGGCTCCTGTTTGAGCTGACCTTCAGTTATGGGAGGGAGCTTCCCATATTCTCTCAACAAACAATCCTGTGAGTAGCATGCATTTGTAATGAGGCTTCTCAGGCTCACAGGCTCAGCCTGTGGACATGAAAAAGAAGAAGTAAAGTGACCTGCAGGGGCATGGAAGGACTCTTAAATTGAGGCCCCATTGGTATTGTCTCTTATCTCTGAGTTAAGGAGTTTCAGACATACTTGGTGTATACATGCAGAAAAGTGTCTAGGAATTTGTATCCTTATCTTCATATGATTTTGAATATACATTGAATATATATTTTATCCTAGTCCCCACCCAACTCTGACTCCCCTCAGTACTTCCTAGGTTGAGTTTGGGGGTAATTATCGAAATCATGGCTCAAACTCTCAGCAATGCTCCTTAAGGAATCCCAGAGTCAATGCCTAGGAGAAGGCTGTGTGACATGGCCATGGTCTGATGAGTCCAGAGCCCAGTGAGAGGGAAATTGACCTAGAGATGATGTCATTGTCATGTTGCTCCAAACAGCCTCCTGCATATTTGAGGGAAAGAAATTCCAGAGACAGATGGCATCAGCTCCTATGTTTTACCAGTCAAACTGGAGATGACTGAGCCCTCTTCACCTGATGGCAGAACCTCAGAAGTCTTGAGCAGAGCAGAGGTGGGAAAAGGAAAGCTGAGCTTTATGTATCTTGAGGTCTGGAAGATAGAATCCTTTAGGGGATGAATTCATACTTTACTGCCTGGTTTACCTCTGCCATTTAACTTCCTTTTCTTTCCTAATTCAATGCATTTTGCTCCACCAACACCACTCACCTATGACATGTCAGGCATTGTGCTAGAGGCTGGAGATATAAGGATAAAAATGAAATAGCTTCTGACCTCAAGGAGCTTCTATTTCATTTGGGTGGGGAGGAGGAGAAGAAATGTTCACCATACACACAGATAATTTAGGATGAAAGCATGCGGGAGAATTTGAGAGAGGAAAAAGAATTAGCAACTAGCAGGACCAGGAAAGTCCTATAGAACCTGAGCAGAGCCTGGAAGGAAGGGAAGGATTTCAACTGGTAGGAAGTACATTCCCATTGTAGAAGACAGTCTGTGTGAAGGACAAAGGAAATGGAATCCCAAATCCAGGAAGGAGCTGGTAGGCTAGTTTGTCTGGAACAAAGAAGACTTGAAAGGGATCACAGTAAAGATAGGCCTTATCTGTGCCTTGGGAAAAATTGAGTGTAACTTTCTAGAGGCTAGGCTACTGAAGAGCAGAGTGACTAGAAGCAGAGACCGATTGGCAGGCTCCTGTGATTATCTCATCTGTGTGAGAAATGATGAGGGCCTGACCAACACTAGTGGCCACAGGAGTGGAGAATAGGGGAGCAGAGAAGGGTTTGTGGAGGGGAAACAAATAGGACGTGAAAATGGTTAGATTTAGCAGGCAAGGTGAAAGGAAAGTCAAGGATGATAACCAGCTGGCTGAATGGAGGATGGTGATGACCCCAGTGGAATTAGGCAAATGTAGAGTAAGCGTGTGTTTAAAGAAGAAATCTAGAATGGTTTTACATATTTATACATATTTATGTCTAATAGTAGCCATCTGGGGAGGGGGGAAGGAAGGAAAAAAAGAGGGAAGAGTTACATGATAACTTTAGTATACATTCAAAAGGAATAGCAAGTTCTACAGAAAAGATTTGCAGTTTCATGTTCAATCATTTTTTTGTATTCTACTATGTTACAGAAATTCTTCTTTTGTTTCTTAAGTTCAGAATAAAATTAATATTTTTAAATAAAGAGGAAATTCATAAATTCCACTGAGGATGTGGAACATCAAGATGGAAATATCCAAGAGACAGTTAGTAATACACAACTGAATCTCAGGAAAGAGGTTAGAGCTGGACAAGTAGGTGTAGATATGAACAGGCTAGAAAATAAAATTAGCTTTGGAAGTTGGTGAGATGATCAAGAGGGAATTAATAACTGAGACAAATGAAACTCTTAATAATTTTACTAATCAGTGAAATTGAATTTCCTTTTTTTCCTTTTTTCCTGATGTATTATTTATTTATTAACATTCATTTTTTAAAATTTTGAGTTCTAAATTTTCTTTCCCTCCTGCTCCTCTCCTACCCACTGAGAAAGCAAGCAATATAGTAATCATGTGAAATCATGCAAAGCATATTTCTATGTTAGCCATAACACAAAAAAGCAAGAAAAATAAAGTGAGAAAATTATACTTCAATTTGCACTCAGACTTCATCAGTTCTCTCTCTGTTGGTGGATAACATTTTTTTTTCATCAAAAATCCCTTAAAGTTATCTTGAATAATTATATTAATCAGAGCAGCTAAGTCTTTTACAGTCATCACAGCAATATCGCTATTACTGTGCACAATGATCTGGTTCTGCTCCCTTCACTTTGCATCAATTCAGATAGATCTTCCCATGTTTCCCAGAAACCAAGCCCTCCACCATTTCTTGGAGAACAATATTATTTCATCACAATCATATGCCACAATTTTGTTGAACCATCCCCCGATTGATGAGCATGCCCTCAATTTCCAATTCTTTGACTCCACAAAAAGAGCTGCCATAAATATTTTTGTACATATAGATTCTTTACCTTTTTCTTTGATCTCTTTGGGGTACAGACCTCATAGTAGTACTGTTAGGTCAAAGGGTATACGTACTTTTATATCCCTTGTTAGTTCTAAATTATTCTCCCAAATGGCTTGGACCAGTTCACTACTCCACCAACAGCTTATTAGTGTACCCATTTTTCCTCATCCTCTCCAGCATTTCCCATTTCTAACAGATGTAAGGTGGTACTTCAGAGTTGTTTTAATTTGCATTTCTCCACTCATTAGTAATTTAAAACATTTTTTTCATGATGATAGATAGCTTTGATGTCTTCTGAAAATAACCTGTTTGTATCCTTTCATTATTTGTCAATTGGGAAGTGGTTCTTATTTTTATAAGTGTGACTCTTTTCTTGAGAAATGAGGCCTTTATCAGAGACTTGGTCATAAAAATTTTTTTTTATATTTTTTTCATTGTCTATGGTATGTTTTAGTATAATGTAGTTCCCCTGATTATCTCTTTTAATTAACTCTATCTTTGCTTTTGCTTTGTCTGAGATATGATTGTGAATCCTGCCTTTTTTACTTCAGCTGAAGCATAATAGATTCTGCTCTAGCCCCTCATTTTAACTCTCTGTGTGGGGATGGGGAAACTTAAGGCCACATGTGGCCCTCTAGGTCCTCAAGTGTAGCCCTTTGACTGAATCCAAACTTCACAGAAATCCAGGCTTAAGGACCTAAAGGGCCACATGTGGCCTAAAGGTCACAAGTTCCCCACCCTTCTGTTTCAAGTGTGTCTCTTGTAAATAACATATTGTCAGATTCTGGTTGCTAATCCATTTTGCTATCGACTCCCATTTTATGGGCAAGCTTATCTCATTCACATTCACAGTTATAATTACTATGTATTTCCCTCCATCCCATTCTCCTGTTTATCCTTCTCTTTCTCTCTTTTTATCATGTCTCTCCTCAAAAATCTGTTTGTCCTCTGACCACTGCCTCCCCTAATTCACCCTCCTTTAAGTCATTCTATCTCTTTATCCTATAACCTTACCATGTAAGATAGATTTCTATACACAACTGAGTGTCTGTGCATACACACTCATATGTATATGTATGCATATATGTATGTATGTATACATATATGAACCAATTCCAATGAGTGAGATTCAAGCATTGCCCCCCATTTCTCCCTCCATTATAAAAGCTCCTGCTTGCATGCCTTTTTCACATGAGAAATTTTTCCCCATTCTACCTCTCCCTTCCCCCCTTCTCCCAGTGTATCCCTTTCTCTCATCTCTTTATTTTTTTGAGATCCTTTCAACATAATTGAATCACACTCACATCTTCTGTCTATGTAGACTCCTTCTAACTGCCCTAATAAATGATAAGGTTCCTAGAAGTTGCGTGTTATGAATTTCCCACATAGGAATGTAAACAATTTAGCTTTACTAAGTCCCTTATGATTTCTCTTTCATATTTACCTTTATGTTTCTCTTGAGTTGCGTTTGAATGTCAAATTTTCTATTCAGCTCTGGTCTTTTCATCAAGAATGCTTAAAAGTTCTCTGTTTCATTAAATATCCATTTTCTCCCTGAAGAATTGTACTCAGTTTTGCTGGGTAGGTAATTCTTAGTTATAATCCTAGCTCCTTTCCTTCAGGAATATCATGCTCCAAACCCTCCACTCCTTTAATGTGGAAGCTGCTAAATTTTGTGTGATACTGACTATGGTTCCAGAACATTTAAATTGTTTCTTTGTGAATGCTTACAATATCTTCTCCTTGACATGGGAGCTTTGGAATTCAACTATAATATTTCTGAGATCTCTTTCAGGAGTTAATCAGTGGATTTTTTCAATTTTTATCTTATCCTCTCTATCTAAGTTATCTGGGCAGTTTTCCTTTATAATTTCTTGAAATATGATATCAAGGCTCTTCTTTGGGTTGTGGCTTTCAGGTAGTCCAATAATTTTTAAATTATCTCTCCTCAATCAATTTTCCAAGTCAATTGATTTTGTGATATTTCACATTTTCTTCTGTTTTTTTTATTATTTTGACTTTGTTTTATTGTTTCTTGATGTCTCTTAAAGTCATTAGCTTCCACTTGCCCAGTTCTAAGTTTGAAGTAATTCTTTTCCTCAATGAGCTTTAGTACCTTTTTACTCTTAGCCAATTCTGCTTTTTAAGAGTTCTTTCCTTCAATATTTTTGTGCCTCTTTTACCAAGTTGTTAATTCTTTTTTCATAATTGTTTTGCTTCACTTTCATGTCTTCTCCTATTGTTTTTCCTCTACCACTCTTAGCTCTTTCTTTAACTCTTCTGTGAATTCTTGTTGAGGTCGAGTCTGATTAGCCATTTTTCTTTGAGAGCTTGGTTGTAGCTGTTTTCATATTGTTGTCTTCTTCTGAATTTGTGTCTTGATCTTCCCTTGGCACCATAGCAGCTTTT
Organism: Vombatus ursinus; assembly: GCF_900497805.2. Taxonomy (NCBI): domain Eukaryota; kingdom Metazoa; phylum Chordata; class Mammalia; order Diprotodontia; family Vombatidae; genus Vombatus; species Vombatus ursinus. Next base: position 2,836,332 of record NW_020954623.1, on the reverse strand, counting down.
CACAGTTAAGGTTTTTGTTGTTTGCTCATTTTTCCAGTCTATTTATTTTCTTGAACTTTATGTTAAAGTTGGGCTCTGCTCACCTGAGAGTGGGGAAGCACTATCCCAAGCTTCAGAATATTTCCCACTGTTATTTTCAGAGCTAGTTTTGGGAGTCTTCAAGTTTTTAATGCTTTCAAGGTGGTACAATATGGGGAGAGGTGTGGACACTGTTCTCTTGGTCTGTGCTCTGGCTTTTATCCAGGAATTTCCTCAACTTTTCTCTGAGCTCAACCTTAGTCAGCATTCAATTTGTTTTTTCTTGTTCTTCTTAACATTTACATTGTTATAGTCATTATGCATACCTTAAAGGAAGCCAGAGCAAACCAAGAGGCAGAGGGAGATTATTCTATGAGTGGAAGATGACCAGTGCAAAGGTGCAGAGGACAGATGAGTGGAGCATATTGTGCAAGGAACAACAAGGCCAATGTAGCTGACTCAGATTGGGAACTACTCTTAATCTGATTTCTATGTTAATTTTCTATAAATCAGACACATAGACCCTTTCCAGAAATAGGTGATGCATCCCCGCCCCAATCATAGCTTTCTTTCTTATTCCAGTTGATTTGGTATTGTTGATTGCTTTTCAAATTCATATAATCAAAATTATAATTTTTCTGTTTTGTTATCATCTCTAGCTCTTGTTTAGTTAACAACTGCCCCCCTAGTCACAGTTGTAAAAATGACTTGATCACAGACATATAGACAGACAGACAGGTAGGCAAGCAGACAGACAGACAGATAATACATACATACATACATACATACATACATACATACATACATACTTGGATAAATACATAGATGGATAAATTTGTATTGTATAACTTTTAATATTTAGGTCCCATATCCTTTTTTTTTTAGTTTAAAGTATTATAACATGTAAGATATTGGTATAAACCCCAATTTCTTCCAAACTGCTTTCTTGTTTTCCTAGCAGATCTTGCCAAATAGGGAGTTTTTTCTACAAGTAATTTCTACACCCTGATTGATTAAATACTAACTTATTTGGTTCACTTGTTCCTGACTCAACTACTCTGTTCTAGTGATCTACTTTTCTATTTTTTAACAAGTACCAAATAGTTTTGATGATTACTGTTTTATTGTATAACCTGAGGTCTAGAAATCTTATTCTCCCTTCTTTGCATACTTTTTTTTTCATTATTCCCCTTAATATTCTAAACCTTTTGTTACTCCAAATGAATGTTGTTATTTTTTGGCCTAATTTTATAAAGAATTCCCTTGGGTGTTTCATTAGTATGACAACAAATCTTTAAACTAATGTAGCTATCATATTTTTTATTCAATTGACACGGTACTACCATGAGTAATAAACATTCCTCAGTCATTTAATCTATTCTTTATTTCTTTAAAGAGTGTTTTATACTTATTTCATTTATCTTGAGTGTGCCTTGACAGATAGATTTCTAGTTATTTTCTAACTATTTCAAATGGTACTTCCCTTCTATTATTTCTTCCTGAATTTTGTTATTGAGCTATAGAAATGCTATTAAATTTGTGTATATTTCTTTTCTATCATCTGTAAGTTTATTTTCCCTTCTATTACTTTTTGCTCTTTCATGAAGCAATATTGTTCATAATCTGCCATTCTCCTCTGCAATGTTGTGAAAATGAGTTTATCCTCCAAATAGATTCTGTTCTTGACTTCCTTTTCACCCCTTGACTCAGGGATCAATCACATGTTGCCCAAGGCAATTTCTGGTCTCTTTTGGCCTCCATGTTGTGGCAGCTTATTTAAATTAGTTATGTTTATCTAAGAAATATTGAACAGATCCTTTGATTATGAATATTAAGATCAGCATAAAATATGGTGACATTTAGCCATCAATCTCATTTATCATTGTCATGGAAAGTGTCCTACAAAGAGATTCCTAAATGATGGTGAGGTTCTCCAGATGTTTCTATGTACAGATATCATTGTACTGATTACATCAAGCCTTTGAACTATAAAAGACCCTTTCAGTAAGATTCACAGACACTCAAGAGAGATGTATTTGCCTAGCAATCAAGGAAAAACTATGAGACTGAAAAATACGTAGCTCAGAAAAATGACATTGTTCTATAGATAGCCCTGTCAGTTAGATTACTGCATCCACAAGATAGGGACAAGAGAGCAAGCATGACCATTCCACTCCCTAATTGCTCTTCCAAGACAGATATACTTCTTTTCAACATCCAGATTCTCTTAAGGATGCTCTATCATTATGAATTATGGTATACTTTGGTGCATTAACATTGTTCATGACACAAAAGGCAGTGGGAAGAGTCCATGTCAGCATAGAAAGGCTCCAGAATATTCTCAAAGATGACTTGTAAGAGAAATGTGGCATGAAAACCATCATCAAGGGAATGTATGAACAAAAAAAGGGAGTGATCTAGGCTATTGCAAAAGTGAAGAATGACAGAGAAGCAGTTGAGTGCAACACTGGTTCCTGGCACATGTGAAAGGGGCAGAAACCAAGGAAGGCCTAAAATATACTGACTAATCCTTGAGTCTGGATTCATGGGATGACATGGACAAAAATAAGATGAGATGAAAAGGTCCTGAGAGGTATAAGTACATCTGTACAAGATAGATTTTACACAAGGAGAAGATGTTCCTGCATGAATGAGCTCATACATCATCTCTCTCCAATCTCTCTTCTCCAATTTGAAAAAAACAGTTTATTTCTATGGGGAGTTTCAGAGAAGGAAAAGTGAAGGGAGTTGAATAACTGCTACTTAACTAAAAGATGATTGTGTATATGTCTGTGTCTGTGTCTGCGTGTGTGTGTGTGTGTGAGTGTATGTATAAATATTCATGACATAATGAACAACATGGCAGCTGGGTGGTTCAGGGCAACTGGGTGACCCAGGCAAGGCACTTAACCTTGTTTGCTTCAGTTTTCTTATGTATAAAATGATCTAGAAAAGGAAATGGCAAATCACTATAGTATTTTTGCCAAGAAAAGTTCAAATGAGGTCACAGGGTCACAATTGAAATGACTGAACAACAACAAGCATTTTTTTTCTAATAATCCATTGTTTATTCTAATAAATATATGTGTGTGTATGTATGCATGCATGTATATATGTATGCCTGTATGTATATTGTGTACTGTGATACCATAAAGAAAGTTGTGTTTCTTTGCACCATCTGTGAGGACCTCGAAGTAGTTTTGTTTTACTTTGCTTATCATGGAGAACATAGTATAAGGAACAGCAACACTGGGATCAGAAGACCCAGATCTTAATTTCATCTTGGCCACGAACCAGACTTGGCTATTCACTCTCCCACTGTCTCACTTTCCACATCTGTGAAATTAGGGCATTTGATAAAAACATTTCTAAGGTCCCTTCTACCATAGACCTTTGCTCTAAAATGGCTACATGTCATTGATCTTAATCTTTGTCTTGTGAAAATGTTAGTCCATAGTCATGTATGTGCAAATTCTATTGAAAGTCTCCCTTTGGTGACGGAGTTCATGTGTGTGCACGCGCGCGCGTGTGCATGTACACAGGTGTGGTGGTGGGGGCGGGGTTTGGTGGTGGTTCTAGCCTGTTGATTTCATCAGTGCAGGGAACTTCCAATGTGTAATCTCCCTCTAGTGAGGCATATTGACATCTCATCCATAACTGCTGGTCGCATAGAATTGACTAGCACTCTAAAAGGTTGCGAGGTTTGCCCTTGATTATGTAACAGATGTCAGAGATAGCCATTGTTCAGTCATGCAGTCATGCCCAATTCTTCATGACCCCACGAACCATAGCTTGCCAGGCCTTTCTGTCTACCACTATTTCCCAAAGTCTGGCCTACCTTATTGTCCATGGGGTTTTATTGGAAAAGATACTGAAGTGATTTGCCATTTCCTTCTCCAGGGTATCCCCTTGTCAGAACACTCCACTATACCTGTTCATCTTGGGTAACCCTACACAGCATAGCTCATAGTTTCCTTCATCGAGCTATGCAAACCTCTCCACCACGACAAGGCGGTGATCCAAAGAGGAAATCAGAGATAGCACTTTAATCCAAATCTTCCTGATTCAAAGGCTGGCTGGCCATCTACCACTGTGTCCCACTTCCTCACATTATCATCATTATTAACTATCAGATCATCAATGAGGACTTATGAACTGACCACCATATATATATCAAGCACAGTGCTAGATGCACTCGGGAATACAAAGATAAAAATGGATCCATTCCCTTTCTCAAGGAGCTTCTATTCCACACACAGACATGTGTCCCATTGCCTCTCCCCTCCTCCTTCCCCACCCCCCCATTCTTCTTCTCACTCCCCATACAATATGTATGCATATATGGTCCCATAATTATTAATAATAACAGCATAAAGTCAGTCATTCTATCAATAAACATTTATGAAGTCCCTACAATATGCCAGACATTATGATAAGATATACAAAGGCAAGAGATGGCCCCTCCTCTCAAAGACCACACACTGTAATGGCTGGCTCAACTCATTTCAACTCATGGAGTCATTGAAAGTTAGAATCCAGAACTAGAAAGAGATCACTTCATCAAAATCTCATCCTTCAGAGACGATGAAACTGAGAGCTGGAGAGGAAGTGCCTGAGCAGGGTGAGAACTCGGGTGGCCTGGCTCAAGTCCCTTGTCTTTCTACTCTGTCTCATTTCTTTTATTAAAAAAAAGTTTCATATTTCTTCCAAATGTAGATTATTTAGAGAATAAATAAAATAATCCTTTCCATGTTTTAAATTAGCATTGTAAATAATGAAAGGGAATAACCCACCTGAATTTGCTTTAAACTGAAAGCTCAAGAAATTGTTTTTAAGTGGGCTGGGGCGGGGAGAAGAACAATGCTGATGTTTAGGAATGATTTTTTTGAACTTAGAGAAATAATTGTTTGGAAACAAAGTGATGTACTGTGGAAAACCAGCCCCCTGCTGACTTGAGCGCATAAACACCAACAAAGCTGGAGGGGTCCTCAGGAGCATCTCAGCAGGAGAGGACAGACAGAGATGCAGCCTGAGTCTGCACTGACAAAGGAAGATGTGTATGTGTTGTTTCTAACCACACAGGAGACAGCCCGCTTGGCAGGCAGCAGGCCTGCAGGAGACCAAGCAAAGAGATGACAAAAAGCCTTCTTCTGTTATGTGTCTTCTGTGTCACTGAGAAGCATAATGAGCTTGGATAACTGTTTGTTTTCATCTTTTCTTAAGTGACTTCGAATGGTTAATTCTCAGAGTTTTCAAGTTGAAAGGGATTTTCAAGTCCATCAAATCCAGAGAAACAGAAAATCTTCTAAGAGGTCACCAAGTAGAAAGATACTTATGGAATCACTTGATTCTACCATCGAAAGGTACCTCAGCTAGTCCAACCCACACCTGAAAAAAGCGTCTGACAGCAATAACCTACCTGACCAGTGGCCATCCAGCTTTGGCTTGGTCTTTCAATGAGAACGAACCAGCCACGTGTTGAAGCAGCCCAGCCCAGGAGGAGGCATGACTGGTGCTGCTGCCTCAGTCTTTGCTGCTGGCAGTAGTGGTAGTGACTGTGGTGGGGGATTGCTGGTCATTGGTGTTTCTTGTTCTTTCCCTGATAGCAACGTTTTCTTCTTGAAACTTCAGCTCACAGCACCTTGTTCTACCCTCTGAAGGCAAACAGACCAAGTCTAATCCTTCTTCCACATCACAGCTCCTCAGCTACATGAAGATAATATCAGATACCTCATGGTAATTTCTTCTGTCGGCTAAACACTACCATTTCTTTAAAGGAATCCTCATATAGCACATACTCAAGGCCCTTTTCTATCCTCGGTGCTCTCCTCTGAACATTCCCCACCCCCCCATTCCTCCTTTCACCCCCCATACAATATGTATGCATGTATGTATGCATTTATGGTCCCATAATTATTAATAATAACAGCATAAAGTCAGTCATTCTATCAATAAACATTTATTAAGTACCTACAATATCCATTTATGAATGTTCTCCACAAATTGTGGCACCTTGAACTGAACACTGTAATAGTAATCTGCATACAAACTGACCAGGATAGAGTACAATGAAATAAACAGCACCTTTATTCCTAGACACTGTGCCTCTATTAATGGAACTCAAGATTACATGAGATTTTTGATCTATCACAGACCGTACTATACAGTAGTATCGCTGTGTGGGCTCGTTTTGAGTTCGAGGTCCAGTGAAATCCTCAGAGCTTTTTTAGACAAAATGCTATTGAACCATCCTCCCTCTGCCTTGTATTTATTAAGTTGATTTCTTGAATCCAAGTTTTGACTTTACATTTACACCCATTAATTTTTCTCTTACTAGCTTCAGGCCGTTGTCTTGCGTCTCAAGAACTTTTAGAAACCTGAGTGCCATCTAGTGTACAAGGTAATCCTCCTACGTAATTGCCATCAAATCATGATCATGATCATAACAACAATAGTATGTATTTATCACTCTAAGCTTTACAAAGTAACCTCATCAAAAAATTAAATAATGTTACTATGACATTACTTTTGCAGTCATGTTTCACTCTGTCCGTTCTCTCTGTTAGTCACCTCTAGGTGATTTCAATGACTCGGTGGGTCATCAGCTCCCATAGCTTCGATTTCTATTCCACAGACCCACAGATTGCTGTATCTAGCCTTGCACCACTCCCAAACCCAAGCCTCACCTCACCAACTGTTAGCCATTTCCAACTGGACGTCTTATTAGTATCTGAAATTCATCATGTCTTGATGCAGAATCCATTATCCTGCCCCAAGAGATCTGTCAAGGCCCCCACTATCCCTCCAGTCCTCCATGTTTACAACCTCAGAACCCTCCCCAGCTCCTCCCTCTCCCTCCCCTATGTGTCTAATCTATTACAAATATTGTCAATTCTCACTATGCAACGTGTCTAACATTCACCCACTTCTCTCTAGTCACATGGCCACTGCCACAGTGCAGGCCCTCATCACCTCTTGCTCACAATATTGCAAAAACCTCCTTTTCCCCCCCATGCTCAAATCTCTCTTCCCACTCCATCCTCCACAGAGCTGCTAATGTGATTTTCCTAAAGTATGGGCTTGATGGTGTCATTCCCCAGGGAATCTCAGTCCCTGCTTAAAGACCTCAAAGGACTGGAGACCCCACAAACCAATTATGGGTCTTTCCGGAAGCCACTAAAGAGTAATATTCTCCATGGGTTCTTGAATATGTGGGCTTTCTTGATTAGGAGGATGGCATCCCAAAGACACAGGCTCTCTTCTATATCTCCTATGCACTTTTAAAGGAGTAAACAATTATTACCCACTAGGCTGGACTCCTTGAATAAGAAACAACCCAAAGTGCTGTGGACACTTTCACTGTCAAGGAGTCAAGCTAGAATTATATCGAAATTACATGAAAAAAGGGAGGGATGCCTTCGCCTCTCTCTTCAGCAGCCTCCTGGCCTCTCTCTTGTCTCTCCTAATGCTACATTTGCTCATGAAGTGATGAGCATTCAGGAACAAAGAAGTCTCTCCAGAGAGCAACCTCGCTGATCATTCAGGCACAGGGAAGCCAGGATCCTTGCCCCAAAGTCCAGAGAGTTAGAGAATTGTGTGCTTTGCAAAAATAAACCTTGCAGAAGTTATGATTATGGTGATGGTGACATCCGCTTATATTGCCAGGGTATTTTTCGTTTTACAAAGTGTTTTCCTCATGACAATCTAATGAGGGATGTAGGACAAGAATTATTATGCCCATTTCATAGGATGAGGAAACTGAGGCCCAAGAGATAGTTATTTGCCCAAAGTTATGTGTTCAAGTGGTGTCGGTTCCTGGCGGTAAGGTCCTCAGCAAAATCAAACTCAGCTGATCATCCCCTGGCCCGTGCATAACCAGAAAAATGGCCACATCTTTTTTTAATTAAAAATTAGAATGAGTATGCCAAAGAAAATGGTATCCACAGATTAAATTATAATCTTCTAGAAAAAGACTGCCTCGTAGCAGATGCATTCCTCTTGGCTGCCTCATCTCATTGCTGACCCCCAGGATTTCCCACAAGTCCACAGTCCCCTGAGGCCTCCCTGGGAAAAGGCCCCCCTGGGAAGAGGCCCCCCTGGGAAGAGGCCTCCCTGGGAAGAGGCCCCCCTGGGAAGAGACCCCCCTGGGAAGAGGTCTCCCTGGGAAGAGGCCCCCCTGGAAAGAGGGCCCCCTGGGAACAGGCCTCCCTCGGAAGAGGCCCCCTGGGAAAAGGCCCCCCTGGGAAGAGACCTCCCTGGGAAGAGGCCTCCCTGGGAAGAGGCCCCCCTTGGAAGAGGCCCCCTGGGAAGAGGCCTCCCTGGGAAGAGGCCCCATTTCCACATTCTCTTTGAACCATTCCAAAGCTCTTCTTCCTACTGCTCCCTCACACTTCACGTAAGAAGGAAAGTTTCAGCTCTAAGTGAGGAAATAAACACCATCTTTCCAGTGGCTTTTCACCATTATTTTGGTCCCTGCATCCCAAGTGAGAAAAACAACAAAGAGAAAGGCCTGAAGGACGTAGTCCAATGCCTAAAGTCACTCTAGGCTAGCAGTGTTTCCACAGGGCTGTCCACTTTGAACCAGCACTATGTCATCCAACTAAATTCTAGTTTATTACCCCCCTGGGCTCCTTCTCCAATTCCAATTCACATTGGTGGGCCAGATCCCCAGAACATAGATGGTGATGTGTAAGTTCTCTTGGATTTCTAGGCATGACCCAAAGGGGATAGGTGTTTCTAATAATTTTCCTCAAAAGCCCCTCCCAGTGTGCTTCCCAAGATTATCAGCCAATAGCTTCAATTAGCTTTCAGCAAAGGGCATTTACTAATCAGTTATAGCAAAGGCAATTGTTACAAAAACAATTCTCCCAAACTGGAGCCATGTATTACACATGACATGCCTGGGGAGAGTGGTCTCTAACCTCATGTACAAAGCACATATGACAAAGAGGTGCCTCACAGCTCTGGGTTACCAGAAGGCCCTTTCTCCACTGACAGAGTCCTCATGCATTTCCCTTTCAGTGTTCCTGAGCTCTCAAAATCAGCACCTTTCCATAGTCCTTGGCCAGAATTTCTCCCTTCCATGAGGTGTATTCCTACATCAACCTTTCCCCGTTCATCTGCTGACACTTCTCTGCAACTGGAGCCTCTAGTCTGGGCAGTTTTCCTCAGTTAGACTTCGAGCTCTTTGAGAGAAGAGAGGGCCTGCCTTCTCTGGCCCTTTGAAGCCTCTGCACTCAGCACAGTGGCCAGCATGGAGGAAGCACCTAAGAAGTGTCCTTTTGTTCATGCAATAATTAATTTGAAAAAAATCAGATACTTTGTAAAGTGTTCAGGATTCCTAAACTGAGGGCCAATTGTGCCGTTCCAATGCCTTAGAGCTTTAATAATTACAAAAGTCAGTGTTTTTAAAGGACTTTAAGGTTCGCAAAACCTTTTCCATACATTATTCCTTTTGATGATGCTGATAACAACTCTGAGAAATAGGTATAATAAAGATTCCCATTTCACATGTGAGGAAACTGAGTCTGAGAAAGGTCAAGTGACTCAAGCCCCTTGTCCAGAGTCACACCACTAGTAAGTATAAGATGTATGGTTTAAAGTCAGGTTTTTCTAAGTGGAATGTTCTAGCCATGACCGGGACACACCTCCCTGCCTAGCTTTAGATGCATTATGCTTGGCTAGTCTCATTGCTTGGGGTAGGTTGGGGTGAGCATGTCCTCTCCATCTGGTGTGAGTAGCCCAACAGATTTTTATTCTGTGTTGTCACCCTACACATGCCACAAAGCAATCAGACCACGGGGTTCATTCTATCCAATGACCACTCTTTCCATTCCTCCTTATTTTTTTGACTGAAGCACAGGCTGGTCCAGGTTGGGACAGGTGGGGCTTTGAGAGGATTCACTCTCTGAACGTGTGAGACAGTCCTAGTCTGGAGAGAGACACAGCCCAAAGCATCCTCACAGCCAGCTCACGAAGAAAGGGCTCTTTGCCTTGTAGCTAAAGCGATCAATAGAGGTGCAAGGAGCCATTCTATCAACGCCTCCCAAGGAAAGTTTACACTCCGCATAGTAGAATGTAAGCATCTGGAGGGCAGGGACTATGGTAGTTTAGGCTTTGCATTTCCAGTGCTTAGCACAAACTATTCCAAAAGGGCTTGTGGGATAAGATTGCACCAGAGAGTCCCCCACCCACCTGAACTGGGTGATCTGTGAATTCATCTCCAGGCTTATAGCACATCTGTCCAATAATAAAAGGACCTCACATTCCTTCCAGGGCTGTGCCAGGAGCTGGGTCATCTTTAGTTTAAGGTCTCTTGTCTGGAAGACAGAACCCGCTTGTGAGAGAATTGGTAGCCTTGCCTTTGTGAAGGTAAGCAAAGTGCTCCTAGCTAGACAGCCTCTTTTGTTGTCTTTCCAGGTTTCCATGGAGGGCTGCCCTGCCTGCCTTGGAACATGCAGATGCCACACTGCTCCTCTCTCTAATGTGCTCAGGGCAACATTTTAAACACAGTCAGGGCAGTGAGCAAAGTCTTCAGGGGAGAAAAAAGCTGAGCGCGGAAGGGGAGCATTGCCACGACTGGAAAGAGCAGCCAAGATGCATCCCAAGGAGATGGGCAGCAGGGGCCCTGGCCACCGGCTGAGTGGTGGAGATGCCTGAGAAGAGCTACCGCAGGGCAGAAGTCTGCTTGCTCCAAAATGCAGTCATTGCTAGGCAGAGTTGGGAGAGGAGAATTTGGGTTATGTTGCCAATTGGACTTGTAGATTTCTACTCTAAAAAAATCACATAGATTTATTCAGGCCAGGGCCCTGCAGACAAAGGGGAAAAACCCATTTCACTCATTGTTCCTGTCCCACCAAACAAAATCTGTCAAATGAACTAGGAAAGAGACTGGATCTGCCTCAGTTTCCTTTTCTTTAAATGAGGTGATAAAAATGGTCTCTTAGATCCTCCTCTGCTTAGAGGGTCTTAAGATCTAAACCTGAAAAGACCTGGGAGATCACATGATCCCTCCTTCTCATTTTGAAGAAAAGGAAACCAATTCCAAATGGACTTATCTGATTTAGCCAATCCCTCAGGTAGTAATTGGCAGAGACAGGATTTGAACCCAAGTCCTCTGACATTAAGTATAGTCAGTCAGTCGTCAATAATCATTTATTAAGTGCCTACCAGGGACCCTGCTAAGCACTGGGGACTAAAGGAAAGGCAAAAGCAAGTGCCCCCTCTCAAGGCACTCACAGTCTATTGGGGGGGTGGGAGACAACTTGGAAATAATCACGTGCAAACAAGCTGTAATCAGGAGAGACTAGAGATCATTAAGAGAAGGAAGACCAAGAAGTCATTTTTTTTCCATTTCACCAAACTGCCAGCCTTCTAACATTATTTTTATTGTTAACATATGCATGTTAATAATATATTAGTGCCAATTATGAAATGGATATATCACTTTAAATTTTGCAAACGATTCAACACGCATAATGTAATTTGAGCCTCACATGACCTTGTAAAGTAAATACCCCAGATATTATCATTCTCATTTTACAAACTGAGGGTCAATGAGGTTAAGTGACTTGCCCAAAATCAACCCAGTTAGTAACTGCCTGGGATGGGATTTGAACTCAGGTGCCCCAATTCCAGCTCCAGAGCTTCATTCACTACTGATTTGCCACCATGTTTATACATCTTTGGGTATATGTGCACAGCGCAGCTCTTGGAGCATCGGAGCATACAGAACATATCAAACCCATTTATTCCAAACAATTCATGAAATATGCAGACCTGTTTTCTTACTATTGCATCTCATGATCATTACAGAAATCACAGTGAAAGTCTCCAGGATCTAGAAATAACTGTATGATAAAACGCCAAATGTTTTGAGTCCACAAAAGGAAAGAGAGCAGGGTCCAGCATATGCAATCATCAAGCTTTCTCAATTTTCCGAGATGTTTCCTGTCACGTCCTACTTCAGTTGGTGGGTCTCCGGCTTAAATGATCTTTCTTTGAGGTGCTAGGCCTACTGAGTTCAGAATAATGGCTAATTCCTAATTAATGACAGGATGACATAACTGTAAGGGGCTCAACAGCAGCCCGGGTCAACTGTGCTCTCCTCACTTTTCTCTGGAATCCTGTATTTCTCAGGATAAAGCCTTCCCATGGACCAGAGAAACCATCTCTGGCATAGGATCATTCATCTTTCTGGATCAGTGTAGTTAGAAATAGAAGAGATGTCAAAGGATTTGTCCAATTAACTCATTTTACAAAGGAAGAGGAAAGTGAAGTGGGAAGTGGGGAGTCACATGATTTGCTCACATGGGTAATTAAGTAGAAGCAAAGGTGAAATTGGAAGCTAGGTCTTGACTCCAAATCCAAAGCTCTCTTCACTCTACTATACTATTCATAAAATCTGCCCATTGTCACCATGGGCATACATGCTACAGGGACACTAATCCTGATTTTTTAATATCTAGTTCCATTTCTATTGAAGGTTTAACATATGGGCAGCCCTCACTCAGAAGGCCTTGGAACAGGGCATCCCATTTTGGAATGGGATGACACCAAAAAATGCCAGCAATAATCCATCTGGGAAGAGACATCTGGCCTCTCCTCTTAGACCAGGCACTGTCCCTGGTTGATGCCTTACCCTCAACTCCATCCATACCCCTCCGCAGACCAACCCCTAGGCATCAACCTGAAGAAGTGATCGCCATCAGTGACCTGTATCTTACTCTCCAGTGGGGCTGAAAGGCTTGGCTTTATCTTAAAAATGTCCATGGTGAGGTTTTTTGTGTGTCTCAGAACCTTCCGGAAGGAGGTTTCCAGTGGAGTGTCCCAAGGATCAGTCTCTTACTCTATGAGGAACATTTTTATCACTGACTTAGATGAAAGCAGAGATGATTTTGTTGTTGTGTTACCCAATTTGCAGTGACACAATGATGAAGGAAATAATGAATACACTAGAAACCAGTCAGGATCCCAAAAGATTTTGATGGGTTGAATAATTGAATAAAACACATAAGATTAATTTGAATAGCAATAAACGTAAACCTTATGCTTGGATTTGAAAAATCTGCACCATAAGTTTTTGGGGGCAGAACTTGACTAACCAGCAGTTTATCTGAAAAATATTTGGAGATTTTAGTAGACTGAAAGTTCAATGTCAATCAACAGTGTGAGAGGGCAGCTTAACAAGCTAAGGAAATCAGACAGTATCCTAAGGAAGGCGGAGTGTCCAGGATTTGGGAGGTGAGAGTCCTACTGGATTGGGGCCTGGCCAGACCCTATCTAGAATACTGTGGTCAATACATTGATAAGCAGAAGAGTGTCCAGAGAAAGACAACCTGGGTGAGAGAAGACCTTGAGATCATTCTGTGTAAGAATCAACTAAAGGAAATGGTGACATTTAGCCAGAAGAACGGAAGACTGAAGGGTGCCAAGGACATGAGAGCTGCCCTCAAGTATCTGAAGATCTATAATATGTACAAGATTAGATCTGCTCTGCTTGGCCCCAAGGGGAAGAGCCAAGACCAACAGGGAAAAATTTCAGAGAGGAAAATATCGGTTTTATATAAAGGGGAAAAAAATTTCCTAATACTTTGAACTGTCCAAAGACTCACTGTCAGGATGTAGTAAGGTCACCATCACAGGGATGCTGCACAACCACTTATCTAGGACGTAGAAGGGATTTCTCTTCAGGTGCAGTGTGGACTGGATGTCCTGTAAGTTTTGTTCCAACTCAGACTTTGTGACTCTGTATTTAAAAAAAGGGAATGTCCTTCTTCCCGATTCCTGAATTTCTTCCTCATCTGCCCACTATAGCCTACCATTTTTCATTAAGTCAATGAGCCATTTTCTGGTGTATGGAAATTGTCTCATTGAATAGAAAGTGCTTTGTAATACCCTTTATTGCAATGGGGACCAATATTTACAGGGACCAAATGAATGTGTGTTCTCTGCTATATATTCCTGATGCACATCTTCATTTTTCCCTTGCCTTCTTGAAGTCAACTCACAGGATGGATGTCTACCTTTGGTGAAATCAACCCTAATTGTTTTAATAAATTAATGATTGGAATTAATTGGCTCTGGTAACCCAGGAGCACTCAGAAAGAGGCAAAACAATGCCCTCATTAAAGTTTAAACTCAGACCCAAGATGTAGGCGAGTTTCCACTGCTCACTTATGTAATTTTTCAGGGCTGTACAAAAGGCAATAGGACTCACTAGGGGCCATAATGAAAATGAATATTTTAAGCACCACAATGGGCTTCTTGCTCCAATCCACCCTTAAACGACTTACTAGCAAAGTTACACCATAAAAGCCAACCTGGCTGCCAATGCAATTGTGAACCCCAGCAACTAATCGACAAGACAAGTCTTTAGCACAACAAATGGGCAGAAACTAATGCCTTCTACAACCCGGGCCACAATTCCCCAGACGCCCCCTAACACTGTCGCTGTAGCTCAAACCATAGCTCAAGTGAGCAGAAAGTAAATGCCCTTCCTCCTCAGGATTCCTGAATTTCTTTCTCACCTCTGGTAGGAGATCTGATATATCTCAAGCTACTCACTAATCTAAACCTAAGGCAGTTCCTGTAATTCTTAAAAAAGCCTGGGCTCTCATAGAACCATCACTTGTCTGAATAGATGTGCTCTGTGAGACCTGTCAATAAAGTGAAACAAATCTACTAACTTTCATTCCAGAGCTCAAGATGAAATGTGTGGGGGAAAACACCTTGGACTTCGGAAATCTCTCTGAAACTAGGGGACACATTGGAACCCATTTGATGATGAAGTGTGATCACAATAGCTTGCTCTACCTGGGCAAACTTACCTTTCCATCATACAGGCCTCCAGGGAAATCTGTTTCTGCACCACCAGCACTACTATGATTATACCTGGCAGATGGAAACAGGGAAAGAGCCATCTCATAACAGAAGGGAGCGAGGGAGGGAAAGCTGGGCGTCCTGACAATTTCACTCTTTCAGTGTGTGTTTGCTTAGAGGGGGATGTTCATACAAAATCATTGCAGTTGTTTAATCTGCAATGTCCATACATTCCCTCCAATGTTGTCATTGTTATTGCTGTTATTCTTCTGTTTGATGAGGTTCCACAAGAAATCATCTGAGGACAAATAGCCATCCTCTTGTATTTAATGTTTACTACTCTCCAGCCATACTGGCCCCTTTGCCATTCCTCATACATGGTGTTCCACTTTCTGTCCCCATGCCTTTACCCTGGCTATCTGCCACGAGAGGAATCCTCACTCTCCTCGCCTCTCCCTCTTATTTTCCCTAATTTATTCAAGGATCAGCTCAACTCCTGCTCTCTGAAGGAGGTTTTTCCTAATCCCCAACTGGTAGAACCTTGTCCTCCAAGGTTACCCTCCATCCCCTTGGAATCTAATGTACATATACCTAATTTTTTCTATGTCTACTCTCCCATTAAAATATAAGTTCTTTATGGGCAAGAAGCATTTGTTGTTATTTTCTCTTTCTTTATTACTAACACTTGGCATGGTGCCTGGCACATAAAAAGCGATTAATAAGTATTTATTGATTTGTTTTTATTGTTTTGTAGAGTATTGTGCAGGCGGATTTTTAAAGTGATTCGTTTTGTTTTGTTTTGCAATTGAATAAGAGTAAAGGGACGAAAGCTCATCTTTTGTTGGTTCATAATTCAGGGTGGGGAACCTGTGGCCTCCAGGCCACGTGTGGCCCTCTAGGTCTTCAAACTTAAGCTTGGATTCAGTCAAAGAGCCACACTTGAGGACCTAGAGGGCCACATGTCCTGAAGGCCACAGGTTCCCCACCCCTGGTTCAGATTGTTCTCCTATTTTTATGGTTCAATGTTCCATTAGGAAAGTTGGTGACAAGAGTTCAATCTGGCAGGATGCTCCAGTTCCAATATAGTTTATGGATTGAATTTTCAAGGATATTTCTTTTGAGATGAGTATTTATTTTTTGTTATTTCAGTCTTCACTCTTTTGATGTAGTTATGGCAGGAGTAATCCAAGAAGAAAGCACTTTTCCATTATTTTTTCACATTTGTAGTTGGTTGCACAGATGGATAAAACAATGGCTTTGTGTAATTGAATAAGAGCTTCAAAATATAAGCTCCTCTTGAATAGACTTGCCGAAAACATATCTGGTACCAGCTGAGGAATATGCAGCACAATGTGGATAATGTCAAACTTGTCCTAGTTCCACATGTTTCTAATTTCTTCTGCTATGTCTCTATATTTTGAAGGATTTTTCATGACATGTAGTCTGGCAATTATTAGTATTTAACATGGTGACATCTATTAAAAACTTTATATGTAAATTGTTATGACCAATATTCTGTACAGGTAGTTGTGGCCAACAGTTATGTCTGTAAGGATGTTCTACTTCCACGAATGTCTTTCTTGAATTCTTGAGACTGTTTGAGGTTGAGATTTGTAGTGTGGCCATCGGACATCTCTTAGTTTATAAAAGACAGTCAGTTTGGGGTATGTAATTGTGGCCACCTGATCATTTTCTCTAGCTACTTGAGAGATTCTAAATGTGGGCATTCCACAAAAATATATTGCAGTTTCTACAACTTCATGATATAATCTGAATTGGCTAATAAGTCCATGATCCTTCAGATTACAATTCTTGGTGGCAATGACTTGATCCCAAATGACTTTCCCAGAATCCTCTGCTTCTATAAACAAACCCACATGATTCAACCATTTATTTAATATTTCTTTATCAGCACACTGTGGGCTGAGCTCATGTGGATATGAGTCACTAAAGACCTTTTGATTCCACTCTTGTCTCAAAGGTATTGTATAAGGTCTTATTCATTGATTTCCATACAGAGTAAACTACTTTGGACTGTATTCAGCATGTCTGACGGCTTATACCTGTGGTCAGTCTTTACTGTGGTTTTGAGCAGAGAGGTTTGCTTGTTGCAAAATTATTCCTGTACTTTTAAACTAATTTATCATGTATTCTAAGATCTTTTAACCTTCTTCCTACTTGTTGATGAGGAAGTATTAGTCCTTCCATAACTTCACTGGGGTGAAGAGCATTTATTTTGTTTTGTTAACATTACTTAGGGTGTTTGTTTTGACATCTCCTAGAACCACCGTCATCAATGTTGCTGTGTGAAAAGCATTAAGACTGCCATTAGTAAGAAGAAAGTCCCTATATACACCAAAAAATATACAGCAGTACTTTTGTGATAGCAAAGAACTAGGAGGGGGGAAGCAATTGGAGGGAGGCTAGACAAATTATGACATGTGACTATAATGGAATATCACTGTGATGTAAGAAATAACAAATATGATGAATACAGAGACATGGGGAAAGAGCTACACACACTAATGCAGAGTAAACCAAGCAGAACCAAGAAAACAATATACAGAATGACTAAAACAATGTGGGTGCAAAGAATGATCACCAAAAAAAAAATCAGAAGTGAATGCTGCTACATTACAAATAGCAAGCACAATTTGAAATAGAGACATATGAAGACAACCAGACCCCTCTGCAGAGGTGTGGGGCCCCAAGGGTGGCACGTCACACATGTTTTCAATTTTTTTTAATGTGCTACTCAGTTTTGATTATTTTTTTTTTGTCTTTAAAAATAGTTGTTATATGGGGTGGCTTTCTAGGAAGGGAGAGGGGAGTTATCCTGGTGGAAATTTTGGCTAGGTTAAAAAACAAAATACATCAATCAAATTTATTTTTAAAAGAAAAATATTGAGAACTGATACTGTATGAATATTAATTTATTAATAAACTTAGACTTTAGGACACCAGTCAACCTCTTATCATATCCAATTTTAATTTCTCTATAATCACATTACAGACTAGGTGTGCCTTATCTAGAGAAGCACCACCTTCATCCATTTCTTCAGTTTGACCTCTGGATTCAGACCCAAAGACCTGACACCTTATTTATTCTTCCTTGATAGCCATTAAGAATGTTAGGCTTGCCACATCCAAATGTTACTTTGATATTATTTGAGAAAGTTTCCATGAAATAAAGGAGCTGTGTAATGTGGTTTTATTTTTCCCCCAATGGACCCACAAACCCTGATGGGATCTGTGTACATTAAATGATTAAGCTTGGGTAAATGATTATTTTGATATGCTTAGTCTATCAGTTACATTGTGCCATTAAAGATCAAAAAAGGCCCTTTGAAATTCCATTCTAAGTACACTCATTGCCTCTTCACAACTATTTGAGACATTGCCATTATGTGTGCCACTCATATCATTTTTAGGTAGGCCTTCTTGAGTTGGTGTTGAGTATAAATATTCAGTGCCTTCAGGATCTTCAGCTTCTCACACTTCAGATTTAAGAAACTCCTCAATTTCTAGTCATTTCAACTAACTTGGACATAGAAATTAAATTATTTTAAATGATTGCCCTGCAATGATTTGCAAAGCCTTGTGCAACTTGGAGCTGACACTGTGGTCAACAAAAAGCATGATGAAGTCCTTGCCTGTAACTGTTAGGATATGATTCCAATTTTGTTATGTTCTTTTCTATGATGTGTCTATGATGATTTTGTGATGATGTAGTATGAGCCACTACACAATGCATTCTCATCTTCAGATCATTTCCTGTTCACTCCTGGCTTGCTGGCTTTGGAGAATAATGCCATTCACAAGGAAACATTTTCAGCAGGTGGGACATTGGTCTTCCTGATTTGTTCCCACATGTGTTATCTCTGTGTGGTACCAGAACTCAAGGAAGTGCTATTCACCGTCCACCCCACTCCTTGTGTCTATCAGGTCCTTGCTTCTTGAGTATAGCTCACCTCTATGATGATTCTGCCCCATAGACTTCTTATATTTGTAGGGGAAGCTTCAATACGTTGTCTGAGGGCTTAAGCCAATCATTGGTATCACCAGAGGTTGGCCAGCTGACTAGTGTTTCAGGATTCCTCCCAGGTTTTCACAGCTTCCATGGTAGTCTCACAACATATAAAGTCCATGCAGAATATCACCCTGCCTGGCATACCTCTTCTTTGTCATGGTGCCTCCTTGGGCCTTCAGAGGACTGTCATCTACGACTTCTATTACTACTACTACTGCTACTGCTACTACTACTAGTACTACTATTATCACTACTACTATCACTCCTACCACTACCATTAACAATTACGACGATTATTGCTACTATTACAGTTATTCTTACCCCTACTAGCTGACATTTCTATATGCCTTTGAGTTTTGCAAACCCTGCACTGCACCCTTAGTCTCTGGCTTTAGTCATTTCATGTCTGTACTAAAGGGAAATGAACTTTCCCTTCCCTGAAAGTTCCCAGGGCACTTGGACCAGGTCTCTGCACTTGACCATCCATGTCATAGAAGACACTTCTATTCTAATATAAGCCTCCAGGGAGTAAAGACTGTGTCATTGTTTGGTTCTCTCTCTTGTCTCCTCAGTGATCAGTACAGTCCCTTGCATACAGCAAGTGCATAATAAGTATCTGATGAATGAATACACACACATGATTCTTCATAAAGCACAGGTAACGAAGACATCACTTCTCCTCCTCACGATCACTTCCTACGTTCCATTTTACTCATCCCCTCATCCAAGCCGAACCCTTCAAGCTAAATCCCTCCAACTTCCATGGATAGCACGGAGAGTAAAAGCAGACTTCACAATCCCACAACCACAACCCAGTGATTCCAGGACCCCATAGGCAGGCGTACTCCTTCTGACAATGGGGCTCACAGCCCATTTAACCTAGTGCGTCCCCCATATGCCAGTTAGCCTCCTGGAGTGGGGAATGTAGGGGAGAGTGAGCATCTCAAACAGTGCCTGGGCTCTGGCTTTGGGTCTCAGAACACATCCCAGGATGTGCTTTCCAGCCCAATGTTTCATGTCTTAAACAAGTGACACCCACCCATCCATCAAACCTACCACGAAATGACTATCCCTGCAGGTGGTTTGAGCTTTGGACCCTCATTTTTACCACAATGATAGCTCCCATTTATCTGGTGCTTGGAGGATTACAAAGCTGCAGGAGCCATCACCTGGGAAGGCAGCCAGGCAGGGGCCACAGCCCAAAATGTACTGGCAACATAACTGCTGTGTTTTAAGAACTTAATGTGAGAAGAAACAAGGCAAAGGGCGGGACTCATGCCCAAGAAGAGCTGGGTTCTAGTCTCTGTTTTACACAGCATCACTGGGCCACGACTGGCAAGTTGTTGATACCTCTGAACCTCTATTTCTCATCTGCAAGGTCAGCAGGCATTAGTAAGCACTTTCTACATGCCAAGCACTGGATATCCAATGTAAAGCAAAAGACAGGCAGTCCCTGCCTTCAGGAGGCTCACAGTCTAGTGGGGGAGACAACAGGCACAAAGAAGAGCGATGGAGGGCAAAGTATAAGAAAGCCCAAGGGAGGCCCAGGATTAAGAGAGATCAGAAAGGGCATCTTTCCAAAAGTGGGATTGAAACTTGAGGAAATCCAGCAGGGGAGATAAGGCAAGAAAACATGCCAGGCGGGAGAGTCACTCAGAACACACAGATCCAAAAGCTGGATGGTCTTGTTTGTGGACAGCCAGGAGGCCGGTGTCACTGGGTCAGAGGGGAGATGTTGCGGGGGAGGAAGGTGTAAGAAGACTGGAAAGGGAGGAGGCAGCAGGTTAGGAAGGACTTTGATGGTATTTGATCCTGGAGGCAATAAGGAGTCAGTGCAGCTTATTGAGTAAGAGGCAATGTGGTGAGACCTGCATTTTAAGAAAATCACTTTGGTGGCTGAATGAAGGATGGACTCATGCGAAGAGAGGCCTGAGGGAGACAGCACCGCCCCACCCCAAGCAGGTATTGCAGTAGTCCAGACATGAAGTGATGAGGTACTGCAGGAGGTGGGGGCAGTGTCAGAGGAGACAAGGGGGCATGTTTGAGAGATGCTGCAGAGGTGAAATCGGGCCTTGGCAATGGGGGGGGTGTCAAGAAACAGTGAGGAATCTGTCAAAGGGTCACTGGGGTTCTTATGGGGATCAGTGAGAGAACATTTGTAAAGCATTTCAAAAACCTCATGTTGTAGAAATGCTAGACATGTTAGGGATCCTAGAAGCCTCAGTCTAGAGCTGCCCAGAAGGCACCTCAGAGGCCAAATGGTCTGACCCCATCATTTTACACATGAGGAAACTGAGGACCCAGAAGTGGCATGCCTTGAACCCAGCCCCTGATTTCTTTTCTTTTTTAAGAAAAAGAAAAGCAATAAGGTTTTCCCCATTCAGCTTTTCATACCAACTGGACATCGAAGGGGAGGAAGAGTTTCTGTGCTCCTACTCCTATGGAAACTGCATGGGGGAGACATCAAGAACTATTCAATTCCTTCTTGTTTGTCTTTGATAGCAACCTAGAATCGCTCCTCCAACAAGCAGAGCTCGCTGATCAGATCTGTGATGGCATGAGTGAAAGCTTCCTGAGGGCTGTAGTCTGGAGTGGTCTGTACACGAATGATGATTTTGTGTTCCAGGGGGTGAGGGACTTTATAGCCTACAAACAGCACCTGTGGGTCTTTCAGTAACTGTGATTTGATGATGTTTCCTAGGGTGTGGCCCTCCTTGTTGATGGTGAACAAACAGGCATTGGGGACTTTGGTGTCCTTATTGATAGTGATCATCTCTCCCTCAAAGAGGAGGAAGGACTTGAAGGCGGGGGGCGCGTTCATCCTCCCCCGCTGCCGCTACCGTGGGTGCTCCCCCCAGCCCCTGATTTCTGAAGCAGGGCCTTCCCCACTCTACCATGCTAGTGGGAATCCATTGGAACCATGATGTTCTCAGAGGAATCTTCTTTACTTACCATAGAGTGAGGCCCAGGGTGACTCCATCATTCCTTCCCTGTCTTAGTATATGTTTCATGGGAAAAACCTAAGTCCCTAGCAGCTGCTGGGCCTCTTCTCTGAGATGGCTTCCATCATCACTGCATGTATCCTGCAGCTTCAAAGCTGTTTGCATGTTGTCTTCCCTGTAGATTGTGCCCTTGAGGGCAGAAACTGTCTGCCTTTTGCCTTTCATAATGTGCCCATTACTCAGCACAGTGCCCGGCACATAGTAGGTGCTTAATAAAGGCTGACTGGCAGTCCATGGCTGTGAACAGGTATGCAGAGTCTCAAACAGGGGTTTCAGAAGGAAGAGATTCACAGCAAGTCAACTCAATCATCTGTGAAGCCACACCTGGAATGTGGGAAAAGCAGCCCCAGCTAGAGTTGAGTAAAAAACAGTGAGCCTTCAGAGGCACCTGCAATGGGCCTGAAGGCCAGGAAGCAAATGGCCAAGGAGATGGAGGAAACAGTGACTGACCCACGCTAGTTGTAGTCAGGGTGCCCCCTTAGGCAGTAGCCCGCATTCTTGGCCCACCTGACCAGTGGCCTCCAGGCCCTGGGGCTCTATCAGTGACTCAGGTGGTTTTCTGATGCCCCGAGGAGCTGTCCTAATGCTGATGCCTTCCTGCCTGCCTTCCTTTCAATCCCAGGCTAGGCTTTAATGTTCCCTCTGCCCCAGGTCACAGAGCTGCTCAAGGTCTATCTGTGCAAATTTATACCCACATCCAAGCTTGACTAAGGGAAAAAAAATCTGATTACTCACAATTCCTAACACCTGTGATCAATATCCATCATCTGCCAACAATAAGAATATTGATTCCAAATGCATTTTCATAACATTGACTTTTAATGTACTGAAGCTATCTCAGCACATTTTAATGGCATGCTTAGGCACATACATATATTCAACTCCCAGAATCACAGAATTCTCAAGGTAGAAGAGACCTCACCTGAAGTCCAGTGCACTCAGAGTCCCATGAAAGGGGCCATCTGGCCTTCCCTTGGCACATGCCAGCAATGGGTCCCTCACTGCCCCCTGTGGCAGCTGATGCTACTATCTGATAGCTCACATGGTCAAGAAGGTTTTTCTTATGACCAGCTGCAGTATCACTCCATGAAACTCCTGTCCATTGTTCCTTGCTCCGTCCCGGGGTCAACCAGACAAATTCAACCTCGGCACTCCTTCATATACTTGATGACCATGATCGTTTCCCCTCTTCCCAAGTCCTTTCTTTTTCAGCTTCCATGTCCCTGTCTATAGCAAATAATTTGGTAGTTGAACAGCCAGTGATGCAATCCAAGGTCAAAACAGGACCAGAGGCCAGCTGGCCATTCAGGGTTAAACCCTCTCCTCTGAAAATAGAAGGTGGAAAGCAAAGGCTCTCTGAGAAGAGGATGAGTCACTTCTGCCAACTGTTCTCCTTGAGCCCCTTTGCGCACACTTGAACCCTTCACTCCCTAGATGAACCTGCCTCCCCCATGTCCCCAGCACAGCAGCTGTGGGTCAGGATCCTTTGTCACTGAGGGAGGGAAAACTGGAAGATCTGCCATTCCCTGACTCTGACCATCACCTCTTGTCATTACCATCCTTCTGAAGTGTCCCATCTCCTGGACTGTTCTTTGCCTTCATTGAGGTCTCCCTTCCTTCCACCCCTCAGACTTCCTCAGGCCATTAGCCTTTGTGACATTGCTTTCCTCTCTCTTCAAGCTTAAACCTCAACTCTATCTGGTCTTCTGCTCTCAAACCCTTGCCCCCTTTTCCCATCTTCCGTCCTTTTGCCAAACCTCAGCTCTGGATTACTCCAACCATTCAGCTCCTCCACTCTTAATCATGTCACTGAACAAAACCAGAAGACATCTTTTTGCTGAATATGTATGTTACAAATTCAGGTTATCCAAACTCTACTGGACTCAGTGGGGCAGAAGGCACTAATGAGCTGTGGGTGCCTGGGCTAATGTGAACTTACAGGATCATCTATTATCGTTGTTGCTGTTGTTGTTATCGTTATCAATAGCTAGCCTTTATTTATAAAAAATGTTAAGGTATGCAAAGTACCTTAAAAATATAATCACATTTGATCTTCATAAAAACTCTGGAGATAAGTGCTATTGTTATCCCCACTTTATAGATGAGGAAAATGAGGTAGACAGAGGTGAATTGACTTGCCCAAGGTCACACCACTAGTAAGTGCCTGAAGCCAGATTTCAATTTGGGTCTTCCTGACTCCACACCCAGTCCTCTATCCATTGTGCCACCTGGCATTTTACAAGAGTGCTTATAGACTTGCATCTCTGAGGTATCTGTCATTCCACTCCTAAGCACATTCCCTCACCCCAGTGCTAGCCAGTGCCCTCCTCCAGGGGCTGTCATAGCAAGAAAAGTACATGCCAACAAAAGTCCAGAATATCAAGGGAACTAATGAAAAGAAATGCAGGGGAAGGTGGCCTAGCAATCCCAGATCTTAAATTGTATTATAAAGCAGCAATCATCAAAACTGCTTGGTACTGGGTAAGAAATAGAGTGGTGGATCAGTGGAATAGGTTAAGTATGCAAGACACAGTAGTCAATGACTATAGTAATTGATTATTCGAAAAACTCAAAGACCCCAGCTTCTGGCATAAGAACTCACTCTTTGAAAAAAAAACTGCTGGGAAAACTGGAAAAGAGCATGGCAGAAACTAGGCATTGATCAAAATCTCACACCATATACCAAAATAAAGTCAAAATGGGTTCATGATTTAGATATAAAGGTTGATACTATAAGCAAACTGGGAGAGCAAGGAATAGTTTACCTATCAGATCTATGGAGAACAGAAGAATTCATGACCAAACAGGAGATAGAGAACATTACAAAAAGCAAAATGGATAACTTTGACTACATTAAATTGAAAAGTTTTTACACAAACAAAGCCAATGCAACTAAGATTAGAAGGAAGGTAGAAAATTGGGAAAGAATTTTTACAACCAGTCTCTCTGATAAGGGTCTCATTTCTAAAACAGATAGAGAATTAAGTCAAATTCATAAGAATACAAGTAATTTCCCAATTGATAAATGGTCAAAGGATATGAACTGGCATTTCTCAGATGAAGAAATTAAAGCCATCTACGGTCATATGAAAAAATGCTCTAAATCACTATTGATTAGAGAAATGCAAATCAAAACAACTCTAAGGTACCACATCACACCAATCAGATTGGCCAAGATGACAAAACAAGAAAATGATAAATGTTGGACAAGATGTGGGGAAATTGGGACACTAATGCATTGTTGATGTAGTTGTGAAATGATCCAACCATTTTGGAGAGCAATTTGTAACTATGCCCAAAAGGCTATAAAAATGTGCATACTATTTGACCCAGCAATAACACTTCTAGGGCTATATCCCGAAGATATCATACAAATGGGAAAAGGACCCACATGTATAAAAATATTCATAGCAGCTCTTTTTGTGGTGGCAAAGAATTGGAAATTGAGAGGGTGCCCATCAAGTGGGGAATGGCTCAGCAAGTTGTGGTATATGAATGTGAAGGAATACTATTGTGCTATAAGAAATGATGAACAGGCTGACTCCAGAAAAACCTGGAAAGACTTGTATTGTCTGATGCTGAGTGAAGTGAGCAGAACCAAGAGAACATTGTACATAATAACAGCCACTTTGTGTGATGACTAATATTGATAAACTTAACTCTTCCCAGCAATACAAGGATCTAAGACATCTCCAAAGGCCTCATGATAGAAAATGCTATCCACATCCAAAGAAAGAACTATGGAATTTGAATGCAGATCAAAGCATACTATTTGCTATTTTTTTTCTCTTCTGTTGAGTTTTGTTTCCTCTTTCTGGTGGTTTCTCCTATTGGTTCTAATTCTTACTTACAACATCACTGATGTGAAAATATGTTTAATAGGAATGTATATGTATAGCCTATATCAGATTGTGTGCCATCTTGGGGAGGGTGGTGGGGAGGAAGGGGGAGAAAAATTTTAAACTCAAAAGAATACAGAAGTGATTGTTGATAAATCAAAATAAATAGATAGATAGATAGACAGACAGACAGACAGACAGACAGACAGACAGACAGACAGACAGA
>NW_020954623.1:2802379-2810387 GCF_900497805.2 Vombatus ursinus | reverse complement strand
AGACAGACAGACAGACAGACAGACAGACAGACAGACAGACAGACAGACAGACAGATAGATAGATAGATAGATAGATAGATAGATAGATAGATAGATAGATAGATAGATAGATAGATATCATCAGGAAAAAAAAGTACATCCCCTTTAACCAAGAGCCATCTGGTGAATCCCAGCTGGTAAAAGCCAACCAGCAGAGGGTTCTGACTTGGACCAGACTGGAATTTTCCCAGCTTGGCCTGAGCTAGCACATCCTCAGAGGTTCAGGCTCACCTTCCAGGCCAGAGGAGACATTATGGCAGGGTCACACGAGGAGAGGTCTTTTTATTCACACCAATGAACTATGCATTGTCTCCATGCTGACTGGCCACACTCCAAATCATGCTTAGCCGTCTGGGGTCCCACCTTACTCCTGGCTGTTTCATGGCTAATTAAGAGCCATACAAGGAAGAATTCCTGCAATGGACAACCTATTAATGTGACTCCCTCAATCCAATCCAATAAGTAATTATTAGATACCTGCTACATGTGAAGTACCTGCTCATGTTAGGTGGTAAGGTTAAAACCACAGGAACAAAAATGAGTCTCTCCCCTCCAGAAGTTTAAACTCAGTGTGATGATGCAATATGCAAACCCATGAACAATTGTGGCACTCTAGAAGGGCTGCTTATAGGTGCTGGTGCTTGGGTGGGGCCTTGGATGGCATTCCAAAGGTCAGCTGTGCCAAGTACAAAGGAAAGGCAAGTGCAATACCTAGATCAGGAAATAATGAGTCAACTTATGAAGCTAGAGCAGAGCACAAGGAGCAATGAGCCTCACTTCAAACAAACATGGTGGGGGAGCTCGGAACCAATGGTCTTCATGAGCTCAAATGCCATGCCAGGTTTCCACAGTGGATTTCCCCCCATGAGACACTAAAAAGAGACAGAGCCCCCCGCTGCCCAGGGCCAAGCCAACACTTATTTAAAAAGGGTGGGCAAAGGAGGACTGGACACATGGGGTGTAGTTCAACTTCTCCCTGCACCCTCATGGTTGAGATCCTGTATTTCTATCTCTAAAAACAATCATCCCTGCTGTCTTACAGGGCTACATTCAGGATAGAAAAGCCATAAATTGAGCTGGTGTATTTATCCATGGTGCTGCTGATGTCTTCGGCACTGAGAAAGAGTTCCAATATTAATTTGGGTTTATGACGAAGGGCAATTCCACCCTAGCTAGATGGGATTATTCTATTATTTCACTAAAGTTGTATTCACAAAGTATCTATAAATATTAAACAGTACAAAATCTTCCAGCTACTATTCTCTGAGTATGCAATAGGCTTTTTTTTGTATTGACTCCTTGGAGATTTATAAAAGAATCAGCTTATAAGCCAGTCAGAAAATGTGTCATCACCTAAAAATGCCCTCTGCAAAGTGGAGTCCATTGGAAAGGATTTATTGGCTAATAACTGGGTCAAGTGCAGTGGTACTTAAATTGATAAGAACTTGAATTCTCTTATGCATTAAGGAATTAACTCCTTTATTCAAAAGGTTTTTATTTTAATTCCAGAGAGAATTTCCTCAATTTAAGAAAGAATGAAGCTTCCATTGGTGACAATAATAAAAGTTGTACAGTGTGGGGACCTTTACAGTGTATAGCACAAAATGACCATAAATGCCTGTTGACTGACTTCGTGTCCTTTTTATAGCACTTGAAGGTTTCAAAGTAATTTTGCTAGAAATATTAAATGCATCCTTTTCAGATGAGAATGCAATAAAATTACACTCAATAAAGGGCCATAGAAACATAGATCAAAAATTAATTTGAAGCTCAATACTTGATTGTTGTTTTGCAGGCTCAAAGATGGCCAAAATATCATCCCTATGTTGAGGTCAAGGTAGAAAGTGTCTGACTATGGCTGATCAAACCAACATGAGCTCAGAAGGCTCTACCATGGGTCAGACACAAATATTCCATATGAATGTTTGGAGTGGAGATGGCTCTAAATTTGTGTATCTCACATTTCTTTTGAGTGACCGCAATTCTGCTTTGCTCAAAGAGCACAGCACCTTCTTTGATGAGGGCACTCCATGCTGAGCCAGCATCTCCCATGTCTCGCAATTGATTTCAAAGTTCCTCAGAGAAACCATAAGAGTGTCCTTGTATCTCCTCTTCTGACCCCCATGTGAGTGTTTGCCTTCTGTGAGTTCTCCATAAAATAGGCTTTAAAGCAAATGTACATTTGGCATTTGAATGATATAACCAGACCATTGGAGTTGTGCTCTCTGCAGTAGAGTTTGAATGCTTGGCAGTTTAACTTGAAAAAAGACCTCAGTGTCTGCTACCTTCTCTTGCCAGTTGATCTTCAGAATTTTACTAAGACAATTCAAATGGAGGTGATTCAGTTACCTGGCATGGCACTGGTAGACTGTCCAGGTTTCACAAGCATAAAACAATTGAAGTCAGCACAATGACTCTGTAGACCTTCAGTTTGGTAAGCGTTCTAATACCTCTTCTCTCCTACACTTTTGTTCAGAGGTTCCCAAACACGGAGTTAGCTCTGGCAATGCATGCATCAACCTCATCATCTATATGTACATCCCTGGAAAGTACACTGCTAAGGTAAATGAACTTATCCACAGCATTGAAAATTTCTAAATTTGGTGTAACTGATAATTCCACACATGGATGGTGCAGTGTTGGCTGGTGGAACACCTGTGTTTTCTTAGTGTTAATTGTCATGCCAATTTAGACAGAGGGATTAATCCTCTGTTGCATCTCAGCTTCAGAGGATGCTTTGAGTGCACAAACATCTGACAACAAAAAGTCACATACCAACTCTCCTTCTACTTTAGTCTTGGGTTGTAGCCATTTCAAATTAAATAATTTAGTATCTGTGTGGTAGCTGACCTTGATGCCATTTTCATGGTCATTGAAGGTGTCTGACAACATTACTGAAAACATCCTGCTAAAAAGGATGGGAGCAAGCACACAGCCCTGCTTCACTCCACTGGTGCCTGGGAAAGTGCAAGAGCACCATCCATTATCCAGAACCTGTGCAAGCACGCTGTCATGGAACTGGAATACAATACTGATGAACTTCTCTGGGCAACCACATTTTGACATAATTCTTCACAAGCCCTCAGACTAACAATATCAAAGCCCTTGGTCAGATAGACAACTGTTGTATTCAGACCTCTGTTCTGGCTGCTGGAATTTCTCTGGGAGTTGTCGGACAGCAAACACCATATCAGCTACTCGTTGGCCCTTTCTGAAGCCACACTGGCTCTCAGGTAGATGACCATCTTCCAGGTGAAGGATCAGACTATTAAGGAAGACTCTGGCTGACGAAGAGAGAGAACCCCCCTCCCCACTGTGATTGTCACAGGACAACCTATTTCCTTTTCCTTTATAGAGATGGACAATAGAGGCATCTTTGCACTCCTGGGGGACAACCTCCTCTTACCACATAACCCAGAAAATTTCAATCAACTTTTACATGAATAGAGGACCCCCCCCCCACCTTGTAAATCTCAGCTGGAA
This sequence comes from Vombatus ursinus, assembly GCF_900497805.2. Taxonomy (NCBI): domain Eukaryota; kingdom Metazoa; phylum Chordata; class Mammalia; order Diprotodontia; family Vombatidae; genus Vombatus; species Vombatus ursinus. The sequence goes on along the minus strand of NW_020954623.1, from coordinate 2,806,865 downwards.
AAAAATCAGTACCAGGTGCTTTGGCACATGAAGGGAGCCTAATGGCATTCAAATTTTTTTCTTCAGTCGGAAATTAGGTTGGAGAGGGACGAACTTCTGCATGAGGTATATGGTCGATGGTTTCAGCATCGATTGATGACAGTCTGTTGAGAACATTATGGAAGTGTTCAGCCCATCTCTCCAGGATTATGTCCTTATCACTAAGCAATATGGCTCCATCAGCACTGAAGAGTTGAGATGCACCATACATCTTTAATCCACAAATAGTCTTCAGGGCATCATAAAAGCACTTTGGAGTGTTACTATCAGCATAAAACCGAATTTCATCTGCCTTCTTACTAAGCCAAGAATCCTGCATCTCTCTAAGCTTTGCTTGTGCTTTCCTTTTCATGGAATTAAATGCTGCCTTCTTAACGATGGATGAACTATCCTGCTGGTAAATCCTATGGAGTTCTCATTTTTTTAATTTATCAGCTTCTGAATTTTCCCATCATTTCTGTGAAACCAATCTTGATGTTTGCAAGTGTTCTGACCCAGCTGAGTAAATGCAGTGCCGTATACCAAATCTCTGAAAGTTGCCCACTATCTTCTTGTTCCACTGTTGCCAACCATGCGCTAGCTCGACTTTCCCTCCAGCACCAGAGTATCATCCATTATCCAGCAACAAACCGTCCCAGCTCAGAGAAGAGCTCTAATCTGTTGATACTAATTCTTCTGGTAGTCATTTTGCCTTGAGGATGCCTCTTTTGTTGAATGCAGATATTTAGCTTGGAAAGGATAAGTCTATGATCAGTGCAGCACTCTGTGCCACACATTGCCTTTGTCACTCTCACATCCTTTTCCTTACAATCACATAGTCTATTAAATGCCAATGTTTGCTACAAGGATACATCCACAAAGTTGTATTGCGTTTAGATAAATGGGAGACAGTGTTGGTGATGAGGTCATGAGATGCACAAGTCTTCAGTAGTAAGTGACCATTGCTATTGCTGTTTTCGACTCTGTTCCTCCCAAGGACTTGCTGCCATATCTATTAGTCTGAGCCTACTCTAGTATTAAAGTCATCCAGAATTATGAGCTTGTTCTGTTTTGGCACATTGATGATGGGGGTCTCCAAGCCTTCATGAAAGCTTTCTTTGACCTCGTCAGGATTCATCATTGTGGGAGCAAAGGCACTGATGACGATGGTATGGCACTTTCTTGTAAGTGGCAATCGCACTGTCACGAGCCTGTCATTCACTCCTTTTGGGAGACATAGGAGCTTTTTGACTAGATTAGTTTTGATTGCAAAACCTAAGCCAACTTCTCTGCTCCCCTTCACTGCAGCCACTCCAGAAAAGTGTGTATCCAGCTCTGACTTCAGTAAGCTGACCTTTATTTGCCAGCCTTGTTTTACTCAGGGCTGCTCTTTGGATGTGCTACCTACTGAGTCCGCTCTCAAGAAGAGCTGTTCATTCCTTGGGGCTCCTGAACAGCTTTTGTGTTGTCCACACTGTGCACACATTCCATGCACCAATGGAGAGTGAAATGTTATTCGCGGTTTCTGTGCATTTTTTTTGTTTCAACCACAGGGTGGGATCCCTGCCTGCCATGGCAAATAGGCCAGGGTTGGGTAAGCAGACAATTTATAGGGCACCTTTTCTAGCCCCTTCCTCACACCAGGAAATGAGCAATACAGTCCTTAAAAAGCCACTCAGACATTCAGAGACTGCCCAATCCCACTGCTACTTCCAGGAAGAAGACAACCGTATGGCCTGTGCCACCTGTGTGCAGGGTTGTGACTACAGTTCCCAATGGATCTGCACCTGCTACATCATCACTTGTCTGTCACCATAGGATTTTGAGGTAGGTAAAAAATGGTAAAACGGTATGGGTGATATCTTTTGATTCATACACAAATTGGATTGAAGTGAGGCAGAGTTGCATGAAGTCATCAGTCTCGCCCTCTCTTCCAGAGTCATCACAGTCCAGTGGCAGGAGAGAGTCAAGATAACTAGTGATGGCTCGAGATGGATTCCACAGCACCTTCTTCAGCTGTCTTCAAGATCGTTGGAACAAATTGTTCTCATCCACCCATTCCACCAGGGGCAGTCTTCACATGATTGGGGTAGACACCACCCCCAACTCACCGATGGGTATGAGACCTCTTGGTTACCCTCAACCTGGTTTAGCCTATCTGCCAAAATGGTTTACTGAGGTGTGGCTGCTGTGCGTGCTACAGCTTCTTGGAGCCACAGGTAAGAGCTGGGTGAATCAGGCAGACGCCAAAGGTGGAAAGCAGCCCTGTAAAGGGCTCAGCAGCCCTCACATCAGAGGTACTTGTCTTCCCTGAACATTCCTACACTCCAGAAATTAAATAATCTAATCCTAAAGAATGAATGGGTCAAAGAACAAATCATAGAAACAACAAATAATTTCATTAAAGGGAATGATAACAATGAGATAACATACCAAAATTTATGGGATGCAGCCAAAGCAGCATTTAGTGGAAAATGTATGTCTCCAAATACTTACATCAGTGAAATAAATAACAGATCAATGAATTGGGCATGCAACTAAAAAAAAACTAGAAAAAGAACAAATTAAAAAATCCCCAGTTAAACACCAAATTGGAAATCCTGAAAATCAAAAGAGAAATTAAGAAAATTGAAAGAAAACCACTGAACTAATCAATCCAACTAGGAGCTGGTTTTATTAGGAAAAAAACAACAGAATAGATTTAAAAACCATTGTATAGACAGAAAAGGGAATCATTCCACAAAGTCCAAAGGGGATCCAACCATTTCTGAGCACGGAGGTTATGAGAAACCTTGACCCTAATATGAGGGACAGAGCATCCCTGAAGCTTTTCTTCTTTGCATAGATGCAACTGAAGGAGGTCAGAAAGCACCACATGAAAAGGGTGGCTTTTGAACCTAATGCTGAATTTAATATATACTTTAAAAAACAAGCTACACCTCATAAGATACACAGTTTCCTACACAATACTGGAGTCTTTCCTCTAATGGAATTTTTCAATTTTGTTGGGTTGTGTTAAGTTCACTTAGAGGAAAATAAAAAGGATCCAGAGGTTTTAGTGGCCTGCAGACTCAATTTGAGTTGTCCATGTGCTAGGGAAAACAAAAAGGCTTCACTGAGGGGCAAATTCCCAAGAATAGGGGTGTGATCCCACTGTCTTCTGCCCAAAGTATTGTCCTCAGTTCTGGGCACCCAGGTTCAAGAAAGACACTGATAAACTGGAGGTTCAAGAGGCCACCGAGGATGTTTGGAGGCATGACATCCACATAATAAGACTTAGGGATGGTGTGAGGGAAGCCTCCAATGCATAGTGAATGGCTGTAGCATTGGGTTTAGCCCACTTGGCCCCAGTGGGTAGAGACAATTTAGGCTTGATGGTGAGAGAAACTCCCTGGTAATGAGAGCATTCCAGAGTGGGAGGGGGTGCCTTAAGAGGGGGGCAGGTCCAAGCAGAGGATGGACAGCAACTGGTCAGGTTCATTATTAGGAAGATGACCCTGGAGGTCCCTGCCAACTCATGCATTCTCTTCCTCTATGATGGCTTCTAGCTTAAGGAGCATAAGGGACCTCTGGGGTCATCTAACCCAACCCCCTCATCTTACAAATGAGAAGCTTTCTATCCAAGGAGGAGATGAGACTTGTCCAAGGTCACTTGGGCTGTAAATGGAAGCTCTAGGGCTCAACCCAGAGCCCTGACTTCAGGTGCCCCCCAGCTTTTTGCCTCGGCAGGTCAGGAGAAGAAGAGAAGGGCACTGGGTCTTCACGGGGTGTGGAGGAAATATGAGGTCACAGCAAGGGAGGCCTTGGAGGGCATCTTCACTGTGCCACGCCCAGGGCGGGGGCCCATAAGATGCTCCCATTGAACAGCAGGATGCAAGATCAGGAGGCAAGCAGCTCCCAGGGGCCAGATCTTCCCTGCTCCTCCTTTCCCCCAAAAGCGGTTAGTATTTTTTTTAAGTTGGGACTTCCAGAGGAGGAAAATGGCCTGCAGCTAATGGAAGAGTTAAGTTATAATGGTGATGATGATGATGAGGAGGAGGAGGAGGAGGATAAAATGCTAACAGTGCCAGGCACTGTGTTAAATACTTTGTAATTATTATCTCATTTGATCCACACAACAACCTTGGGAGATAGCTAAGGTTATTATCCCCATTTTACAGATGAGGAAACTGAGGGAAGCAAAAGTTAAGGGACATGCACAAAGTCATGCAGCTGATAAATGTCTGAGGCCAGATTTGAACTCAGGTCTTCCTGACTCAAGGCCCAGTGTTCTATCCACTGCAATACCTATATTTCTATCTATCTATCCACATGTGTGTAAGTATATAGTGCAAGTATCTGTAAAGTATATGTAATGTGTGTATATGGATATATATAATGTATTGTATGATATATATAATATTTATGTGTGTAATGTTTATCTATGTTGTGCATGTATGTAATGTATGTGTGGTTGTGTCTGTGCATA
>NW_020954623.1:2795581-2802369 GCF_900497805.2 Vombatus ursinus | reverse complement strand
CCTCATTAGATGATGACTTCTGGAAGTCAAGGACTGTGTTTTTGCCTTTCCTTGTATCCAACATGCTTAGCACAGTGTCAGGGACACAGCATTTATTAAATTCTTGCTGACTTGGTGATTAGAGTGCTGGGCCTGGAGTCCTGAAGACCTGAGTTCAAATCCAGCTCAGATACTTACTAGCTGCGTGACCTTGGGCAAGTCACTTCACCCTATTTGCCTCAGTTTCCTCATCTGTAAAATGAGGACAATAGCAGCAGCTCCATCCCAGGATTGTTGTGAGGAACAAAGGAGATCATCTTTGTCATGCCTGGAACACCTTAAGTCATGACACAAAGGACAGCTGTCATTAGCTATTTTTATTGTGTAGTGACCAAGTTCAGAAGGCAATGAGACCCAACGAGGGACACCGAGTCGAATTTACCCCCAAGTCTCAGTTTACTAATCTATGAAAATGGAGATTAAAAATGGTGCCTGCCTCTCCAGGTGGTTGTGAGGACCAAATGGGATGCTGTTTGAAAAGCCCCTCGTAAACCTTTAACGCTATGTAAGTGTTAGATCCGCTGCTTCTCATTTTTCTCTCCTTCCCCATTTCCCTGCTTTACCTGCCGCAATTAAAGAGTCCTTGAAATCAGCCTAATGATATTTCCCTCTGAGGGCAGGCTTCTCGCTGCCCTGGCCTGAGCCCCTCAGGTGGGCAGCATCCTCACCAGGCCTTCCACTGCCACCCGGGAGGGTTCTAGAACCTTCTTCCTCTTCCTCTCTGTCTCTGTCTGTCTTTTTCTCTGTCTTTCTCTGTATCTCTATTTCTTTTTCTCTCTCTGTCTCTCTCTGTGTCTGTGTCTGTGTCTCTGTGTCTCTTTATCTCTCCTCTCTCTCTATCTCTGTCTCTGTCTGTCTGTCTCTCTCTGTCTGTCTCTTGCTCTCTCTCTCTCTCTCACACACACACACACACACACACACACACACACACACACACACACACATCAGGCCAGGACACACCTGCTCAGTGCATGGGGAGACACCTCAAAGCTCAGTCAGCTCCACCATTACCTGCGTCCCCTCTTGCTACACCTTGTACAAGTCAAACACCGACAAGTGGTTGTCCCCACCTGAGCCTCTGATGACCAGGATTCATCCTGCAGTGAATTTTTATGGGCTGCTTATAAACCCTTGGCAATGGCCCTTCATCATGGAAGTGCTGTCACACCCAGGATCAACTCACTCGGCTCCCACGATGGACTCGGGAGGCGGACAAAGCTGTTTACCTTGAGACGAGATCTCAGGTCCCTATGGGATCCCAATGGTCCACAGACCCATAGATCAATTCGTTCCCAACCTGTTGGCTCTTAGACAGTCCCACTCAAATGAGAGGCGTGAGATGAATTGTGTGGGCAAAATTCAAACCAAATTGTTTTGATTAATTGTAAGCTATTAATGATGATGGTAACGAGCCTCCTGCTCAACAGTGACTAAAGCCTCAACAAAGCTCACAAAGTGCTTTATTCAACCTTCCCAGTCTCCTTCCTCCCCAGCCCTCTACATACACACAACGGTTCTGACCCTGGTGGGGGAGGAAACCTCGAAGGACTGTGGTGAGGATCACTGGAGGGGATGGAATGAGAAGACTCCAGGCTCTGGGTCAGAGGAGCTGGGCTCCATTCCTCCATCTAAGACCTTGGGCAAATCGGTCCCTTAAATGTGCCGTGCCTTAGTTTCCTGTTCTGTAAAATGAGAGAGGTGGACTGGATTCTAGGCCTCTGAAATGCATCCCACCACAGCTCTAGCATCCTATGAATGTTGTGCACACTGGAAACAGGCATAGTTATTGTGACTCATCATGGGGCTTTTCCACCGCATCAACCATGTAAGGTGGGGCTCGATTCCATCACGGCAGAGCTGCACGATCACACGTGACGTTTCCATGATGCATGGCGGACTCCAAGCTCCCCACAACTTGGCGCTATCCTCGCCCCACTCATGAGAAGCCTGGATCGCAGAGGTGAAGCCACCGGGGTGACTCAGGGTCCCCACAGCTAGGCAGTCTCCAAGGCAGGATTTCAACTCAGTTCTTCCCAGCTCTAGGTCCTTCCATCTCTCCGTCCGCCCAGTCACTCCACCTCTAAAGATGCAGGCCCTTCTTTTGCATTATTTTCACATTTTCAGCACCATTTCTAAAGATGCTTGACCACTAAGTAAGCTTAGAGTCTGAGAACCTGCCCAGGCCAAAGGTTTTAAGCCAAGCATTTCTCATTAATATTCCCCACGTTTCTCTTCATTAAAACCCGGGGCTATCCGGTCCAGGCCGAAGCACTCCAGAGCTGCATCCATTGTTCGAGGGCACAGTGGAATTGGAAGCAGGCAATAATATGAGACGTGTGTGCTGTGACTTCACAAACAAATTTTGTATGTTTTCCATTCAATTCAAGAAACATTTAAACTCTGCTATGTGCCGGGCCCTGGGAGGGCTGTTGTTGATACCAAATAAAATTCCCTGCCCTTTGCTTTCTCCTAGATATCACAACTTGGGCACAGATAACTAAATATGAAATGAATGAAAAGTGGTCCAGAGTAATTCCAAAAGGCAGAGCAAGTGAAGTCAATACGTTAAAAAAAGAGGACCTTTGCCAGTCTGGCTGTGATGGCTGGGGGCACCTGACTTTCTATAAAGACTGCAGTGGACCAAAGAGACATCCACCTATGCATCTAACTGAAGAAATCAGAAGCACACAGTAATAGGTAGCATCCATTCTTACCCCCCCCCCCCAGCAAACACTGATGGCCCAGCTGTCTGAACACCACAAGTGATATTACATCATTTCTAACAAGACACAATGAGGCCATCTTCTCTTTCCAAAATTAGCCACGAGGCAGTGCTAGCACCTAGACATCAGTCTTTGGGTGTCTGAATTGCATTTTCAGAAAGACCCGGGTCCTTGTCATGGATGTCTGTGCCAGGGAGAGCTGTGGACATTACCGATGATTGGCCGAAGACAGAGCGCAGCAATGTGCCCTCATAACTGGGTGATGCTCGTGTCCAGATGGGCTTGAACTGCTAAGGTCCCTCGGGCCTACAAGCTAATGGAGTGGCCAGATGGTTTGCCGTCACCCCAGAATTATTTCAACCTAGTTGTTTTTTTTTTTGTTGTTATTCTTGACTTCAGACTTCATATACCATGACACAGAAGTCAGAGGCATGCACCCTCCTATTTCTCTAAAATATGTTCTTCCTTTTGCTGAGGGTGGAAAAGAAGCTTGTTTGTCTGTGCCCATTTAAACAGCAATGAGACTGAGGCAAGGAACGAAGGTGAAAATGAGAGGCCCCACAGTCATTCCAGACAGGGTAGGGATTGAAACTCAGGTAGATTGACATCCATGATGAGGTCACAGCAATGAGCCAGCCCTGAGTCAGGATGACAAAAAACAATGTCCTTCCACCCCAGGGCTAATTGATGCCTTTCCTGACAATCTCATGGATACAGAATCAAGAGCACCTGACAAATGTGAACCCAGGAGTAGTGGCACCAGACACTGGTCTCCGCCTGCCCCCCCACCCCATGCTTCTCTCCATCCCCCACAGAGACCCCTCCCTGGTCCCCATAACAACAGCCAAGAGTCTTGCTAGGTCAGATGAGGAATGATCCTCCCAACAATCACGTTTATCCCCCAAAACTGGTGCAGTGTCAGCCTGGAGTCTCAGGCACTCATCAGAAAAGGGTCTGCTGCGGCCGAGGTTGCGTGTCTCAGGACCGTCTCCTCATCCCTATTAAACAGTCCATTTTCTGGACTCTCTTTCCCAACTCCCAACACACATTTCAGCTTTGTCTGCCCCCACCTAGTTCACTTTTTACTCTACCCATCACCCGTGGGGTGCTGCTTCTGGTAAGATGTGTGTGCATCTGTTGGGTCTTACAACTGGAAGGGGCTTGATTAGAAATAGATGAGGAATAATGGGGCACCCACCATATTTGTACCTAGGAGCTCTGGGTTGAAACTATGGCTCTTTTACTGACTTTGTGACCTTGGGCAAGTCATTCACTTTGTTCAGCTTCAGTATCCTCATCTATAACATCAAGAGAGGCAACATGGTCAAGCATAGAGAGGGCTGATTTTGGAATCAGAGAGATCTGGGTTTGAGACACCCCTGGCACATGATGACTATGAGATCTTAGGCAAATCCCTTAAAATAAACATGCTTCAAGAATTCTTGAAGACTCTGAGTTGCAGAAGGGGCAATTATCAGGAGGACTTCCCATTGGTTGGGGTTTATCAGGCATCTGCTCCATGCCTGGCATGTGCCAAGCACCAGAGACGCAACAGTATAAGGGAAATAGCCCCTCCCTTTAAGGAGCTCATATCCCATTGGGGGTCCAGCTGTTTCCCAAATGTATCCCTTCAGGACACGTGCCAAATAGAGTCCATGGGGACTGAGAATCTGGGAGAGCAGAGAGGGCTTCTGGAACCAGAGCTGGACCTTGACAGAAGCTCCAGGGTCTTTTAGGCAAACCTGGGGAGGGAGTCCATTAGAGCCATGGGGGTCAATCTGGACAAAGACCCAGAGGAAAGAGATGTCTTCAGGTAAGAGCAAGTCAGTTTGGTGGAACGGAGGACATGCCAAGGGGAGGAATGGGAAATCATCTCAGAGCCAGGTATTTCACAGCTTGAAATGCCAATAAGAGGAGTCTGTATTTCACCTGAAAGGCAAGTGAGAGCTACTGAAACTTCTTGACCAAAGAAGTAACATGGACAGAAGTGCATTTTAGAATTACTAGTTTGGCAGCAGCGAAGATCAGTTAGAGAAGGGGGAAAGTGAGTACAGGGAAGGAGGCTGGTGCAATAGTCCAGTTGATGGACAACGACGAAGGCGTGAATGAGAGCAATTGTTGTGTTAGTAGAGAGGAGGAAATGGGTACAAGAGTCATTGAGGAGGTGGAACTGACAGATTGGGTGTCTCTACACATGGCAGTGGATTGGCTGTGGGAGGTGAGGGAGAAGAGAGCCCCAGGGTTGACTCTGAATCCATTGGTGTCTAGAAGGGAGGAGAGTTAAGTTGTGCTTTGGACTTAAATTGTCGATTTAGAGCTGGGGGAACCTTAGAGACCTTCAGCTTCAATTTCCTCCTTCTATAGATGAGGAAACTGAGGCTGAGAAATGCTAAGTAACTAATCCAGTGTCACACAGTTAATGTGGCACACAGGTAGGATTTGAATCCATGTCACCTGAGTTGCCCAGCTTCTCATGTTGAGCTGGAGCCATGGAGACGTCCAGCAGGCAACTGACCATGTGGAATTAGAGCTCAGGAGAGAGAGGAGTTCTGGGTGTGTAGGCTGGGGAGTTGTCTGCAGAAATAGGATGGCGGAGACCACTGAAAGAGAGGTGAGATGCCCAGGAGAGAGCCACGGGGGTGTCTCACCCATATGAGACAAAGCATGGATGATGGTCCTGCCGAGAAGACTGACAGGTAGGAGGGGGATTACACAAATGAGCAGCATCACAAAATCCTATACAGGAGAGAGGATCCTGAAGGAGGAGGACGTCCCAGCAGCACATGAGTCAGATGGCCAGTAAGGTGAGGAGCCAAAGAGGCAGACAGCTCCTGGTCCTGCAGAGGGCAGTTCCAATGGACAAGTGGACACAGAGGCCAGAATGGAGGGGCTGAGTGGATGACGAAGGAGAGGCAAGGTGGATCAGACACACAAGCTCCTCCCTGAGGGGCCGACATCTCTCCCAGTACAGCTGCTGTCTCACCATGTTGTTATAAGCATGCAATCGGACAATGTCTGCAAGATAGCTTTGTAATGATGGTTCAGTTGTTCATTTTTCAGTCATCTCCAACTCTTTGTGACCCCATTTGGGGTTTTTTTTTGGCAAAGATTCTAGAGTGGTTTGCCTTTTCCTTCTCCAAATCATTTTACAGATGAGGAAACTGAGGCAAAGAGAGGTAAGTGACCTACCCAAGGCCACACAACTAGTAAGTGTCTGAGACTGGATTTGAACTCAGGTCTTCCCAAGTCAAAGCCCAGCACTCTATCCACTGCACTCCCTAGCTGCCCCTGAAGCAAGATGAAAATTAGTTAAGGTGTCTACTGCCCAGGACACTGCCTATTATAGTTTGCCCCATCATTCAACTCTCCTCACTCCCACCCTCATTGTAAGGTAAGGACAGGGAATCAAATTAATGATAGTTGCTGAAGATAAGGCCTTAGAGGATGAGCACTTAGGAAGAGCAAGCTAAAATCTACTAAAGTCCAGAGAAATTAATAATAAATGGAGAAGTGGATAGAATTAGGCAGAAACAATAAAGATGCAAAATAGTATGTGACCAAAAAAAAGCATTTGAAACACAAGTCTAAAATGAGATATTAATACAATGAAAAATATTCAGATGTTATAAGCGGCTCAAAAGAAGCATCTGGCTGTGACAACGAAGGCAATTATTACAATGTGACATCCAAATCGAGGTACTTTCTGAAAAGATCAGGGATTTAAAATGTCTAAAAGTGGAAAAAATCATGATGTTTCCCACCGTTATTACAGACTAGAGCAAGGCCAAGCAGAGAATTCAAACTCCTTGTGCAGCTCAGAGTCTGACAGCGGGAAATCTCAAGAAACCCCGGACACCAATGACAACGTTGTGAAGAATAAAAGACAGGCTCCCTCCCTCTCTCTCTCTCTCTCCCCGCCCCCCCTCCTCTATTTTTCTCTCCTCCCCCCTCTGTCTCTGTCTGTTTCCTTCTTCCTCTTCTCCTCCCCCTCTCCCCCTCCTGTCTGTCTGTCTGCCTGTCCCCCCC
>NW_020954623.1:2786741-2795181 GCF_900497805.2 Vombatus ursinus | reverse complement strand
CTCTCTCTCTCTCTCTCTCTCTCTCTCTCCCTCTCTCTCTCTTTCTCCCCTGTGACAGATGTATTCATGCAGCTCCAGGGACCAGCTAGTTGAGCAGAGAAACTGGACACAGGTACCAAGCACATGAATTATCATTCATTTTCTCAGAAGATGCATTTCTGCATGTTCAGCACCTGATAGATGTAAAGCAAGAAATTCCTGCTCAAATCATAGTAATGGAAACATCAATCATTATTTTCTTAGACTTTCTTCCACATCCTCAACTGTTTACTTACTCACCCCGGTGTTTGGTGCATAAGAAGTTATTAAGAAACTCTTTTTTCATTCATTCAGTGCTCAGTGGTGGTGATGCTTATTCCTCTGAGATGAACATCCCAGCCCATCTGTTCCTTACAGAGTGTTTCTCATCCACAGAGTTTCATAGATCCGCCATAGAAGACCTACCTGAGACATTGGAGGCCTTGCTAAGGCCTGTTGGCAGTATACCAGTGCAGCATATGGCCATTCTAGCTTTCTTCCATCCCTTGCACTGTGTCTACCTGACTCATCTCATCTTGTCGGCCATGAACATCCTCGATGAAGTCCCTCATCCTCTTGTCCCATGCGGGTCATCATTGTTCAGCCCTCTTGACTCACCATGAATCTCTCCATTACCCTTTGGATCACCTGTAATTGAGATTTCTCTGAGAATATAGTGTTGCATGACTCCTGGCCTTGTAGCTTTACCAGGAGAACCATGGTGTGAAAGACATGGGCCTTGATCAACACAAATACATAAGATCAAGCATTGTTCCCTAATGTGCAAGTAGTCAAAAGATAGGAGCAAATATCTCCCCAAAGAAGAACTGCACAGTATTATCAACCACATAGAAGACAGCTCCAAGCAGCGTGGCAAAGGCAATCAGAGGGAAAGAGTAGACACGGGAGGGTTATACACTCTTGGTTAGCTGCAAAGTGGCCCAACCATTCTGGAAATCTGTTTAGAATTATGGTAAGAAACAAAGATTAAAATGTTGCTACACTTTGACCCAGAAATCCTGTTGGCAAACATATACCTCAAGGAGACAAGAGAAAGAAAGGCCTGATGGACCACATATATAGTCATAAGTGTGCAAAATATGCCAAATAAAGGGAGGAGAATTGCTTGAGTGAGCAGCAGGGCACTAAAAACCGGTGCAACCAGGGAAGGCCAGTCATAGAAGGTGGCCCTGAGCCTTGAAGAGAATCAGGGTTTCTGTGCGGAGGACGTGAGGAGGAAGAACCGGCCAGGCCTGGTGGAGACTTGTGCACAGCAGAGATGAGAAAGGACGCTTCCTCTGGGGCCGGAGGGGGACCCACACACCAGCTAGAAGGGCACGGGTAGGGGGAAGTCAGCCTAGATGGACTCATAGGTGGGAGTTGGACGGTGAAGGACTTGAAATGCATGTCATCCTGGCGGGAATATGGAGTTCCGGGAGCTCGTGGAGCAGGCAAGTGACATCTCCAGGCTCAGACCTTAGGGATGTCATTTTGGCACCTGTGCCTAGGACAGATTGTAGAGAGAGGAGACACTAGATGTAGGGAGACCAGTCAGGAAACTAGAACAATAGCCTGGTGAGAGGTGATGAGATCCTCAATAAGAATGGCAGGGGCACGAGCCAATAAATCAGTGAGCATTTCTTAAGCCCCTACTATGTGCTAAATGTTAGGAGTATATATTCAGATACAGTCTCTTCCCTTGGGGAATTTAAATTACATTGCAGAAAGACAGAAAAGTTAAAAATGACTGCAAAGGGGAAGGGGAAAAGCATTTATTAGGCACCTGCTATATGCTGGGCACTGTGCTAAGAGTTTTGCAAATATTATCTCATTTAATCTTCATAACAACCTGGAGATAGAAATGCTGGAGATAGAGATCCCCACTTGAAGAATCAGAGGCAGACAGGTGAAATAATTTTCCCAAGCCTGCTGGTAAGCATCTGAGGCCAGATTTGAACTCAGGTCTCCAAACTCCAGGCCCAGCTCTCTATCGTTGCATCACCTAGCTACCCAGTTTGGAAACTTGTTTAACTGAAAGAATGATGAAGCTCTTAAAAGAAGTGTAGAAGAGGGGAGGATTTGATGGAAAGACGATGGGTTATCTTTAGGACACAAGATTTTGAGGTATAGAACCCGTAGTGGCAGATCGTATGGGCTAAAGCAAAGGAGAGAGATGAGAATGGATTCTGTACATTTGGGAGTCACCTGAAGAGAGATAATTTTTGAATCCATGGATGCTGATGAGATCAACAGGAAAGCATAGAAAAAGCAAAGGACCCAAGAGAGAACCTACTATGTACCAGGCACTGTGAGAAGTGCTTTACACATATTATTTCATTTGACCTCCATGACCACTCGGGGAGGTTGGAACTATTATGATTCCCATTTTTCAGTTGAGGAAACTGAGGCAAACAGAGGTTAAATGAATTGTCCAGGGTCACATGGCTAGGGATTTGAAGTCAGGTTTCCCTAACACTATGCCCAGTACGCTGTGCACCCACTAGCTACCTCTAAGCACAGAGAGAGAGATCATGACAGAAGGCTTAAATTTTTTTCAGTGAAGTATGACAGGAGGTCTTATGATGAGAGAGAAGTAGAAAAGGGGAATAAACAGTTTCAGTAAAGAAGCAAAGGTCAGAACAGACCCTGGGGGTGTGAGATAGAGGATGATTATCCATCAGTCAGTCAACAAGAATCCATTAAGCTCCTACTGTGCGTCAAGCACTGTGCTAAGTGCTGGAGATACAAAGAAAGAACTGAAGATCATCAAGGCTCTCACAGAGCACCAATTAGATGTAATTATATACACAAGACAAACAGAGATCAGTAGCAGAGGGGAGGGACGAGTGTGAGGTTGATCTTGAAGAGACATTGCAAATGGGAAATGAACGTGCCCCCTTTTTGCATTTTCTAAATTTGAAGATTTCAGAAGCAACTGTTGACAATAAAAAAAAAGTTTAAAAAGCTCTCACCCTGTGGGTAATGTAGCTTGTCATCTGACCATTCCAGTGGCAATAATAGTCCAATTCCTTTTCCATATATTGACACAATAAAAAAGCAATCATGGCACCAACCTGTGCACATTTTGGTGATTTGTCCTTTACACAGCATTAGGAACACCTAGATGCATATAATCATCCAATTTTCAGTTCCAGCTAATTGAATTTGCACCAAAGAAGTGTCCAGCAAGACTGGAGCAGCCTCTCTAAGCCCCCAGCCCCTGTTATATAGGAAGCATCTTTACTAACATTCCTGCACCAAATATTTTAATGCTGCCCCTTTCTTTTTAATGATAACAGGATCAAAGATTCAGAGCTGGAAGAGAGACCGTCAAATACTCAATTACAACTTCCCTAATTTTGTAGATGAGGAAACTGAGGCCCAGAAAGATTGTGTTTTGCCTAAGGTAAAACAGATAGCAGTTAGAAGTAGGATTGGAACTCAGATCTTCTGGCTACAAAAATGAAGCTGTTTATCTTCTTTTAGCCTTGTTCTAGAACAGAGACTAGCCTTGGTCCAGAGTCACTTGGTACAGCGATTCTGTAGCACAAGTACCCTTCAGTCCAGTGATCTACCAGTAAGCTAGCCATCTGTGGGCTCTCCCAAAAGATTCTATCCAACTTGCCTAGGAAACAGGTTAGAAGATCATAAGGTCATATATGTACACCTGAAAGAGACCGTGAAGGCCTTTGAATCCAAACCCCTCATCTTAAATATGATCAAACTGAGGCACAGAGAAGTTAAATAACTTACCCAGAGTCTCACAGCTAGCAAGTGTTCAAGGCAGGATTTAAACTCAGCTCTTCCTGATTCCAAACCCAGAACTCTTTCAGAACTCTATATGTTTAACCATCAAGCTTATTGAAAGTCATTACCTTGGAATCATTTCACCTGCCCAGCAGGATGTCCAGGCACTAGTCAGGCATCCAGTGAGCAAAAGTGATTTATAGTTAAAGACCTGCCCACAAGGCCACCTCTACTTGTAGGACATCAGCAAATCCACCTGGACTCCCTGTCATTGGGGGTCTATTCCTACAATCAACAATTCACAGCATCTGATCTCCCAAAATCTCTGACTGAGTCTCCCATAATCTCTGTCATTGTGGGCAAACCAGCAGACCTAGGTCTGGGGGCTCAGCAGGTTTAGGGTTGGTTGAACCAATGTGGCAGCACCTATCCTGTTAGACATTTTCTATCAATGCCCTGGGCAAATATGGAGAAGACAAGAAGGTGCATGTATGACAGATGACACAGAACTGTTCACGGATGATGGAATTTAGATTCAAAATAACCTTGACAGGTGAACACACTGGACCAACAGGGTGAAACTTAAGAGAGCAGTGTGTGAAGTCTTACATTTCAGTTAAAAAGACCGGATTAGAAATACACAACATGGGAGAGCCTGGCTTCCAGAGATCACAGGAAAAAAGATCCAGGGGCTTCAGGTGACCATAGTTGAATGCCAACAGCCTGGGATGTGGTATCTAAAGAGGCTCAGCTGAGCCCACATTCTCCTAATAAACAAGAGGAGTCCAGACTGAGGGAGACGATGTGCTGTCCAAGGTGGCAGCTCAATGGTCAGCTCCATATTTTAAGAAGAACATTGACAAACACATGTGTGCCCAGAAGATGATCATAGGAAACTAGATTTATAAGTCATCTCGTGCAGCCTCCATTGGGCAGCCACGTGGAAAACCAGAAATGTGAGATAACGTGTCCAAGGGCACCCCACCAACTGGAAGAGTAAGGAATGGCACCCCAGTGATGGAGTCCATAGCTCCCAGGCACATTGCTTCCGTGCGGTGGACTCCTCGAGCCAAGGGGGCTGGGCACAGAATACAGCACGTTGCCCACAGTGGGCAGCTAAGAAGTTTTTGGTGGATTTAATTGAATCCATCCAAAATTCTTCTAATGATGGTTGGAATAGAGGAGTCTGAAATATCACATAACAACAACAATAATAATAATAATAATAATACTAGCTAACAATTTTATAGCACTTACATGCCAGGCACTGTGCTAGCCACTTTACAATTACCGTCTCATTGATCCTTACAAAAGCTTTGGGAGGCAGGTGCTGCTGTTAGCTCCATTTTATATGTGAGGGAACTGAGGCAAGGAGCGTTTAAGTGACTTGCCCGGGGTCACACAGCCAGTCCCAATTTGAACTCAGGTCTTTCTTATTCAAGGCCCAGGGCACTATCCACTGCTACCCAGCTGCCAGATTTCACAAATAATAATAAAAGCTAATATTTAAATAACACTTTAGGTTTATTAAGTGTCTTTACATAAGGTATCTCATTTGATCCTTGCAATAATCCTATGAGGCAGATGCTATTATTCACCCCATTTTACAGATGAAGAAACTGAGGCTAAGAGATTAAGTAACTTGTCACACACAGCTAAGAGTTGTCTGAAGTGCAATTCAAATTCAAGCCTTCTGCCTCTCAGTTCAGCACTCTATTCACTACCACAATCTGGCCTCACAAATGGCCAGAGGCATGGAGTTGGAGGAGTCTGCCAAGCACCCACAGGTATCCTAGACTAGAGGAGAAACATAACTTGGAAATCCAAACTTCATCATTCTCCCTCCCAGACCACTGTCCTTCTCTCTGCCCAGGATCAGATACATGCCAATGACATCAGACTGTAAACTCCATGAGGGCAGGGCTGTTGCTCCATATTAACCCGCTCTATGCCGCTGTTGGCAGAATAAAAAATACAGCTAATCAAAATGACTCACATAAGAGGAAAGTCAGCCCTCATTCCTCTGCTAATCACAGAGAGTCATGAATGAAGGAGGGGAAAATGTGGGAAGAAAACAGAATTATATTCCACTTCTCTCTCCAGCAGTGATCTTCTCAGACCTCCCACCCCCAAAAAAAGTCTGCCCACCCTCCATCAACTAACACTCATGTCTGTCTGTCACTGGGTCAGCTCTAGAGGCTGAGCACTTCAATATAGACATATATATATATATATATATATATATATATATGTAGTTTTTTCCTCTCTCTTTTTCACTATCAAAAATGCCTGCATCCACTGTCAGAAACATCCACCACGTTGGCAGAGGTGTCCTCATCCTGGCCAGTCTGCCCAAGGCTGTGCTGAGTGCCACAGCTCGCTCTGAAGCTTCTGTCAGCTCTCTCTGTCTAGTCTGAGACAAAATGAAAACCTCCCGTAATGCGGGTGGAAAGATTGCCAGGCCTTTGCTCCAGCTCTTCTCTCTCTAGGATTTGAGGTTGTAAGGTTCTGTTTAATAGGAAAGAGATAAGAAGCCTCCATTCATTGGTATTCCAGAAACACTGACAGGAGTTTGGAGAGCAGCCTCTGACTGGCCACAAAATGGCAATCTAGGTTTGTACAATCCTCTGGGGAAGACTTGCATCTCAGTGTAAAACTGGAAATCAAATTATTTCAATCGTGTGATCCATCCACAATGAGAGATGTCCCACAGTGAGAGGAGCTTCCTGAGGGAAAGGAGATTCCCCTGATTGGAGGGAGGGGAGCCAGGTGGGGGCTGTATGCCACTTGGAGGGACTCCTTAGGGTGCCCCAGCTCTGAGGTCTCTTCAGCTCCAAGACTGAGTCTGCAATCAGACCGCAGAAAACATAAATATGCAAAGGAACACACAAACTGCCACGGACTAGCTAGCAGAGATTCTTGGCTCCAGGGGAGCATGGCAAGAAAAGCCACGGACAAGCCTAAATGTTGTTTTCCTTTTCTAAGTTATGTTAGGAAAGAGGGGCAGTGTGGAGTAGTGGTTAGAAACCCAGATTTATGCTTAAATCCTGCCTCCCAAACATGTGGCCTGTGTGACCCTGGGAAAGTTCCTTAACCTTTCAGCGTCCCACACAACGCCGTCATGGTGAAGCAGTCGCCCATCTGAACATGTATGGGAAATTCCCCACCCATTCTGCCCCTAATAACTAACCAGGTATTTTGTCCTGTCCTTTAATCAGGCGTGACTAGACAATCCCTGGGCGGGTCTACAACTCTGGTATTCCCTGAGCCTGATCTCCTAACCTCTGCCACCTCCCCATCAAAGAGAAGCTGCAATACTGGGGAAATACTATAACAAGTTGAGAATCAGTTACATGAACTGACATCCCCACTCTGAAATGCATGACTGGACATGGAATGCCAACCCTGCAAGCCTCTGTTTCCTCATCTGTAAAATGTCGATGATGATAATTGCATGAACTACCAAATGGCGATGGAAAGACACACAGTGGGTACAAGCAGCCTAAAGCACATTTTCAATGATGACCTCGCTCACTGAAGAACTATCCAGGCTCAGAGGGTAAGAACAGTCAGAGGCTGACACTGAGGGATGACAGAAGGTGAGTCCATAGTCGGTGCCAGAACTGGAGGAGGCTGGGAAGAGCCACTGGGAAGATTCTCTGGGAAACCATGGATGAGAATCTCCCAGGACGAAGGGTTGAGATCTGGCCCCGTGAAGGGAGCACCCACGTTAAGGCAATCAGAGATCCGTGAGGGGGATGGGCATGCTGCTGCTGTCATGGAGTCCTTGTGAGGACAGTGCTTGAGAACCAAACTCCTGGCTGGCTCCTTCCTTCTTGAGGATTCATTGAAATTCTCAGGCCTCAGGCTTCTCTACTGCAGATGCTTTTACTGTTCGATTTCACACTGGGCAAGCCTATCTAGAACTCCAGAAAACTTTCACAAGGTGATGGCAAAAATTCGACTTTTGACCCTTACATACTCACAGACAGATTCATGGGAGGAAAGCCACTTGAAGAACAACATGAAATGGAATTTTCTACTTTGCACAGCAAAGCACTTGAGTGTTAGGTGAGGTATTCAGCGTTGCCAGGATCGTGCGAGTATCAGCAATTTCTCTTCGGAGAACCAAGTGGTGCCAACTGTCAAGTAAGGGGGAAAGGGCATCATTTTGTAAACATTCTCGATGATCATTTTATTCACTTTTCTTTGTGCCCCCACACAGACCTGCACACTCAAAAAGGAAATCTGCAGGAGATGGGGGAACCAGAGGTGAGTTCAAGCTTTTGGGTGACTTTTAAAATGTCTCTTGGAGAAAACAAATCTATTGGGGGTGGGGGGAGAGAAATGAAACCATCATAGATATGACCAGCTTAAAGAACAGCGCTCTCTCTCTCCTTCTCTCTCTCTCTCTCCTTCTCTTTCTCTCTCCCTCTGTCTCTCTCTCTCCTCTGTCTCTCCTTCTCTCTCTCTCTCCTTCTCTCCCTCTCTCTCCTTCTCTCTCTCTCTCTCTCTCTCTCTCTCTCTCTCTACTCTGTCTCTCCCTCTCCCTCTCTCTCCCTCTCTCTCTCTCCCTCTCTCTCCTTCTCTCTCTCTCCTTCTCTCTCTCTCTCCTTCTGTCTCTCTCTCCTTCTGTCTCTCTCTCCCTCTCTCTCTCTCTCCTCTCTCTCCCTCT
>NW_020954623.1:2777313-2786641 GCF_900497805.2 Vombatus ursinus | reverse complement strand
TCTCTCTCTCTCTCTCTCTCTCTCTCTCTCTCTCTCTCACCCCCTGATCCAATTCACAGATATCATCAAAGCTACAGCCACGAGGGACCACAGACATTCTTTAGTCCCCAAGTGAGGGAGAAAGCTAAATGTCTTCAAGGCAGTCTTCCCACACGAGTTCTTCCTTGATATCAAACACTCGAGGGATAAGAGCCATTCCCTGTCTGATGTATATTTCTATTCTCAGAACCCAGCATTGGAGCAACTCAGCATAGAATAACAATTTGCTCCTGTGCCATTTAGACCTCTCTGAGTCTAGAAGAAACCGAACCCCGCCCCCCAAACCTAGGGAGAGTTATTTTCTGGTCCATTCAACGGATATGTAGACACTAAGTGTCTACAATGTGCAAGGGGAGCCCTGGCTTGGTGCTAGTAAGACAGAAAAATGAATGCTGGTCAGCGGGGCATCTTCTCTCCCCACCCTCAGGCAATGTCTCCACAACCTCTCCCTCTTCCCCACCCACCTCCGCATTACCACTCCAACAGAGGAAAGGAAGCAGCCCAGGATGATGGGGGGAGGGGTAGGAATGGTTAAAGGAACAGGGGTATCCACTGCCATGCAGAGAATCTTGTTCTGTGGAGCTGAAGCCAGGCAAGGCAGCAGATGCAAGGTGTATTCTAGCTGCTGAGGCAAGATCAGCCCTCAGGAAACAATCAGAGGAGCGTTCATTCCTACCTATATTGAACTGGTACTAAGTAGTCACAGAGCTTAGATCAGTGAGTGGTAACTGAGCTCTGTGATGGCAGGTCCTCTTTTTTTAAAAAAAATTATTTTATTCTGAACTTAAGAAATAAAACAAGCATTTCCATAGCAGTAGAATAGAAAAGAAGGTGATTATACATACATTATACATTTATTATACATAAAACTGCAAATCTATTATATACAACTTGCTATTCCTTTTAAATATATAATAAAGTTATCATGTAACTTTCTTTTTTTTTATTCTTTTCTTCCCTCCCCACCCTCCCCCCACCCTAGAGATGGCTACCATTAGACTGGAAATCGTGGGGATGCCTGTCAATTGGGCAGATCCTCTTTTGATATTATATGTGTATTCCCAGAACTGTCTCTGACATAGTTCATAAATGTTTGTCAAATGAATGAATTTGTTAGAGAGATGGAGAGATGGATAGAGAAAGGCAGATGGATAGTCCTCCCTACACCCCCCACCCCTGTATTACTAGGTCCCTCACCCAATAAAAACAGACTTCCTTCCTTTCCCACTTAGTTGAAATGTCTTTGATGGATTCAAGGAAATAGGTTGGCCTTGTTCACACCTGTCTGATCAATTCTATCAAGAAACATTCACACCTGGGAAAGGTGAAAGCCTTTTAAGTGAGCTGCAATCAATGGATCCCCATTCTGTGTGTTTTATCTAAGAATCCATAGCAAGCCATTAAAATTTCTGTAACATAGTTACATTTGTTTAAGGAATATCACTTAGGCAGCTACATTCTGGCTCGGTTGGAAAAGAGTGAGATTAGTTAAGAGTCAGGATGATCAATTAGGAGGTAATTGTAAGAGTCCAGGCAAAAGGAAATGAAAGCCTGAACCTTTGGTGGTGGCAGAAGAAGGAGATAAATTAAAGAAATGTGGAGATAAAAGTAAAAGACAGAAACTGATTGGATCAGAGTGATGCAAGTGAGAGAAGAATGTAGGGTAAGCCGATGTTGCAAACCTAGGGACCTGGCAGGATAGGGGTGCCCTCCACAGAAATAGTTAAGTGTGGAGAGCATTCGAATTCTTCAGAGAAAAGGATGACATACAGTCATCTTTTGGTAGTGTTGAAGTTAACATGCTTATTGGATATCCAACTGGAGCTGTCCAGAAGGCCATTGTAATGTTGGGCTGTATTTCAGAAGAGAGCTTAGGCCTGGGGAGGATGGAGGAAAGGATGGAGGAGGAGGGGTGGGGGAGCCTTGGGAGACACATTCTCAGGTGAGAGGAAGAGGATCCAGCAAAGGACACTATTGAAAGAGCAGCAAAAACATGTGGGGAGAGAGAAGGATGCGGGTGGGGGATGTCAATGCCTCCTTTGGGTTCTTGGCGGTTTTCGTTGTCATCCTTGGCTCATTGGGAACCTCAGCCCTACTGACACTAGTGTTAGAAGATCAAGCCAAACTTTGGTTTCCAACCTCCATTGCCTGATGTCCTTTTCACAACTTCTGCACATCTCTCTCTTTCGTTTTAATCACAGTTGATTGATGAGTGACCTGCACACCCACAACAGCCCTTTACCTCCTCATCAAAACTGGTTCTCTTTGTTTTTCCAGAATTTTATCCATTAGATATTCCCATTGTTCTTGGCCTGTCTTCTCCCACAGAATAGACTACAAGCCCCTTAAGGGCAATGGCTATTATAATAATAATTATTTTTTTGGTCTTTTCTCAGATCCTCAGTAATTAGCACAATGTCTGGCATAGAGTGAGCACATAAGTATTGACTAGTTCATTGATTAGGTAGGAAGCCAAGCAAAAGCAGTATCATGGAAGCCATGGGAAAAGAGAGAGTCCAAAGCAATTTGGTTGTGGACAATGTTTTAGTATATTTCTCTAACTAGGTGAAACGGTGGATACAGTGCTGGGCCTGGAGTCAGGAAGACTTGAATTCAAATCTGGCCACACTAGCTGTGTGACTCCAGGCAAATCACTTAACCCTGTTTGCCTCAGTTTCCTTATCTGTAAAATGAACTGGAGAAGGAAATGGCAAACCACTCCAATATCTCTGCCAAGAAAACAACTGGAATGACTGAATAACAGTAACAACAAATAGAATATAGATTGTTGCTGTTTGGTCATTTTTCAGTTACATTCAACTCTTTGTGACCCATCTGGGGTTTTCTTGGCAAAGATACTGGAGTGCTTTGCCATTTCCTTCTCCAGCTCATTTTACAGATGAGGAAACTGAGGCAAACAGGATTAAATGACTTGCTGAGGTCACACAGCTAGAAAGTGTCTGAGGCCAGATTTAAATGCGGAAAGATGAGCTTTCCTGATTCCAGGGCTAGGGTTCTATTCACTTCACCACCTAGTTGACAGATAAAGATATAGATACATCCAATGTGCCCACATGGAATAGAAACTTATTGGGGTTAGGATCTATGCCATTTTTTGTTTTCTAATCCCCTAGTCCCCAACACAATGTCTTGCACACAGTGGTTGTTTAACAAATGTATTATTATTAATACTATGCCCTGCATGTAGTTGGCATTTAATAAATGTATTGACTTGGTCTAACTGTAATGAATTGGTCTAACTGGAGAAAATAGAATATATACACATATATTAACTATATAGATGGATAGATAGATGGACCACATTTCTAGAACACTGTAACGGTTAAGAAGTGATTCCCTTATAACAAACTTACAAACTAGATCACAGAAGTGTGATCTTCTCCATTTTACAGGTGGGGAAACCGAGGCTCAGAATGGCCACACATCTGGTCCACTGTCATGCCCTGAGCAAGGCTTAGAGCTGGCTCTCAATCTCCAGTATCCTCCCTCCAAACCCAGAGCTCTTTCCCTTCTTCCCATCCAGTGGAGCTCAGACTCCCACAGGCATCACTCATGGAACACTCAGCCTTGTGCTGTTAGATATGCAGATAGTCAAAATCCACCACTCAGAGACCTGTCCAAACACAAGTGCCATTCGCCACTGGAAGCCCAGCCTGAGAGGCAAGGTCAGGAAAACGGAGCCTTGTACCAAGATGCCAAAGTCACTAATGGATCTCTGGGAGAAAAAAAAAAGTAGATAATGCCAGGAGCATTTTGACAACAATTCTCTGCCAAGAGCAAGGTTTTTACAAAATAGCTGAACGTGTGATAAATCTTCCATTTCTCCTTGCTGATTGTCTCTGCCTACCCGCCTCATGATGATTACTGCTATGGGTGTGTGCATGTATGTGTGTGTATGTGTGTGTGTGCACATATGTGTGTGCGCACGTGTGTGTGTGTGTGTGTGTGTGTGTGTGTGTGTGAGAAAGCAAGTCTTCACTAACCAAAATGGGATAGAAGCACAGCAGCTTCATAGCTCTGGAGCTCTGTACAGCTCAACTACCTCCTTTACAGATGAGGAAACTGAGTCTCAGAGAGGCTAAATGACTTGCCGAGGTCACACAGGCAACTGCATCTGAGGCATGATTGAACCTTGGTTCTCTGACCACAGGACCAGTGCTCCTGACACCGGCCCCACCCGCTTCCCTGTTCTATTGTTATAAGAGGATCACCTAGATCACAAGCCCCAGGGAGATAACTACAGTCTGCCTCTCACCCTCCATCCTCAAGAGAGCCTGCACAGCTTTCCGCCAACCGTATCTCATTGAGTGAGGTCTCCAGATCAGTCACACACGATTTCCCATACCCCATATCCATCCTCGGCAAGGGCCATTCCCCGTGCCTGGAATGCTCTCCCTCCTTACCTCTGCTTCTTAGAAGCCCTGCCTCCCTTTGCTCTCCTCTCACCCCAGGTCCTGACTCAGCACCTCAAGCCCTGAAATTGGGTCCTTTCATCTCCCCTTTCACCCCTGGCCTCCACCGGTCAGCTTCCATTATGTGTTGTTTTCTGCCACCAGAATGTAAGCTACTCGAGGGCAGGAGCAGCCTTTGTGCTCATTTTTCAATTCTCTGCACTTGGCACAGTACCTGGCATACAGTAAGAACTTAATAAATGCTTCTTCCTTTAAGACCAGGTCAAACTGACCTTGTTCAGGAGGTTTTTTTCTGTTTCACTTTTCCCTCAAGTCCCTTCTCCACTGAGAACACCTTCCATCTGCTCTGCAATAATTTCGTACATAACTAGTTCTTTACATGCTGTACCTTGTTAGATGTAAGTTGGAGAACAAGAACTGTTTTCACACTTTCTTTTTATCCTAATCTCTTAGCACAGTGCCTGGCAGACAGCTGGTGTTTAATGTTTGTTCATTGATTGGTGGCAACCTCAAGGGCATTTTACCAGACTCTGTGACTTGGGAGAGCAGGGGATGTGGGCTGTTAATTGCTGTTTCAAAGGTAAGACATTACAGACCTAAGATCCCAACTCCCAATCCCCCTGGTCTCCCCTCAGGGGTCTGGGGGTAAACCCCAGTGCTTGAGAATGGTTTCCTAATGCCATAGCTCAAATATTCCCGCTGATGCGCTCCTCCCAATGATTACCAATTATATCTATCAGCCAGCCAGACTGCACTGGCTTTTAGAAAGGGGTACTTACTAAGGTGATCTAATAATAACAGTACAAAACATCCACCTCAAAAAACCCTGTCCCACAAAGATGTGCAGAGTCCAAGGGAAAGTGGCCTCATGCTCGGAGAGGTCGTCGGCCAAAGGCGTAAGCTCCCGGCTGGCGATGACCAGAGGTCCTTTCTCTCTTTGCGGAGCCCTCACACGGAGCACCTAGTCTGGGCTCCCTGTGGAGTCCTGAATCTGCCTTCCTTTGGTGTGTCTGATTGGTCCTTGGCTCCCAGTACAGACCCAGTTACTAGTTATTCCAGGGACACGAGACATGACTCCAAGCCCCTCACCTCAAAGTGCACGAACTCATCCTCCGTTCAGGGAGTGGGGGAGGGGGAGGGGGAGGGGGGAAGGATAGAGGCTTTTTTCCTTGCCGGTCCCCAGGAGAGTCTCTCTGGGGAATTCTACTGAAGCTGCTGTTTCCTAGCTGAGCTGGCCAGACATGGGAATAAGGGCGTCTAGCCAGAGCAATGGATACAGTGCGGCACTTGAGTCAGGAAAACTTGAGTTAAAATCCCACCTCAGACATCTACTTAGCTGGGTGACCCTAGGCAGGCCACGTAAGCTCTCTTAGCCTCACTTTCCTCGGCATAATGGAGATAATTATTGCTGTCCACTCATTTTTTTCATTCATGTCCAGCTCTTCAAGACCCCATGTGAGATTTTCTTGGCAGAGAACTGAAGGGGTTTGCCATTTCCTTCTCCAGCTCATTTGACAGATGAGGAAACTGAAGACAAACAGGGCGAAGTGACTTGCCCAGGGTCACACAGCTAGTAAATGTCTGAGGCCAGATTTGAACCCAGAAAAATGAGTCTTCATGACTCTAGGCCCAGCGCTCTATCCACTGAGCCACCTAGCTGTCCCCAGTGGGGGTAATAATAGCTTCCAATTCGGAGTTGTCATAAGGATCAAAATGAGGTGATATATGTTGATGAGATATGTTATTTAATAGAGATGTGTGAAGAGTTTTGTAAACCTTAAGGCAGTATATGAATTATTATTAGCATTGTTACTGTTATTGTTGTTCTGTATTCTGATCTGGCTTGCTACTCTTACAAGGCTCAGTTTCTTTAGCTAAACCAGTCCCAATACACCAGCTACGCCTCATGCTCCATTTCATCGATGGTCTTCAATCCTCCCAAATTGAGGGATGGCTTCCTCATCAAGTCTAATGCCCTCGATTGATTGATTCAGTAGAATTGATATGAGGTAGGCTTCTGCAATTGTCTGATTTGATCTAATTAATCCCCACCCAGACAGAAATAAAATAGTGGTGGAATTGTATGCTACCTTAATAATTGAAGCCCCATAGAAAAATCCCCGTAAGAATGCGTGCTTCTAAAGCCCAATCCAGTTGTAAGCAGTAAAGCTCATGGTACATAATCAGAACTGGAGAAAACACTATGTGCAACTTTACACATGGAGCATTTCCAGGTTTGCAGCCATTTTCTTCACAGAACATTAAAGGGCTCCCAACAGAAGAGCAGAGTTCATAACAAGTGTGGAGTACCTGAGGTTGAAGGAAGTGTTGCATGAGCACATCACCATCTCCCCACTCTGTCACCCTGGGCCAATAATGGCCTCGTTGAAATAGAAGCCGTGTTCTGGGTCGTACAGCACAGTGCTTGGGACACAAGCGGCATTGATGAAGTGTTTTTTCACTGACTAATAACAAAGAAGTACAAAGACAAAATATTAGGAATTATTAATGGGTTTACAATGATAGTGAAAAGGATGGAGAAGCCTGAGGAACAGATGCCAAAGTCAATGATAAAAATGGAAGAATGTCTTGGAGATCTACAGAAGACAGAGGCAAAGATCCGGAGATTGTGATAAGTATTGGTGGCACGAATAGCAAATGAAGGTAGCCTGTGACCTCCTTGTGATTTGTCCAGTTATTAACAGAAAGAGGCAGAAACAAGGAGAGTTGTGAGAGAAAACAGGACACAAAGAAATGTCTCTCCGATTAAAGATGGCCAAAGCATCTAATCTGCAGAAGACTAAAATGAGGAATTTGAGGGTCACAGCTGGACAGCCCCAAGATGAGCGGCTGTTTGGCGACTAGGAGACAAATGCGTATTTCCTAGCTGTGGCTTTGCTGGTGGAACTGTAGGTTTGGGTTTCTCATCATCAGACAGAAGGCAAACATTGCCCATGAGGGCCTCTGCTTTGGAGCCCTGGAGATCACCAAGACCAGACCTCTGATGGAAGCAGAACAGATCTCAAAGTCGGGTCTGAGAAGCGTTCTCAAAGCCAGAACCAGGAAAGACCTCACAACCCGTGTGGCCGCCGGCTGCCGGCTCCCTGGAGGAGGAAGAGTGGTTGGCAGCTGACCCTCGGACCGAGCTGAGCTGAGGGCTCAGAAAGGATCAGGCAGCTGGATGTGAGGCCATGTTTACCTGGTTTTAAGGTGATGGGGATCATTTAATTTTTCAGCTCGTAAGTCCTTGTTTGGCCCTCCTTTCCAGGAGGTGCTTTTAAATAACGGATTAGATACAAGATTGTATAATACTGGGTGCTAGTTCATAGACATCTTATAATCAAGGGAGTGGGGGAGGGGTGGACAGAACATAGAGGAGTGGTTGCTGGAAAATCACAGGACGATCAGCAGGCTCCGAACCTCAAGTGGTGATTTAGCGGCAAGACCTTCGAACACCGGGGCAGGAAGCAAAGGGCCCCTAGACCAGCAAAGAGAGGAGAAGCTGGCCCAGAGGGAAGCTACCTGTGGATCAGGCCTGGGATGGACTGGCATCCTTCACAGTGAGGCATCTGCATGGAGGTGGGAATCAGAGTCATAGGAGGGGAGAAGTCCCCAAAGGGAGAAGTGTGAGAGAAGCCTTCCCTGGGAATCTTCCTGGGCATGAGGATGATAGAGGGGCAAGATGAATGTTGCCCGATTGATGTAGCACAAAACCAGGCAAAGGCGACCGCTGCACATGCAGTGGTGACTGGGATAGCCTAAGCGTAAATAAATGTTGCTCCAGGCTACTAAGGTCAAGGTGCTCTTTTGGAACGACTGCCTTGAGAATCTTCACCAAAGGAAGCATTGCCCCCAAAGCATTTCATTTGAAGTAGACTAACTTAAAGCCTCAGCTTCTGCAGCCCATTTCTCTTATGATTAAGGGAAGAAACCACAGGGCTTTGAATCAGAAACCTTTAGTCTGGGTCCCAGCTTGGTTATTTATGAGCTGTGCCACCACAGAGGCCGCTCCAACTCTCTAAACCTCAGTTTCTTCACCTGTAAAATGGGGGCAATCCTATCTAGCCTACCTCTCAGGGGTGTTAGGAGCATCAAAGGTGCCAAGAATGCAACGTGCTTTAAGGAAGGAAAGAAGGGAAGGGTAGAAAAGGAGGGAGAGAAGAAAGCGAGAAAGAAGCATTAACTATGAGCAGAGCCCTGTGCTAAGTGTTGGAGACACAAATACAAACAAAAAGAATCACAGCCCCTGCCTTCAAAGAGCTTACACTCTGAGAGGGGAAGACAATGCCCGAAAGTGAACTGAAATATGGGCAGAATGAAGGTGCCACTGGAGATCGAGCTAGGAAGGTCAGAATATGTCAGGATAGGTTCCAGGCTTCTCTGGGCATGAGGCATTGTGATGCCTTCCGACTGGCGCCTTCTCCATCCTGAGACACTGTGAAAGCTGAGGAGAGAAGGAAGGGACCCCAGGCTGGAGCTGGAGGCAAGGCCACTGGGCAGACTTGGTTTTCCTCCCCAACCTTCCCTGAAGCTCAGGAATGTCAGTCCTGATTAAAGCATCCTTACTCTGTAACCCAGTTATTTCCATTCTGGACATGGAGTAAAAGCTGCTGCCCTGGGGTCTGCCCCTATCACACACACACACACACTTACATGCACACACTCACACACATAGACACACCATACACACACTCACACACATACACACACCACACATCACGTACATACTCATACACACACAAACACACATACACACACATTCACACACCACACACCACATACATACTGACATGCACACACATACACACTAACTCACACGTACTCACACACATAGATACACAATACACACACACTCA
>NW_020954623.1:2759731-2776913 GCF_900497805.2 Vombatus ursinus | reverse complement strand
CACACACACACACACACACACACACACACACACACACATTCACATTTCATTGCAAGCCTACCAGACCTGAGACTCTTCCCATGTACTCATCCACAGCATCCCACCACCCCTCCAGGGGCCCAGCGCACTGGCTGCCTTGGACGTCCCATCTAGCTGCCGTGTCCGTTTCATGGTCCAGAGCTTTGGAAGCTTTCTTTATTGGTCTGTGCATCTTTTGACTGTCCTAGCTGATGGTTTATTCCCCAAGTATGGAGGACGGGCCCAGCAGTGAATTACCGTAGCCGTATTTCCACAGCAGATAATTCTTGTCCCTGGTGACCTCTTCCTTTCTGGGTCTGAGCTAGCCTGGATGCCTTGTCACCTTTTTTAAAACCACAGGTTATTATTTCTCCATTTCTCCCTCTGTAACTTACTGCTAAGTGACTCAGAGAACAATTTAGCAATCTCCAGAACTGAAAACAAAACAGCTGAGCTGTGAATTCAAATAGCCGACAGTCTTCCGAATCAAAGAGGTCTAGTTACCCCAAAGACTTCCCCTGAATTATGCATTTCCTGAATCATTTCAACAAGAAATCATTTCCCATAATGTATATTTGAACTCATATGGAGAATTAAAAAGGGAATTTCTCACCAGAGCAAAAGAACGGTATTTATTGACTATATTAGCAAGCACACACATACATAAATACACACACACAAACATGCACACATGAAAAAAAAAAGAAAAGAAAAGAAAAAAGCCAATAAATCAGGTCCTCTGATCTTATTACAAGCATCAGATTTAGGATCAGAATTTTCCTTATACAAAGCCTATTTGTGAGACCCTATAAATCTTTAAAGGGGACTGTATATTAAAAGGCTTTTTAAAATATGGCATTTTATGGGTTATAGATTTCATTTTGAAATTCGGATCAATAAAACACTCTACTACGAGGCAGACGAGCTTTTGCAAGGAGGCAGAGAATGGGAGAGCCACATTTCTGGAGGGCAAACATCTACCACCACCACTTGTTCCAATCTTAGAAATCAAAGTCTGTGAGCACCTTCGATCATTCTCCAGCCTCCAAGAGGAGGGGCAATGGGGAACCTGCCCCAGTGTAAAGGGCAGAGGCAAAGCCATCTGCACATAGGCGAGTGGGAGGGCATCATCTCTGCCCCAATCAGGGCTTCATTTTTGTAACAAAGAGAAACACATACCCCATTTGGGTTGTTTAAAAGGTTTCCATCAGAATGATGGATTGGGGGCTGAGGACTGTGGATTAACACGTGTAGAAGCTTGTTTTTCCCCCCAAGAGGAAAACTTGAAGGTCAATGGAAATGTGCCTCAGAGAGGTTTTTCATTGGATTCCTAGGGGAAATGATGGGTCTGGCGTATGAGGGGCCATTTAAATCTGAAGCCTGACATCATCTTTGCCCTCCCTTACTGCTCACAGCCAATCAGGGCCAGGCCCTGCTCAGTCCACTTCAACATCTCTTATGTTCACTCTTCCCACAGTCACCACCCTGGTATAGCTCCTCATTAACATCCAGATAGACTACTGCAATAACATCCTGACTTAGTTTCCCCAGTTGTCCCAGACCCAGAAAAAGCCATGCATAAGCAAGAGGTTTTTATCACAACTTATTTAGTTCCCATGGGGGAAAGTCAAAGGCCTAAAATCAAATGTGGGGAGGGGGAGAGTGGAGAGGGAAGAGGAGAGAAGTTTAAGTCCAAGGATACATCAGGGTCCCAGTAAATGGAGGCGGCTGAGGGAAGTGAACAAAATTTTATTATCCTAGGAACCAGATCTAGTTTCCCCTTCAGGCCATGCCTATCACCTGCCAAATACAGCTCAAAGTTAACCTGGCACTTGAGGTCTCCTACAAAATGGCAGACCCCTACTTTTCCCACCTTCTCTTATACTCCGCTTGTCCACGTACTCAATAGAGAAGTCAAACAAAACTGCTCACCTCTACAGACCCTGGTCATGCTTTTTGCTGCCTGAGATGTCTTCCTTTCCTCTCTTTGTTTCATTCCTACACATCATAAGAGCTCTTACCTTACCCATCACCACCAGTAAGGAACCATCCTATCCCTTGGGCCACCCCACATGACTTTAATGATTCCTCATTGGGGGAAAGACAATTGAGTTACCTGGTGAGCTGTCACATTTTCTAAATGTCCTTTTTTTTTTTTGCAAGGCAATTGGGGTTAAGTGACTTGACTTGCCCAGGGTCACACAGCTAGTAAGTGTCAAGTACCTTGTCTGAGGCTGCATTTGAACTCAGGTCTTCCTGACTCCAGGGCCAGTGCTCTATCCACTGCACCACCTAGCTGCCCCCTAAATGTCCTTTTAAGGACCAC
Organism: Vombatus ursinus; assembly: GCF_900497805.2. NCBI lineage: Eukaryota > Metazoa > Chordata > Mammalia > Diprotodontia > Vombatidae > Vombatus > Vombatus ursinus. The sequence continues at coordinate 2,774,569 of NW_020954623.1, read as the reverse complement.
AGTTAACAAAAGGACTTGGGAAGGCGGTACTTGAGTAGAGGAGAGAAAAGAATTCTCTTACCTGAAGAGCATCAAGAATGACTACAAGTAGTGACTACAGAAAGTGCTGAAGACTTCCTGGATGGACCCGTAAGCCCTGAGTTATCCTGAGCAGGAGCCTTAGTCTTCCTCAGGTGATCCACTACCTGACCCCTATTAAGTGTACATCTTGTGTCTCCACCATAGAGTCTGAATCAAATGGATGGAAAGTGTGATCTGTGTTTGTAGATGCGTTGGGACATTTTATTAGCTACGTATTTTCTTTTATAGGTTAGCATCTACAGTATTGCTGTTTCTTTTGCTTTATTAAGTGAATGGTTGTATTTCAGATCCAAAAATGTCATTATTGTGAGTGATTGGCTATATCAATAGAAATGCATGGGATGGGGGATCAAGCTAGACTAGTGGGTAGAGAAAAAGTATTTTTTCTCACCAGGATTACCCCTAGAATCCTGAAAGAGTCTGATTGTAAGTTGTGCTGGTAAACATTTAACAACCAGCTCTAAAAATCTCACCTTCCACAGGCAGCCTTTCCCCAACCCTCTGCTTTTGAGTGCCTTCCCTCTGTTCATTATTTCCTATTTACCCCATGTAGAGATTGTTTGTACAAGGTTGTTTGCATGTTGTCTCCTGCATTAGACTGTGAGCTCCTTGAGGGCAGGGACTGTCTCTTGCCTTTCTTTGTATCCGCAGCTCTTAGCATAGTGTCTGGCACATAACAGGTGCTTAATCAATGCTTCTTGACCGACTGGCACACACATCCACAGACACAGATAGAGATGATATGGGTATATCTGCATATCCCTTTCTTAAGTCTAGCTACTCAACAGCATGCTAAGGCGAGCTCTGCTTTGTAGTGTTTGCCAATGTCTAGGATAGAAATGCTAGCCCTAAAAATTTAACAAGCAGCACTCCCTTGTACCCTGCTTTGTGGGTCTATCTCTGAGAACTGAGGCTTGCTAGTGTGGGAGCAGGGTGGGGTGAGCCAAACCCAGAGCGGGGTGTCTCAGCACCCTAAAACAGGGGTGCTCTATGGAGACCTACCTTGTGAAGGGGTGATGCCCCACTCTGCACTCTCTCCCCACCCTGTAGCACAGCCTCTCTGTGTGCAAAGAAAGTCTACAGGAAGCAAATAGCAAAAGAGGGAGGGAGGGCCCTGGAAGTTACTCATGGGAGTAGAAGGGAGTGCTTGAGTTGTGTTTAAATGGAAGAAAAGGACCTTTGGAGGAGCAGGTAGGGATGGAAAGCATTGACTTGGGTATCTAACCCACTGCTCAGAAGAGCATGTCACACAAAGTGGTATTTTATAAAGTTTTGTGTAATTCCTTAATGTATTCATTGTCAAGCACCTACGTGAAAAGGTAGATGAGTCTCACAAGACGGGCAAGGGATATTCATCGCATTGAATTCATCAAACTTGAAATGAGCCCCAGGATGACCTCAGACTGGAATGAAGAGGTGGCTGAGCTCTTATCTTGGGCAAATAAGGGCGCTGCTGACATAGCCACCTCCATCTTTGTCTTCATGAGTGCACGGGAAAGCCTTGGGGTGAGATAGCATGAAAGAATACAAAAGACCAGAAGGACATGAAGCATTCCTTTTTGTGGGGAGAGGAGATCTATTCACCAGGAAGAATCAAAGTGGTCAGAATGCGCCATGTTCATGAGATGGAGAACTATTTGCTACTATTTGTTAAATATGTTTTTCCCCCTACTTCATTAGAAAGAGGAATTGGTGACAGGTTCACAAATTGTACTTCAAATACATTATGAAAACATCCTAAAAGAAATTCTTAGTCTCCAGCTTACTCTACCTCTTTTACAAACCTTGGTTTTGTGCTTGGATTATTCTAATGTGGAATAGATTTTTCTGCATAAATACCTTACTATGCCTCTTGATTACAAACTACCTTCAGGGAGGAATCCTCACTTTTTACCTTGGTACCTACCCCACTACCCAAAATAGCATATATGAAACAGCATTTTATAAATGTTTGTTACATTAATTAATCAATTAACCAATGTCTTCATCGTTGAGACCAAGGTGAAAGATGGATGTCTCAAAATGGAGGTGTGGACTGGCTGTGATTCCCCTATCATTAAAGGAAATTAAGTCAATCAATGAAATCACAGGTCCATTGAAAGATTGTTCTTCAAGGGCTCAATTAAACTAAAATAGCTCATGGAATCAGAGAAAGAGGCCTGGCTCTGATGTGATGATGGCAGAGTGGGGTGAAGACCAGAAGGTCTCTCGTGGCTATGGCTAATTTTCACACAACAGAGGGGCAGCTAGGCTGAGGATAAGACTACCTTTTGCACAGGGGCCCCAGTCTCTTTTTTGAAGGAGAACACGGAGCCCTGGGGTGATTTTCATTAGATGAAGAATGACAAGACCTAAGAGTTAAAATGGATTTCTGACCACTTTAGGTGACCATCAAGCCGAGAGGCCAAGGGAAGACAGTGTAGAAGCACTTCAGTTAGAAGAAACTCAGAGAAGAGAAGAGATGAATGAACAGACTGGACCTTAGCCTAGGGCCCTGGAGCCTCCTGTTTGAGAAAAGAGCATTTCATAATCTTTGACTGAGTAGGCTCACCAGGGGGCTAAAGAAAACTGAAAGCCATTAACAGAGACTTCTGTGGAGGAGAGCTACAAACCTCTCCTAGTAGGAGACTACTAATATAAGATGTGTATTTGAATGGGATTGCGAGCTGGCTGCCTAAAATTCATTTAATGGGATCCAGAACAGCTGGAAACCCTGGCAGGGGGGCTTCATGTCCAACGTAGCCCCTTGTAATGGGCAGTAATTGGCCTGAGTGGAGAGAAATTCAATCAGTGGCCCCCTCCCAGGCCCCAGGGATGCTAGATCCCATAAACACAGCATTGGCTCAACAAGCTTTGAGGGAGCACTAACAATTAGTGTCAGCTGAAAATTGAGACACAGACATGACAAACCGGAGTCAATATGTGACGTGAGCTACAGTCTGCAGGGTCAACCTCTGCTCCCTGCATAATTTGGCCAGGAGGGAAAGCCCTCATTCTGGGAAGCAATTTTGTGTTTGAGTGCCGCCTGCCTGGGGAGATGGATGCCAAGGCTGGCCAGGACCAACACAAGGCATCATCCCACTGTCCATACACCATCTGGCATCCAGCTTCGAGGTCATTAATGCAGCCGCTCTGAGAACTAAGAATGCTGGCCGTTGGGCCATGAGCTTGTTAAAGACAACATTCTGTGCTCCAGGTGAGGCTCCTGATTGGACCAGCTAGGGAGAAGATGATACAAATGCAGGCCCCTGCCATCAGGTGTGCATGGGTGACGGCAGCAGCCCAGCACCAAGGGACTGAGTATTTTCCTGTGCGTGTACTCACATTCCTAACACAGAGATGCTGATGACTGGTCACACCTACTCAGGGAACAGGAAAATGCATTTGTTTAAGTTACCAACCCCTCACACACATTCTCATTTTTACCAGGTTAATCCTTTTACCAGCAAAGTAAGGGCTTCTTCACTTTAGAACTGCAATCGGACTCAAGAACAGCTTTCAATATTCAGGGCAGTCAATGTGGAAAATAAGTGCGAACCCTCATGGGATGAGGATTTTCAAATCAATGTAAAGTGTGGTTAGATGGAGGCCTTTTCAAAGAAAATAGCCCTGCTGATCTGCAGGGTTCAGTTCATTCTTGTGATTTGCTCATGTAAAGTAACCATGAGGTCAGAATTCGATTTGGAAAATAACTTTGTCTGCCGGTTATTCTCTCGCTGCGGTCCCCAGGGGGGCAACAGGACTGTATGTGGGAGCTGGCAGCCAGTGGGCTAATAGCTCAAATGGCCTCTGTGAAGAGCTGCCTCTCAGTGCGCAAAATGGCCAATGCACCTGGAGAAGGAGAAAGGGTCGCTGGGAGTGCAGCATCTGGAACCCTGAGTCCTTATGCTTCCACCACTTAAAGGCACCCCTATAGGAAACAAAGACAAAACAGAATAGCCCTGACCTCAAGGAGCTTACATTCTAGCTGGAAGAGATAACCACAGGCCAGTATGAAAATAGATACAACATAAATACAATGTCAAGAAATAAAGAGGGCTAAGGCATAGCCCAGGGGTGGAGAATCCACACGTGGCCTTTTAGGTCCTGAGGTGCAGCTTTTTGACTGAGTCTAATTTTTACAGAACAAATCCATTTATTAAGGTGATTTGTTCTGTGAAGTTTGGATTCAGTCAAAGGGCCGCACTTGAGGACCTAGAGGGCCACGTGTGGCCTCAAGGTCGCAGGTTCCCCACCGCTGGTGTAGCCTCTTGCAGGAGGAACATCGGAGCTGCACGGGACCTGAACCCTCCCCCGTCCCTTTTTAAATGAGGATATCCATCTTCAGGAGGCCCAAGACAGGGCACTTGTACAACCGAGGCATCGCCTCCCATGACAGTAAGGCCAGATCTGGAACACCACAAGGCCCAGCCAATCACAGAATCACGGTGATGATGGAGAGATCAGAGGCTCCGCGGTCCTGAAAACAAATCCAGTCATGGTACGCCCAATGAGCCTTTGCTTAAACACCCGTCCTAGAAAGGAAGAGGGAGGGGCACCCCATTCCACTTTGGAAAAGGCGAATTCTTAAGCGCTTTATCGTTGTCTCCACGACGGCGATCTTCAATGTGCCCCCCATGCCCTCTGCAACTCTCCTGTTTGCGCTAGTTCTGACGCACGGACCCCAGGGAACGCGTCCAGTCCTGCTCCTACATCACAGTCGTGCAGGAGCACAGGCACCCTCCGCTGGCGGGGGCTTTAAAAGTGCAGAGGCGCTCGCTGCTGTCCCTGGGATTTGACAGGCCCAAGCCACTGGTCCCTGAGAGAAAATACAGCCCCTGCCCTTCACCAGGAGGAGCTGCGGTTTCCTCAGTTTGCCACACACGCGAGAACGTGAAATGCCATCTCATCTAATTACCTGACGCAGATGAAATGTTAACTGTTGAGACAAAATTAGCTCCGATGCCACCCACTGTGGGGTTTTCTCGTCCTCCGGTAGCTCTAGAGTTCAAGGAGAGGATGATGGGAGTGAGCAGGCAGAACGTTGCAAGCTGCGCCAGAAAAGTAGGAGCCCCGAATGCCGTCAGGCAGCTGCTGTGCATGGAGATGCACCGTGAGAGCAGCGCAGGGGGCGATCGAGGCAGGGGGCGATCGCGGCAGGAGACTTGTCTGAGTACACCCCCAATACTGATCGCACAGACCCCATTGGGCATCCACTCAACACACCGTGTTCATAGAGGGCCCTGACAAATAAGACATTGATGGACCGAATTCCCAAACCATTTTGAAGTGAGAAGCTAGCTTCCGGAAATTACTTTAATGGCTTAGCTGGAGAGAAATGAATTTTTGTTCTATTTTTCAACATTTCTTTAGACACAAAGGCGTCAAACACAGTCCTCCCCACCCCACTCTGTTCACCATTCCCAGTGCTTGCCAAGCCAGAATCAAGTATGACCAGGAAATAGTTAACACAATAAATAAAAATCCAACAGAACGTAGATAATATTAATACGTGGTTTTCTAAGTCAATATGTTGCCCATAAGAATGCTCCCGGGGACAGCTAGAAGGCACAGTGGATAAAGCTCCAGCCTTGGAGTCAGGAGGACCCGAGTTCAAATCGGGCCTCAGACACTTGACACTTAATAGCTGTGTGACCCTGGGCAAGTCACTTAATCCCAATTGCCTCAAAAATAAAAAAAGGAGACTGAGGGGCAGCTAGGTGGTGCAGTGGATAGATCACTGGCCCCGAAGTCAGGAGGACAGGAGTTCAAATCCAATCTCAGACCAAATACTTGACAGTTACTAGCTGTGTGACCCTGGGCAAGTCTCTTAACCCCAATTGCCTAAAAAAAAAATAGATGTTCCCATGCCATCCATGGCACTTGGCTTTAACACCACTGCGTTGGCCCCACAAGAGTAGCGGGGTGTGAGAAAGAGAAGCCTTGGCAGCAGCTGCAAGGTCAGTGAAAGAGGCTCAGTAGTTTTACCTTAGGCCCCCTTCCTGAAGTTGTCCAATGCATTTGAAATAACAGAGAAGGTTCATTGAGCAGTATAGACACCTAATTAATGTTTCTTATGTAGTATCTCCTCCAGGCTAAACCCTCCACTCACTCTCATGGGATGGGTCCCCAAGGGATGGCTACTACCCCAGGATCTGCACAACTAAAACTGTAGCTCATAAGCCCCCACTGCTATCCTTCCCATTAAGAATCCACCAACACAAATAGCTCTTAGTAGAAGCATTTAATAAGATGGCACAGAGAGGAAAGGTATTACAAAGTATTACCTGCTCTTGAAGAAACCAAGCCCTCACTTTTCCACAAATGTGCACAGCACCCGTAGGAATATGGGTCTCAGACTAAAGATGCACACACAGAAGCAACTCATGGCCAGGACAGCTCACAGTTCCCTGAGCCTTCTCTCATGTATCTACACTTGGAGGGATAATTCCATGATGACAAACGGTACATCAGAAGATAGGCACCCTGACTGCTGTGGCCTTTATCAGGGTTGGTGCATCAAGGGATAGTGATTAGAGAGCGAAATCAGAAATAAGAACATGGGGTCCAAAGATGCTTCAGACAGTTAGGAGCTGTATAACTATGGGTAAGTCACTTCAGCACTCTAGCCTTAGTCCTTACCTCTCAGGTAGGGGAAATAATACCTGAAGTGCTGGATCTATAGCACAGTATAGCTATGAGGCTAAAATTATATATACATGTATACATATATACATGATAGTATATATACTGGCACATACTAATTATAGATTTTAATAATAATCTATTGCATATTATAACATTATTATAGCATTATATCATAAATATGTGTTTGTCCATTATATACTAATGCATAAAGCACATTGTGAAGTGTCTCAAGTCCTCTATAAATGTCAGCTGCTACTCATTTCTTATACCAGTGATCTCATTGGTGTGGGCATGATTTCCCCTGATAAAGGTCACGACACATCCACACATTCTCATACTATGTGATTCCTCTTCATGTCTTCCCATAAGTCCCCCATCCTCTCAAATTCTAGAGAGTTTGATTTGGATCTTTTAATGGTTTAACATGCCCAAGCAGCACTAAGATTGTTTCTGTGTTCCTTAACCCTTGTTCTCCCCCTCTGGCCATATCATCTCCTTTTCTATCCTTGACACCATTTGCAAGTGGTCTCTGGTAAGAAGCTGCAATCTCCATCGAGCCACCATGCATCTTCCATATCCATCCTAGGTTGGGATTGATTGAGCCAGTCAGCAATCACTCCACCTGACTTAAAATGATTGCAGGTAAGAACACTTTTATTGACTCAATCAAGGACGTTAGACTTGGTTCAGGAAGTCCTCGAATGTGATTAGAGGAAACATAGTGACTACCCAAAGTAGATATGCTAGTATTAAGCAAAGAGAACCAGCCATGTCCTATGGATTGTCTGCTAAACAGGAATGCATTTCTGAATCCAAGACTCAAGCATATAGTGACTAGAGGAGAGAACAGTGCTGGCCAAGCCCTGATGGGAATAGGGCCTCTCACCTCCCCTGGCCTAAAGGAAGAGGATGTGTGCCCACAACAGCAGAGGGTGGTTGCAGCTGCTGCAGAACCAGAAAAGAGGAGAACCTAGACTCAAGGAGGAAAGGCAGGGTTAGGACATCAGCAGACAGACATTTGAGCCATGACCCAGTGAGACTCCCCAGGGCCCCATAATGGAGATAAAAGGACTTCCAGCCACTGAGCTTTCTAGGATCTTTGAGCTACACTCTCCCTGACCCCATCCTTATATGTGATGTCAAAGCTCTAGCTCACTCCCTTGGACTGAACTTGGATTGTGAGAGAGGGTCCCCAACTTGGGAGGATATTTTGATCTAACCATTCTTATTTTACCACAGAAGCAAATATTCTTTCCTAAAAGATGATTGACTCTGGCTGACTAATGGATCTCAAAAGGTAGCTGGTGGTGCAGGGGATAAAGATCTAGGCCTGGAAGACCAAATGGGTTCAGGAGACCAAAATGGCAGCACCACGCTGGAGTGAAGGTACAGTGTGTCCTTCTGTAGTCGATCAGACCAGCATGGGCTCGGAAGGCTCTATCACGGGTCAGGCACAAATAGTCCACGTTAACATTTGAGGTGGAGATGGCCCTAATTTTGCATATCTCAGGTTTCTTTTGAACTACTGCAACTCTGCTTCACTCAGAGAGCACACAGCATGTTCTTTAATGCGGGCACACCATGCTGGGCGCTCCTGTGCCAGTGTCTACCTCGTCATCAATCAGTTCGAAAGCTATTCAGAGAGAACTTAAGAGTGTCCTTGTGTTGTTTCTTCTGACCACCCTGTGTGAGTTCTCCTTACATAGTCTTTTACACAAGTGTAAGTTTGGCATTTGAACAATGTGGCCAGCCCATCAGAGTTGCACTTTCTTTTGTTTGTTTGTTTGTTTGTTTGTTTTTTAGGCAATTGGGGTTAAGTGACTTGTCCAAGGTCACACAGCTAGTAAGTGTCAAGTGTTTAGTCTCAGGCTGGATTTGAACTCAGGTCCTCCTGACTTCAGGGCTGGTGCTCTATCCACTGCACCACCTCGCTGCCCCAGAGTTGCACTTTCTACAGTAGAGTTTGAATGCTTGGCAGTTCAGTTTGAGAAAGGACCTCAGTGTCCAGTACCCTATCTTGCCAGATGGTCTTCAGAATCTTCTTAAGACAATTCAAATGGAAGTGGTTCAGTTCCATGGCATGGCACCAGTAGACTGTCCAGGTTTCACAGGAATACGACGATGAAGTCAGTACAAGGGCTCTGCAGACGTTCAGTTTGGTAGTCAGTCTAATACCTCTCCTCGCTCACACTTTCCTTCAGAGCCTCCCAAACACTGAGCTAGTTCTGGCAATGCATGTGTTGACCTTATCATTTATTTGTACTTCCCTGGAAAGTAGACTGCCAAGATAAGTGAACTTAATCACGGCATTCAAAATTTCTCCATTGATCGTAACTGATGGTTCCACCTACGGATGATGTGGTGCTGGCCGGTGGAGAACCTGCATTTTATTAGTGTTAATTGTTAGGCCAAAATCAGCACAAGCAGTAGAGAATCAATCCATACTGTGCTGCATCTCAGCCTCAGAGGATGTGTTGAGTGTTCGCCTGTTGCCAACTGTGTGTTGGTTCAGCTTTCCCTCCAAATTAGCAAGGAACTACTCTGCTTGGAGAGGTCTGTTGACATTGTCTTCTGGTAGTCGTCTTGGCTTAAGGCTGCCGCTTTTGTTGAATGCAAATATTTAACTTTGCTATGATCAATCTAGCACTCTGCCCCACACATCCCCTTCATCACTCTCACATCCTGTCTGTCTCTTCTCCTTACAATGACAGCGTCTATTAAATGCCAACGTTTGCTGCAAGGATGAATCCACAAAGTTTTACTGCATTTCGTTAAACAGAAGACAGTGTTGGTGAGGAGAAGGTCATGAGATGCACAAGTCATCAGTAGTAAGTTACCATCGCTGTGGCTGTTTCCAACTCCATTCCTCCCAAAGACACCCTGCCGCGTCTGGTAGTCTGTGCCTGCTCTTGCATTAAAGTCGCCTAGAATTATAAGCTTGTCCTCTTTGGCACATTAATGGTGAGAGTCTCTAGTGGTGGCTAAGAATTGGAAATTGAGGGGATGCCCTTTCAATTGGGGAATAGCTAAACAAGAGGTGGTATATGATTGTGATGGAATATTGTGGTGCTATAAGAAATGACAAACAGGGTGATTGCAGAAAAACCTGGAAAGAATTACATGAACCGATGTAAAGTGAAGTGAGCAGAACAAGGAAAACTTTGTACACAGCAACAGTCATATTGTACGATAAAGAACTGTGAATGACTTAGTTATTCTCAGCAGTACGTTGATCCAAAACATTCCCAAGGAGCTAACGATGAAGCATACTATATCAGTCCAGTGAAAAGAAGACCCTACAGTCTGGGCCTCCTGTTTACAGAATTACAACCACTGATCTCAAAGGTAAAATGGTATGGGTGATGTCTTTTGATTCATGCATAAATTGGATTTAAGTGAGGCAGAGTTGCATGAAGTCATCAGCCTCACTCTCTCTTCCAGAGTCATCACGGTCCAGTGGTGATGGCTCAGGATGCGGTGGACACCTTGGTTTCTTGGGTATCCAAGCTCTAAGCACTCCACAGCACCTACTTCAGCCACCTTCATGGCCACTGGAACGCATTTTTCACACCCGCCTGTTGCACCAGGGAAATCTTTGCGGCAGGCACCTCCCCCTATACTCGCTGATAGACCTGAGGCTCTTTGGTTGCCCTCAGCCTGGTTTAGCCAAGACAGTTTTACCAGGATGTTGCTGCTGTATGTTACATCAGACCTGCACAACTTGGCGATAGGAAGGGGCCAAAATTAAAATAGGTTAAACTTCTTCAGGCCACAGATAGGTTTTTAGCAGCCCACTTTCCAAGTAAAGGTATAATTAGTGATTAAAACATTTTTCAAATAAACCATATTAAAAAGGGAATTTTCAATTAATATCAATTAATTACATTTGTTAATGAAGATTTTTATTTGTCACGAAATAGCTCCTCTCAGACCAGAGACAGACTGACGATGGTTGGTTGTCAAGGGTCATGTGACACACAGGAGAGAGCGCACAGTGGCAACCCCTTGCCAAGTTACATGACGGGAGCCTTAATGACTAGTGGGAGGTGGGTTAAGCTGGGCATGGACAAAGCACTCGTTACATCTTTACATCCTCTACATTTTTTGAGGCCGCCTGAAATCTGTTGGTGCACTTCAAGCAACCTGTAGGCCATATGTTGCTCAGGCCTGTGCTACATACTACAGATTCTTGGAGCTACAGGTGAGAGTTGGGTGAATCAGATGGACATCCAAGGTGGACAGCAGCCCCAGAAAGGGCTCAGCAGCCCTCACACCAGAGGAACTAGTCTTCCCTGAACATACCCTACACCCCAACATTTGTAAAGTGATGAGCACAGTGCCTGCCCATAGTAGGTGCTATATAAATGCTGATTTCCTCCCACCAGGTAATTAGTGGAGAAAACTCATTGATAGGGCCTAATAAAGTGTAGACTTAGAAGAACCATTCCCAACTCCTCAGATTTCCTTACAGCACAGAGAGATATAGCCAGTCATGCTCCGGGACCCCAGCCCTGGATGGGAAACATCCCACCAGTACCTTCTTGCCCAAAGTATCCTAGAGGAAAATAGCTGTCTAAGCCCATAAGTGTGTCAGGGAGGTCACACATTACTCACAACCAAGTGTCCCTTTAATGAGGCGAGTTCACAATCCATTCTGGTGGTCATCTCTTAGTATTCACATAGCAAACTGGTAAACATTCACATTGTCGGTATCCTCTTTGATGCGGACCTCGCTGCCCAAGAAAAGCCGCGGGGTTGTGGTATTGTCATTTAAGCCCAATTGACCGTGTGACAATTTGTGAACTGGTTTCGCCACTTGTTGGCGACAAGGTGCAAACCTTTCCAATCCTATGACTGTCAGCAATTTAAAGGAAGAGATTAAATTCTCCGCAGTGAGAGGGAGAATGCTGAGGATGTGGAATTAATCACCATGAGTCACCCACCTTTAACTGCGTAAGGGTTTGTGTATCAACTTCTCTCACATCTTCAGATCTCCTCTGAGCTCCCGAAGCCATCGCCTTTGGTGAGACCCTCCCCTTTATCACCTGGACAGCTACAGTATCCGCTTCATCGGTCCCTGTGCCACTCACCTCTCACTCACTCCCGTCCTTCATCTAGCTAACAAAAATAATCTCCCTAAGGCAGCTCCGCTCCAGTCGCTTTCCTCTAGATAGGCTACATGTGGCTGATTAGGCTAAACAGACTTCAAGGGCACGACTATTCTCAGAAGGAGAGTGTGGCTTCCCAATGTGTAAAGGGCCTTTGAAGCATCTGCAGAGCTTTATTGCCAAGAACAGGGCCAAGGGCCAGACCTGCTCCTGCGTAACAATGGGAGCTCCATCTTGACAAAGACAAGGAGTATGGCAATTCACACCTTGATCTGCATGTGCCCTTTCCTAAGGCTTCTAAAAGAGAGATTCAACTTAGCCACCTGAAAGCAAATAGTCAGGAAAGAATTAAAAACACTGCAAGCTGGTGAAAGCCTGATCTATTTTATAATCTAAAACTGAGAGGAAAGGGCTGCAGGGGTAGCTGCCTTCCTGTGCTCTGTAAGTTGCCCCGGGACCCTGGCAAATAAATGCACTCTTAAGATCACGCTTTATTGGGTGTTACCCATCCCTTCCAAGGGTTACTCAGGACCCTGCAACTGTGCCAGGGGATAGAGACTTAGAGAAACTGTAGAAAGCCAGTCTGCCCCTCCACCCACCAGGAATCCAGGTGGTGCAATTACACAAGAAGAAAACTCAGTTTAACTCAGTTACTAACACAGCTGGATACAGCTGGAGGAGGCTTACCCTCAGGCCCTCACTGATGGGTGGTCACAGGATGCAGACAGGGAACTCAAATAGGTCGCAGAAAAAGGATTAATTAGGGGGACAGGAGACCTGCTCCCCACAGGCCCTCTCTTTGCCTCCTGAACCAGAACTGACTTTCTGACCTGAATCTCTATATAGAAACCATCTCTCTTGCTCATCAGCCGTCTTTTGGATTCCAGTGCCTAATGGAAAGTGGCAGTCCCTGGTCCCATGCTCTAATTGGGGCTTCCTGGCTGGAGACTGCTCCTTCCTGGGTCCCATGCCTGCTTAATCAGACACACAGGCTAGACTGACAAAGGCTGATTTTGAATTTCACTGGATCAGTGGGAAACCTAAGGTCTGATTTTACTGGAGAACTCCACTTCTCACTGTCGTGGATACAAACAGTGCCCTAAAAGCTGAAAAAAATTAATTAAGGGGTGTTTTTCCAGTACCTTGTGAGGCCCCTCCTGAACTTGGGGGGATCCCAGAGTCTCTTCCCCTTATCTTTTTTTTTTAGGCAATTGGTGTTAAGTGAGTTGCCCAGGGTCTCACACAGCTAGTAAGCATCAGGTGTTTGGTGTGAGGTCGGATTTGAACTCAGGTCCTCCTGATTTCAGGGCCGATGCTCTATCCACTGCGCCACCTAGCTGCCCCTTTTCCCCTTATCTTGAGATACCATAAAACTTCCCCCTATTCTGAACCATAAAAATTCCTCGTCTCCCTCATCCTGAGTCACAAAATTTCCCTAGTTTCCTTATCCTGGGTCACCTATCCTGTCATCCATCCTCCTCATCCTGTGTCATGACAACTCCCCCTTATCTGGTAAGATAAAACAGGCACCTGTCCCTCTGTAATTTGGTAGTCCTCCTTTCGGGGCTAGCCCACTGCTTTTGCATCAATAAAGCTCCCAATGGCTACAGAGAAGGTCTAAGTGAATTCTTTCACATCTAGACCAGCTCTTCCAGCTCTAAACCCCAACACTCTTTCTCTAGTTACTGAAATAACTACTGCCATTCTCCAGTTAGTCGGAGAAAAAGTGTGTTTAATTGTCTGTCTAATGCATTAACTCACCACTCTGTGACTCCCCAAACACTATCTCCCCTGGGCACCCCTGACCTACATGTGTTCTCTCCACTCCAGGAGGATGTATGTTATAAATCTATCTATCTAACACACTCTTATGTATGTTTAAAAAAAAATGTGTAGTAACAACAACTAGAAATAAACGTGACACCCATCAATTGGAGAATGGCTGAACAAATTAGAGTATACGAAAGTAATGGAATACGATTGGCCGAAAGACAAACAGGATAGTTCCAGCAAAACATGGAAAAATGTTTGTGAACCAAAACAGAAGGCAGTGAATAGGACCATAAAAACAATTTATTCAATAACAACAACATTGTATGGAAAAACAACTTTGAAAGACATATGACTTCCAAGCACTCATTCCTCCAGAGGATGAATAAAGAGTGCTTTCCACTAACCTCCTGACAGAAAAGTGATGCAAGATGAACTGAGACAGGCATTTGGGGGCCATGACCAATGAAGGAATTTTTTTTGCACATTTGTTACAAGGATTTTGCTTTTCCTAATTGATTGTGGTGGAAGGTGGAAGAGAAGTGAAATAAAAATAGAGAAGAAGGAGGAGGAGGAGGAGGAGGAATCACAAATAAGCAAGACATCTTTGAAAAATTCATACTGAATGTATTATATATTCAAAAAGAAAAGAAAGTATATATTGGACATCCAGTTTTATGCATAACCTTGTTCTTCAGCTCTGTAATGGGAATGCTCACTGTATTTGATGTTTGTTAACTTCAGAATAAAAGGAAAAAGAAAAAATAGAAGTAAGAATGAAAAGAATAAAGAATGTAAGCTTCCCTGAAGGCAGGCATTATCCCACTTTTGTAAGTTAAGTCTGTGCTTAACTTAATATCTCAACTGTGTGTTTCCATTCATTTATTCAGAAGCCAGATTGAGCCTCAAGGAGAGGCAGAAAGATAGTGAAAGGCCTTGAGCTGATGGCCTCACTAGGATCTGGAACAAATGATGATATTTACCATGAAAGAAGAGAAGACTCAGGGACTGAGATGGCCACCTTATAGCATTTGAAGAGCCAACATAAGGAAGAGGAAATAGACTTGTTCCCCTTTGATCCTAAGAACAGAATCAAAAGTAATGGGTAGAACTTACAAAAGGCTAATGCAATTTTTTGTTTGGGAAACCATTAAATGGTGAAAGCTGTGCCAAGCCGAAATGGTCTGCCTGAGAAAGCAAAGCATCTTTCTTAGTATATATACTTTCTTAGTATATATACTTTCTTAGTATA
>NW_020954623.1:2750912-2759721 GCF_900497805.2 Vombatus ursinus | reverse complement strand
ATATACTTTCTTAGTATATATACTTTCTTAGTATATATACTTTCTTTGTATATATACTTTCTTAGTATATATACTTTCTTAGTATATATACTAAATATGTGTGTGTGTGTGTGTGTGTGTGTGTGTGTGTATATATATATATATATATATAACCTCCATATGTTTTTTAACATGTAGCATGGGAAAGGAAGTTTCTTAGTTGAATTGGTTATAAGTACAATAAAATAGGAGAATGTCAGTGTCAATTGAAATTATAGATCTAGAATGTCTGTCTTTCCCCTACATGGCATATGTCCATAGGATACCAAGATAAGAAAAGTCCCATTATTCAAGAGAGTGTCTGGCTCCAGGCATCCTGTCCTTAGTGATCACAGACAGGAAGAATGCTGGGCAGTTTCATCTGGTCCTGAAGTTGCTGACACAGGAAGGGGCATTTTTAGTTCACTCAGAGAGAAAAGATTAATTCAGGTTTTTGGCCCTTATTGGCGCTCAGTCGATCTTAAGTGATTATCATTTCCTCCTTTTGGTCAAAGGTAAGCCAAAGGCTTCACCTGTAGACCAAAGAAGGTGTGGGAAAAACCTTCTTCTTCCTCAGCGGGTGGGAAGAGATGTCCACTTGGAGCAGGGTGTCTTCAGATGATCCTGGAGCCCCCATCCAGAAGTTGGCAGCTATGGGAGTAATCACATAGACCTGATAGGGGCTCTTAGAAGATGTACGAGTTGATAATTAAGAGAAAACAGCATAACGTAAGTCCTTAGTTAAAGGCACATAGAGGTGGTCCAATTTGCCTGCCACACAGGGCTAGGTTCAAACAATACAACAAAGTTCTTCTCATAATTCACAAAATTGCATAAATACATCAAGTCAGGTACAAATTAAACTACTTAGAGGGCTCACAATAGGAGATTTACATGTCACCAAGATAACCAAGAAAACCTTAAACATGAACCATACAAATCAATACAATCATTATTACCAATGTTAACTAACATTAAGTTCTTTGCCCATGTACAATAGGTTTTATTCTTAGGCAATTCAAAAAGGGAGTTCTGCTTCTCTATTTAGATCTAGAGTTTCCCAGATAATTCTGATTTAGTATAAATTAGTACAGTCACTTAAATTTGGTTCTCCATTTTTGAAACTTCAGTTTATATATCATCAACTGCTTCTGTTCTTACCTACATCCCGTACCTGGTATAAGAATCTTTTAAAATGTGAAGGTCCAACCATAAGATGAGCTCTCCTGCCTTTTCAAATTACCTGACAAGTACTTTAATAAAGGAGAAATAATTTTACTTACTTTTACCACTATCCTATATAATTTTTGGTGTAAAAATCTAAATCTGAGATCTTATTACCAAAACATGCTTGAAGTTTGGATTTCCATGATAGATACATTTTGGAAGCCAATCATATACATCTGTATATAATTCTTAGAGGAATCAGTCTAATCTTGTTGCCTTTCTCAAAATTTGCTATCCTTTTTAATTAGACATCTATCGCATTACATCTTTGTCTTATCACTTTGTCTAATCATTTCCTCCTTAGGAGGATGTTATCCCTATATTATTATTATTCGGGCATGAATGTAAGTTAAAATTATAAGCTATTCATACTTGGATCATATTATGGTAACTCGGAGATGTTCCAGTATCCAACTATTATTTAATAAATTTAGTAATGTGGTTACAGAACTTTTTGGTTATAGAAACTTGCTATAAAAGGAAAATGAGGGACAATGTCAAATATCATATCAGAAGGAAAGAACTTTCTTTGCTCTGTTTGATTCCAGGCATGAGTCATATCTGATAAGCAATCATGTAGTCAGTCACTTGATATTAAAAGCAGGGCTCAGGATTAATCAGATGGGGAATTTTCCTTTTCAGAAAAGAAATAGCACAATTGGGAAATAGAGTCAGGAAGATCCTACCTAGACTGTGCCCAAGGTGGTCCTCAAAACTCTTCCCAGGCATCCACCTTTATCAGTTGTCAGCCTGCAGCACATGCCATTCTACTATTGGCTTCACAACAACTCACACAATTATCCTGGTAATCAAAGCTCAAAACAATAGTAAATTGCTGCCCCATAAAGTCACATATCCTAGATAATAAGAATTTAATCTCATATTGGTAACAGTAAAAGACTGATCACAGAAAAATATTACTGCTCTCATAATTCCTTTAGACAATGGGAACATCTTAAGGTGAGTCTTCAGAAGTTTGCATACATTTCTGCACATGTTCTAATAGCAGATTAAAAATAATATTAGATTTCCCATTTAGTTAACACGACAGAGCTCATGAGTTACTACTCTTCACTAACATGACTGTCTGCACTGGAATCCTATTCCTTAAGCAAAACAAAGAGGTTCCTAACTCTAACCTCACAAGTTGATGGATTTCTGTCCTTGTTCACAAGCTTGTTTATTCTTCTCTAATTATACTCACTCTGGAAGAATGAGACACTTCAGGATTTGAACATTATACATATAAGTTCAAATACTAATTTAACTCTTGCTTAGGCCATGGAATGACTACAGATTCAGATCAAAACAGCAAGATCACTTCTACTTTACATTTCATTACAATAATTTAGCAATAAATTATCTTGCAAATGAAAATTTAGTAGGCCTTCAAAAAAATCAAACAAGACATTTCTTCTAAAAGTATTTCCCTTCTTTAAAAACAGTTTAAAATTTATCCTGATGTTAAGAAGAATAATCACTTAACTTTTATGAAGAACGTTAGTTGTAAACTTTTAAAATGATAGTTATCTCTCTTTTCCACCTTAAAGTAAAAATGAACCTTTAAAATTGGAATTCATTGAAACTAAGTTGGTGTAAAATGTCCTTAAGTAACATAAATAAATTCCCAAAGTATTATAACAAACTAAATTCCTAGTTACAGAAGTCTTAGATATCAAAACGTTCTTTAGTCAGAAGATGTAATAGAGAAGAAATTCAGTTTTATAAGCCATGAAAAACATATCCAATTAAATTAGCCTTATCACAATAACAAATATTATCAAGCCTTTAAAAATTTACTCAGTATTTTTTTTTCATTTGTCTTTATGTATATCTCTAGAAATTAGGAAAAACTATTACATTTTGGAATCTCACATAGATAGTGAATGTGGAGTCCATAAATCTCCAAATCAACATAACCCAAGGATTCTCATTTACTCAGGAATTCCACAACACAGGAAACTTCTGCATAGAATTGTTAAGAATTTTAGGTGAACCTTCCTCTTAAAGGTAAATAAGGCTTGGAAGTTTATTCTAATCCATTCATTCTCCCCTATTTTTGGGGGGGGGACACAATTCTTGATCTAATATCTCTAGATTATAAGAGAAATTGCTTTTTCAACAACATAGCTGATACAATTTGTTTACCAGATTATACCATATAAGAAAATTTAGAAATATAACCATACCATAAGAAATTATCATGTATTTAAAATTTGAAACAGAACCAATCAATTACCTGCTTATAACCAAATATACCTCATTAAATATTAACAGTTTTCAAATTATCAAATTTTATCGCATCCTTTTAAAAGACTAATCCATACGCACCATTTCTACCTCATAATGGTCTCTCAAATTTTACAATCTAAGAGAATTTTAGAAATACAATACGGCTTAGAAACATAATAACAACACAAACAATAAACTTCAGATGACATCAGTTGTATTTCCAGATTATCACATATAGAAATTATTGATCTTATTATTCCTGGTATTTAAAAACCATTTCAAAGTTATCAGGTATGAAACAATTACATTAAATCAGGGAGATAATAATAATGTTGTCTAACATATGCCAGTCGTTGTTTTAAGCACTTCACAATCATTACTTCATGTTGATCCCATAACAACAACCATTATTATTTTTTTCTTTACAAATCAGGAAACATGGCAAACAGAGATAAAATAACATACAGAGAAGAATGGGGCTTACCGAGAGCAGAAGATGTCTACTTACCTCATAATGCTTTGCTAGGGGCTCCCAGGGGTTTGGGTGGCTGATACCAGGGCCTTCCTAGTGGTGATAATTCTCGGTGGCAGGTCTTAAAGAATCTCAACATAGTTCTGACCTGTCTATCTCTCCCCTCCCCACAGCTGCAGAATTTACTGAGGCTGGCCATTTGCAGCTGCAGCAGCAGGGTGGGCAGAATGTATTGAACCTGGATGTTACCCCAGGCCTTGCCTAAAGGGATGTGCTGCAAGGTGCCCAGGGCCACAGAGCTGATAGCAGGCTATCACTGCCAGTCTGTGATAGCTGCTCCTTCCCTCCTTTTGCTAGCTGGGGAAGGCTGATCTAAATTTTCCCCACAATTCTCCAGCATTCTCTTCTCTTTTACAATCCCCATACTAAGATACTTATCTCTGAGGAGGGAGTGGGGAATGCTGAGGAATCAGGATGCGGAGGAGGTGTTTTAGCAGAGAGTGAGTTCCTCGAATTACCCCCAGTCTCAGAAGTTTTCTCCAACAATCTCAAAATGATAAATTTCCAAACTTCTTAATGATTAATCTCAAAGCCTCCAGAATCTGCTGAGATGTCTTGAGCTGTATCTAACTTTTCACTGTAGGTCTAAGCTGACCAGACCTGGACCCACAAGGAAAGGAGTCTTACAGCTGCAACCCTTAGAAGTCTCTGGCTACCTGCATGTAAAATCTTATAAGGTACAGATACAGAGACACACACTGACAGGTAAATTGACAGGACAATTACAACACGAACATAGTGCATACTTAATGACAGGAAGAAGGAATTAGAGGCTTGTTAGAAAACCCTCATCACGAATTGGCTATTATGATTATTCCAAGGAAGCCAGTGGAGAATTTGCAAGCATCCAAGACCTGATAGTGTAACTGGATCTTTTGAGCCTTCCTCAAAGTGCCCCAGAGATTGTAGTTTTAAAGGGGCAGGTCCCAATGAAGTTGAGTTTGGGGATCTGAGTCCCCATCAGGACCATAGCCTTTAAGGGAAAGGGAGAGGGGGAATGGGATTATTCCAAGCCTGGGAAAAAGTGCTGAAGTGGCTTTGTGAGCCTTAGGGGAAGAGGCTTCTGCCTTGCCTTCTCCCTCAGTCATCTCAGCAGCCCAAAGATGAAAGCATTCCCACTTCTGGCTAGATGTTTTGCTGGCCTTTAAACTTAATTTGGTTTTAAAATAAAGTAACTTGGATCCATCAAAAGAACCCAATTGTGGCCAACATAATTTGGGACTATCTTTAGTTAATTGACATCAGCACTAGCAATACTTGTGATTACCAGATGGGCAATGGCTTGACATATAAGAGCCAGAGGTCTTGTTAGCCGTATTTCCAGTATTAGTTTCTAACTGACCCGTAGCCAATTTCTCTAGATCAATCCTTACCTGAGGGGATCTAACTGAAACAGTAGCCAGAGTTTCTGAACTTTGACTTGATCCCCAACCCCAGAGCTAGCTTAAAAGGAATTTTTTTTTTCTGGACTTCAC
The DNA here is from genome assembly GCF_900497805.2 of Vombatus ursinus. Lineage (NCBI taxonomy): Eukaryota > Metazoa > Chordata > Mammalia > Diprotodontia > Vombatidae > Vombatus > Vombatus ursinus. The sequence goes on along the minus strand of NW_020954623.1, from coordinate 2,754,237 downwards.
CCAAACTAGGGGGAGGTCCATGGAAGCTGGGAATAGGGGAAACTTACTCGATCCCGTCAGGGTTAGGACTCCAGGAAAAAAATGATCCTGAAGCACCTAAGCCACTAGCGTTGTCAGTGGGCTGTTGTTTTCTCCCATTCTTTCAGTTCCATCCAAAGTCACAGCACCATTACTGTTGACCTGAAAGTTGGTTAAAGAGACAACAAGCTGGGTGATAAATAAATCCATATTGTTTATTCCCTTAAGTTAGCAACATGTACATGGAGTCAGAGCTTTAACTCTGACTCACTCAAGCAATTTTAGGAGGATATTTAAACCCTGATTCAGGATGTCTGTGTTACTAATACATATATACTATAATATATATACTATATATACTAATATATATACTATATATATTACTAATTATATTACTAATTACTGATATATATACTATAATATATATACCATATATACTAGTATACATACCCTAATATATGTACTATATATACATATATACATATACTATACATACATACATATATATATATAGCCTTCATATGTTTTTAACATATAGCATGGGAAAGGAAGTTTCTTAGTTGAATAGGTTGTAAATACAATAAAATAGGAGAATGTCAAAGTGTCAATTGAAATTATAGATCCAGGGTGTTTGTTTTTCCCTGATAAAACATATGCTCATAGGATACCAAGACAAGAAAAGTCCCAGTGTTCAAGACAATGTCTGGTCCCAGGCATCCTGTCCTTAATGATCATAGACAGGAAAAATTCTGGTCAGTTTCATCTGGTCTTGTAGCTGCTGACACAGGAAGTGGAATTCTTAGTTCACTCAGAGAGAAAAGATTAATTCAGGTTTTTGGCCCTCATTGGGACTCAAATGATCTTAAATGATTATCAATTGGGTATGCTTTAGAGGGAATTCAAATAAGACTTGACCTGGATAGGAGATCTTTTTTAATTCTGAAATTCTAAATGGTGAAAACCAACCCTAGGACAGTAAAAGAATAGGCCCCAGATTATGTCATGAATTTGGTCAAAATTTGCTATTCTTACCCTTAAACCCATCAATACCACTGCTAGGTCTGGACACCCAAAGAGATCAAAGAAAAAGGGAAAGGACCTATTTGTACTAAGATATTTATAGTAGCTTTTTTATGTGGTGGCAAAGAATTGGAAACTGATGAGATGTCCATCAATTGGGGAATGACTGGGCAAGTTATGGGTATATGTTTGTGATGGAATATTACTGTGCCACAAAAAATGATGAGCAGGGTGGTTTCAGAAAAACTTGTGAAGACTTAACATGAACTGATGCAAAGTGAAGTGAGCAGAACCAGGAGACCATTGTACACATTAACAGCAATATTATAATGATGAGTAACTGTGAAAGATTTTGCTACACTGATCAATATAATGATCCACAATAATTCCAAAAGACTCATGATGAAAAATGCTCTCCATTTCCAGAGCGAGAACTGATGAACTCTGAATACAGATGGAAGGCTTTTTTTCACTTTATTTCTCTTGTTTTGTTTTGGTTTTGTGTTTATTTTGTTTGTTTTTTCAACATGGCTTATATGGAAATATGTTTTGCATGACTTTATATGTATAATGAGTAACATAATTCTTGCCTTCTCAGTGGGAAGGGGAAAGGTGGGAGGAAGAAGAGAAGTTGGAACTGAAAACAAAAAAATATAAAAATTATCAACAACAAAAATTGTTATTTTTAGTGAATAAGGAAGCCTACAGGCTGCTGTGCCTACTAGTAGGCAGCTAAGTGGCACAGTGATGGAGCTCTGGCCCTGGAATCGGGAAGACCTAAGTTCAGATGTGGCCTTAGACACTTACTAGCTGAATAATGCCAGAGAAGTCACTTAACCATTGCTTGTCCCTACTTCCTCAACTGTAAAATGGGATAATAATGATACTTACCTCTCAGGGCTGTACAAAGGATCAAATGAGATCAAATTTGTAAAGCACTTAGCACTGTGCCTGGCAAATGGCAGGCACTAAACAAATCCTTCCTTCTTTCTTTCCATCAGTCCTACTCATCTAATCTCAATAGCAAAGAGTCATTCCCTCTGAGATGTTCTAGTTCAACTCTGCATTATCCATGTCAGAGGCAGTTCTGTTGGGGATGACAGCCAGCAATGGTGCCTGACACATCCTTGACCCTTTACCCAAAGTACATCAAAAGCTTCAGATTCTACAACTCCTCTAAATGTTATCAATGCCAGCTGTGTAGATGTGGATGAAGATCATCAAGATTTGTAGTCAAATACAGACCATTTTTTTTCATCTCTGTGTAAAGGTGAGGCTCCACCCTGAGCCCCAATTAATCCCAGGAGACCCAAACGGTTGAACAAATAAGTCCTTATAAATTTAAGGAAGAAGAAAGTGCTTTTATCATGGGGAAAATACAGATGAAACTATGCAAACAGTATCTTACGATCACCCAAAAGAATATGATGTCTGCTTGGGCTACATACAAAAACAATAAACTAGTCTGGAACCAGTCTATTAAGCAATGGTTGAATCCAGGGCTCAAGAACTCATGATAGGAAATTGTCCTGGGGGAGAATGTCTCTCCCTCCCCATTAGCCAGGTGATAATCTTGTGACCTTCAAAAGGTCAGAAGATCTAGAGTCTCCACTGGCATTGGTAGCAGTATCCTTAAAGAAGTTGTGGCGGATGGCAGCATTTGAATTGAGAACTGAGAGATATAGCAAGGACAAAGCAGACATACAGAAGAAAGGCATCTTCCAGACGTATGACCCCTTCAGCCAAGAGGAATATTGGTTATGCATACTACAAAGACACTGACCCTCAGGACCCAAAAGAGAGCTACACCTAAGGGAAACCTCATGAGGACACTGAAGGAAGAGAAGGTCTTTCAGTGAGGATGTGCTAGGGCCAGCTCTAATCCAGTTACTGGAGTCCACTGTTAAATTTTCAGTGTGACTACATCTGAAAAATCAGTAATCACTACAAATGAGGGCTTGGTTTTTGTTGTTGTCTTGACTTAAGAAAGTGTTGATAATTCAGATTAAAACTTAAAAGTGTGCCCATACATTTTTTTTCTCCCAGAGAGCTTGGTCATTAAACATTTACCATCACACACAGTGCTCTATAGATATTGCTTGATTTCAGAAGGAGGTAATTAGAAGGCTCAGCAAATGAAATCAACACCAGACTGGAGGCCTAGTAACTTTAAGTTAGATGATGATGATGATGGTGATGATGAGGATGATGATGATGATGATGGTGATGATGATGGTGATGAGGATGATGGTGATGAGGATGATGGTGATGAGGATGATGGTGATGA
>NW_020954623.1:2722838-2750902 GCF_900497805.2 Vombatus ursinus | reverse complement strand
GAGGATGATGGTGATGAGGATGATGGTGATGAGGATGATGGTGATGATGATGATGGTGATGATGGTGATTATGATGATGATGGTGGTGATGATGATGATGATGGTGATGATGATGATGATGATGGTGATGAGGATGATGGTGATGATGAGGATGATGATGATGGTGATGATGGTTATATATTGCATTTTAGGGTTTGAAAAATGCTTTGCATCCATTATCTCATTTGGGCCTCACAAGATTCACATCTCTCAGTAACTAGGAGTTGGGAACTAGATCTTTGTTGTTACTGTTCAGTTGTGTCCTACCCATCATGACTCTATCTGGGGTTTTCTTGGCAAAGACACTGGAGGGGTTTGCCATTTCCTTCTCCAGCTTATTTTACAGATGAGGAGCCTGAGGCAAATAGGGTTGTGACTTGCCCAGGGTCATGCAGCTAGTGTCTGAGGGCAGATTTGAATTCAGGAAGCTGAATCTTCCTGACTCCACCTTTGGTGCTCTATCACTGTGCCACCTAGCTTCCCAAGACCTTCCCAAATATTTGCTCTAAACATTTGCCTCACTATTATCTTACTGTAAGTTTGCGACCAAAGTCCCCAGGGACCTATGTGTGTAAAAGGGAAATTAAGTCCCAGTTTGAGGGATTATTTTTGTAACAAGTGCCCCTGTTATGCCCAGTGGCAAATTTACTTTCTGAAAGCTAAGTAAGCTTGGCTGACAATCAGTGATTACAGTAAGATAGTAGCATAATAAGATAATAATCAGTGATTATCAGCCAAGCTTACTTAGTTTTCAGAAAGCATATTTACAAACAGGCATAAAGGGGACATTTGTTAAAAAAAAAATGCAATCTCCGCAACTTGGTGGGGGCTTATGAGAGACAGTCTGAGAAACCTCAGTGACCTTCAGGATTACCCTACAACCGAGGGAGAGTAGAAGCTGTTGTACTCTTGGGAACCCAAACAGTCCAAGGGAATGGCCATTATTCTCTTGCTTTTCTTTCTGGTCAGTTTCTCTTGTTCACCATTTTTATCCAGGGCTGCCGATAGAGCAGCTGGAAAAGAGTGACTCGAAACCTCAACATAACTAAGGTGGTTGCTAATTACATGGTGGCTCTGAAAGCCTCTGATTACCCATGATCAACCAACAGCTGTCAGGACTGATCATAGTTATTAGGGTGTTAAAACTAAAATAAAGAGTATTTCTGGAAAGAGAGAGCATAATATCCTTTCTTATACAAAAAGATGCAATCAAACTTTGTACAAAATCAATAGCTTTACTGTTCCTCAGCTTATGCTAAAGTGTGAGATGCGAGAGCTCACAAAAGATGCAAAGTGATGGTCGAGGGCATTCTTAAGGCTTTCCTTTGGATATGAAGTTCATTGTCTCCACTGTAGTGGCTCCACATGCACACCTACTAATGTCTCTGCACACAATGGAAACCATTTAAACCATGGAACTTTTAGAATGGTTCCGGACAGCTTCCCAAACCTTAGTTTGTCAGGAACCCCCAGGGAATGAGTCACTCTGGAGAGAGGAGTTGTCCAAATGACTTCCCTCATCCAGTCTGCATGGTCCCAAAACAAAAACAGCTCCTGAGATCAATCGACAGCTACTGTGACTCCTTGATGCCCACCTAGCACCTGAGACACACAGTCACACACATGGTCCTTGGAAACAGGGCCCAATTGGCTTCATTAGTATCTTGGGCCTCAATTTAGTTCTGGTCCCGAAACAGGATGCAGCCCAGAGAAGAGAAATAGATATGTCATTGGAAATTTCCAATCTGTGTCAGGGAAAGTGGAAATTTTGAGCTGAGTTTATTGATTATTATTGATATGAAGCAAAATCATCTCCCTTCCTTGTACTTATAGTATAATTTTATATGGATTTTTCCCCAACCCTAGGGTTGGAAGCATTGACTGCGAGGACGTAGGATGAAAAGGCAGTGCCTGGAGTAGAGAGGTACAACACTTTTATTCTTCCTCAGTACAGAATATGGCTGGGATGATTTAGCTAACGTCATTTGTTAATTCAGCATTCTTTATTCAGTACCTATTGTCATCAGTCGTCCACTGTGCTTTGAAGGATATCATCAAGTTGGAAAGTACCCTGAGAAAGGGGACCAGGCTTGAGAAGTCTCAGATCACATGAGAATCAGTTGAAGGAACTGGGGATGATTTGGCTGGAGAAAAGAACACTTCAGAAGGACATGATAGCTGTCCACACACATTTGTTTGTCTGGCCCACAGAAGAAGGATTTCATTTGCCAACTCTCACCCAAATAGCAAAGCTAGTAATGATGGGCACAACTTGGAGAGAAGCCAGTTTGATGAGAGGAAGAGCCTGTTAGCCATTAGGAGTGTCCAATGGTGGGTAGGGCTGCCTCAGGACATCATAGGTCTCCCCTGACCAATGGACATGCCAAGTAGAGGTTGGCTGACTATTGGGTGGGATTTGACAGAGACAATTTTTTTCCTAGTATGGACTGAATTAGATTGCTGAGGTCCTTTCCATTGCAAGGATTCTGTGTATGTAGAGTACTACACTGGGCACTGAGACATAAAATTTAGGTTATAATAAATATCATAATGAATACTTGATTGATTCATATGTGGTCCCTGACCTCATGAAGCCCATGGTCATGTAGACATATAAGACACAAACACAGATAACCATAATTCACAGTGATACGTGATAATACTCTAGAGAACCAGAGAACAAAATTCCTAGTGAGATTTAAGGAAGAAGATCTCTCTCGATGAGGTTGGGGTAGAAATCAGGTGAGGTTTCATGGAGGAGATTAAATTTGAGTTGGAAGAAGCCAGATAACAAAGGATTGAGATGGGGTGGGGTGGGGCAGCATAGAAAGGAAGTGAAGGCAGGGAATTTAGACTATTGTCCATAGAAGTCTGGCAATAGAGGAAATACAGAGATGGAACTGTAGCATATGGGTTAACAGTGTCAATAAGATTTTATTTTCTTAAATGGGGCAGCTCCCTGAAACAGTTACCAAAAATGCTGATCTGCACTAATAAAGGGAATTTCTGTGCTTGAAAATTCCTTTAAAGTCATGTGTACAGTGGGAAAAAAAGGTGGAATATCTAAATAGATTTTTTTAGATTAAGGGAAAGCAATTCAGGGCCCCTGGTTGAAAGATTTTGGATTAGAACAAAATGGCTTCTCACCAGAAAAAATGATGAGATCTAGATAGCATCAAGGGTGGGAAATAACCTGAGGCAATCCAAAGGTAATGGACAATGAAGGGCTGGGCTAGGTTAAGGGTAACAGAGAATTGGGCATAGGTGAAAATGAAAGGCCAGTTGAGAGGATTATAACCTCATAGGAATGATAGAGACTTACTTGATCAAGTGGGAAAATTCAAGGAGAGTCCAAGGAAGGGGATTTCCAGAGCCTGTACCCATTATATGTATATGTTTATACATGCATGTATGTGTGCATGCATGTATGTATGTATGTGTGTATGTGTGTGTGTATGTATGGGCTGTTGTACTTTGTTCTTGAAGAGGACCAAACTGACATCACTACTTTGGGGTTAAAGGTACAGTGTGTCCACACAGTCCCAGTGTGGCTGATACTAATATGAGTTCCGAAGGCTCTTCCACAAGTAGGGCACAAATAGTCCACATGACCATTTGGAGTAGAGATGTCTCTAAATTTGTGCATCTCATGTTTCTTTTGAGCTACTGGAATTCTGCTTTGCTCATACGGCATAATGCCTTCCTTGATGCAGGCACACTACACTGGGCAGTGCAGTCAGTTGCCAGTGTCTCCCATGTCACACAATCAATTCCAAAGTTCTTCAGAGAGACCTTGAAAGTGTCCTTGTATTGCTTCTTCTGACCTCCACATGAGCACTTGCCTTGTGTGAGTTCTCTGTAAAACAGTCTTTTAGGCAAACATATGTTTGACATTCAAACAACATGGCCAGCCCATCAGGTTGCACTCTGTGCCACAGAGTTTGAATGCTCGGCCATTTAGCTTGAGAAAGGACCTCAGTGTCTGGCACCTTATCTTGCCAGGTGATCTTTGGAACCTTCCCAAGATGATTCAAATGGAAGCAATTCAGTTTCCTTGCATGATATCACATATGCATATACATGTATGTATTGAAAGAGAAAGAGAAAGAGAAGGGAGAGAGGGGTAGAGGAAGGGAGAAGGGAAACAGATAGGGGAACAGGGGGAAAAGATAGAGAGCACAGCTCTTTTGTGATAGAAAAGACCTAGGAACTGGGGAGGGGAGTACTACCTGTAAGTTGGGAAATTGAAGTACAAATTATGGTATATGGATATAACAGATTACTATTTTGCTGTTAGAAATAGAAACCTAGGGACAGTTGTATGAACTGATACAGAATGAAATGAGTAGAACCTGGAGAGCATTTGATATAACAACGATAATAGTGCAGACATAGACTTCGAAAAATTTAAGAATTCTGATCACCAAACAACCTACTGTGATTCCGAAGCACTGATAAGGAAGCATCCTACCCACCTCCTCACAGGTTATGAAAGGACCCACACATCCGTGTGTATGTGTATGTATATATGTTTCATGTAATTGTTTGCATGTCTTCTCCCCCCATTAGGCTGTGAGCTCCTTGAGATCAGGGACTGTCTTTTTGTTTCTTTTTGTGTCACTGATGCTTAGCAAAGTGCTTGGCACATAGTAGGGGACTGACAAATCCTTATTGACTTGCTGACTTTGGGGAAAATTATGCATTGTTTTCAATTATCCAAATTTGCTCCTTGACACTGACATTCTTCCACTGACATTGTATAAAATACCATAGTTTCTAAAGAGTTAAAATTCCAGGTTGACTGAAGGGCAACTGAGAGATATTTGGTTGGTCCGAGTACTCCAGGCCTCTGTAACATATTGATTCTGGTGATTTTTGTGTATGAAAGATTCCATGGAGGCACTGGGTGATCTTCTAATCACAGTAGGTAAGCTGAAACCTTTGTGAGGGCAGGAGAGACCCAAGAGAAAGCCTGAGTGCTGCTCTCTGACCATAAAAGGGAAAAGTCCCTTAAGGGAGGCATCCAGTACAGTGGAGAGGGGAGGTAGTGCTAGCAGTAATAATAGCTTGCATCTGCATAGCATGTTGGGATGGATGGCATGCTCAGGGAGGACTGGAACCTCTGGTGTGAGGGCTGCTCATCCACTATCAGTGTCCACCTATCACCCAGTTCTTGCCTGTAGCCCCAAGAAGCTGTATCATGCACAGAGGCCACACTGAGGCAAACCATCTCAGCAGAAAGGCTAACCCAGCTTGATAGTAACCAACAGGCCTTAAACCTGTCAGTGAGTTAGGAGGATACCTACCCCAAGCATGTGAAGAGTTTTCCAAGAAGAATGGGCAGATAAGAACAATTTGTCCCAGTGGCCAGGAAGGTGGCTGAAGCAGGTACTGCAGGGTGCTTACAGCTTAGTCAGGCATTGAAGATGCCAAGGTCATCCACTGTATCCCAAGCTGTCACCAGTCATCTTGACCTTTGTCTTGCCACTGGACTTTGATGACTCTGGAAGAGAATGACACTGCCTCACTTAAATCCATTCATGCACAAGTCAAGACATCACCTCATAATGTCATTGGTCCTCTTCTAAAACTAAAAATGAACAACAACATAGTACATTAAGGTTTGCAAAGTTTTTACAAATATTAACTAATTTGATCCTCACAACAACATTGAGAGGTGGATGCTATTGTTATGCCTGTTTTATAATTGAGGAAACTGAGACAAATGGAGGTTAAGTGACTTGCCCAGGGTCATGCAGCTATTAAGTGTCTGAAGTCATATTAGAATTCAGGTCTTCCTAACTTCTAGCTTGGAGCTCTATCCACTGCACCAGCTAGCTATCTCTAATAACCAAGTCACAAACTTTCATCAAGCCAAACACACCCTGAGAATCAAGATGACCACAGAATGGAGGAGATGTAAGGCAAGCATCATGGTGCTGCCTCCTCCTCTGCCCCTGCCAACCTACAGACCCATTATCACTGAATGCTCTCATGTCAAAATGTCTAGCTCTTCAACCAGTGGTTCTCCTGCTGCACTCCAGAACTTTCCATACGCGGGTGGGCTTTGCATTTGCCATCATTCCTCATACCCAGTACTCTGCTCAATTTCTGATGTGGAGTTATAACCCCACCCCTTAGCCATCCCTGCAGCCCAGAAATGACAGCTGGGTAAGGAATCTTCCCCAGCAAATCATGGTGCTTGAGCCTCTTTGCCCTCCTATCCCTGCATCATCTCAATTTCCTAATAGAGAGTTAGTCCTAAGTCCTTCTCCCTTGCCAGGCTCATGTGGGTAGAGGTTCATTTGCAACACCAGCTTGCTCCAAGGGCTCTACAGGTGGTGCTGAGAAGACTGCCAACAGCTCATTATTGGAATTGACTCTACTCTCCCGGTCAGAAAATTGGGCCAGGTGATTCAATGAAACTTTAATGGCATCATACCAGGACCATTTCCCAGAGGCAGCCCTTCAGGGACTAATGAATAATGAAAGATATTTGCAAGAAGTTGCAGATTCTGCCCTTGGTAAAAGCCCTTAAGTTTTGTTTTTACTTCATATGTTGATTTCTTGTCTTTGGTACAATCCCACCTCTAGTGCTCACTACCGATATGATTTAGGGAAAGAGCTTGACCCTCAGTTTCCTCACATGCAAAATGAGGGGGTTGGAAGTTACAGCCTCTGAGTTCTAGCTCTTGGTCATATATGCTGTGATTCAGTGTCAGAGCTGCAAAGAACCTTAGGGATCCCCTAGTTCAACCTCCTGATTTTGAGGGAAGCAACTTTTGCAAGGTCATGCAGCAAATTAATAGCAGAAGCACGCCTAAGATATAGGTCTCCTGGCTCCCAAAGCAAGTCCTGCTCCTCAGTACAAAGCATGAAAGGTTGATCTGCCATGTGAAGCGGTCCTTCTTCGGCTCTCATCCGGAGTTCCAAGGCTAATGTTCTGCAAGAGAACAAAACTGGTTCATGGGTGACCCATGACTGCCAAAGATCAACATTTTCTCAGTCTCAAAAAGAAGACTTATTTTCTCATCCTATTCTATTCATCTTCCATAAGTCATTTGTATTCAGTGGAGCTGGGTCAGAAATGCCTTCATGCCAAAGAATGCTTCAGACAGGACATGCTGTATTAAGGATGGCTCTGTCTGTCACATCTGCTTATCTGTATTGCATTGAAAAAGACAGACCAATGATGATGTAATGGCCAGCCTCTGTCATGCCAAAAGGAAGGGGGGCTTAGGTAAGCAGCTTATCCAAAAGAGCAGGTTTGCATTGCTCATTCTAAATTTCACCCAAGAAATTAGGAGGCTAGCATTTCTGAATTTTTGATGTAAATGATTATATAGTCCCTGGAAATGCCATACATGGCTCCTGGTGTGTGCTGCACACTGTTCAAATATTTCAAAATGTGGTTTTATCAATGTGGACATGCCCTTCAGGAACACAGGACACATTCCTCAGGAGAATATCTCCTCTACTCCTTAGGAGATATTCTCATGAATTGTCATAGCAAAAATGCTCAACATCTGCTGCCCAGCAATTTGGGGATGAGCTTTTGGAACCTTCAAACTGTCACAACGATAGCAGCAACAATGATAGCAGCAGTGTTCCTCAGATGACAGACTGCAAAGCCCATCCCTAGCTCACTCCTAAATAAGAACTTTGACTCTGCCAATAAGACTTTTGACATGTGTGGGTCACCGCCACAAGATAGTTACAAGGGTAAGAAGAGCACAAACCCACTTTCCTGGGTATGTGATTTCAGTGTTTAGATTTTCAGCAGTTCTTCAGCACCCAATCTTCCTTCTCTTCTTTCTTCTGCTTCTTGGGAAGAAAGACAATTTGACTAAGCAACGTCACAGTTCTCCTAACAGATCAGAAAAATCCCGCCATTGCCTCTTCTTTCCCCATATGAGAGTTTCTTCCTAGACTGCTTTCTTTCTATTAGCTCTTTCAACCTATTCGCTCCATCCATAATATACACTTGTTGCAATTCTTTATTCAAGTCTCAATGGAGTATATTCACATACCTAGAAACTTACAGAATTTTCTTCAGTTCATCCAAGGGCAGACAAAATCAATTTCATCAGTAGTAATAATGAAAGGGGAAAAAAATGGCTTTCCCAGAGTCTCCCAGAAACTGCCTTTGAATTAATGTTCTAGGGAGATTAGTTCAAAAGAAGTCACTGTGGTTCAATGGAAAGACCACCAGGTGGGGAATCAGAGAACCTGGGTCCAGATCCCACGTATGCTATTTACCAATTATGTGTCTTCAGGCAATCATTTAATTGATTAGCAAGCATGTGACATTATTCTGTGACTATTATGTGACAAGGCACTGTGCTTCATGCTAGGTGTTGGGGGATACAAAAACAAAAATGAAGTCACTCCTGTCCTAAGGAGCTTATATTCTATCAAAAGGGACATGAACACATGCAAGTGTAGAAGAGTTGGTCTTTGACTAACCCACTGCCAAAAAGCCCAGGATGTTTATAATCATACAAGGACTATTGAAGTCCCTCCCAGCTCTAATGTGAGAGTCAGTGTGGCATGGTAGATAGAGCCTTGGACTCACAGTCAAGAGTACCTGAATTTGAATCCTACCTTGTATACTTACCAGTTGGGCAAATCACTTCATCTTTTTGTACCTCAATTTCCTTATCTGCAAAATAAGAAGATTGGACCCCCAAACTTAGAAAACCTCCTTCTGTTTAAAATGTATGATCCAATGGCAAATAACCAGGTGGTTAACTGACCACAGAGTTGTGACTATACTCGGTGGGTCCCTTTATGAAGTGTGAATTAAATTAGGACAGCCTGGCCATTGTCTGAAAGAAAGATTGGACACCCTGAGTGACCCTCAAAAGACATTTGAACAGTGTTAGTTCAATTGATTCTATACTAGGAGCAACTTTATGAAGTGTAGCATTTGTGGCTATCTCGGACAAGAGTGTGGAGGAGGTGGGGGAAGAGAGGACAGGGCCATAAATACGAGCCAGAAGGAAACACCCATCCACAAACTAGAGAGTCAGTCAGTTTGAGATATCTGAGGCACAGTTGAAGGAGCAAAGTCACATGTTCTACAGTTACATAGGTACAGAGAAAAAAAAAGATGCAATTTCAAGAAATGTGAACCCTGGTTAAAAAAAAAAAAAAAGAAGTAAGCAAGCCATGGATTAAAAAAACTTAGCCCTGGCATTGGAGACACAGATACTGGGAATCTTGGGGAAACAGGCCCAGGCTCAAAGGGGAATATTGGGAGCTGCTGTTCTTACATTGGCATTTTGGTAACTGACTTTTTGGAACCACTTGTGTCTACAGGGTAAGCATGAAAGATAAATCCAGGGATGACAACTTGTGAGCTGTGGTTTTAGGAGTGCAGACGAATAGTGTATCCTAGAACTTGGAAATGGTAGCTGCTTTCTAGAGGAGGTGCTCAAGAGGAGGTGCTACAGAAGTATGAACAAAATAAATAATCATTTTAATAGGAAGTGCTAAGCTAGTGGATGGGCATGGGAAACCAGCAAAGGCTTCATGTAAGAGGGGGCATCTGAGCTAAGACCTAAAAGAAGCTAGAGATTAGAAAGGTGGGTGTGAAGAAGAAGTACATTCTGGGAATGTGACCCTACACCCTAAGCAAAGGCACAAAGACGCGATGATTCAACATTAAGAAAAATCATTCACATAATTAATCATATTAAAAACAGGAACAGCTCAAACTGCACATCAGTAGATGCTTTAAAAGCTCAAGCAAAGTACAACACTCATTTGTGCTATATAAATAAACAAATAAATAAATCCTGAAGTATACCAGAGAAGGGCAACTTTTAATATGATTAAAAAAAACTTTTATCTCAAGTGAAAAGCTAGCATTACTTGCACTGGGACAACTAAAGAAACTTTTCCTATAATTATAAGAATAAATAAGAAATATAAGAATATATCCCTTTTCCTCAATGTTATTTGACATAGATCTAGAAATGCCCATGTTGATAATAACACAAGAGAATAAAATTAAAAGCTTAAATAAAAAATGAACACAAAGGAGACAATATTATTCTTATTTTCTACTAACAAGGTGGGTTATATAGAAAACCCGAGAGAATCATTAAATAAACTGGTTGAGATTATAAACTACTTAAGTTAATAACTACATACCAAATGAATCCACAAAGTCATCAACATTTCTCTATAGCAATAACAAATTCTGGAATAAAAGTAATAGAAAATAAAATGTCATTCAAAATAGCTACAAAGGAATCAAGTACGTGGAAGTCAATCCAGCAAGACACCCTGAAGACATGACAACTGCAAAACACTGCAAAGAAATGATGATTTAAATAACTGGAGGGCTGTTTAATATTCATGTTTGGGATGGGCATATATTATAAAAATAACACTACTAAAATTTAATTTATAGATTTAATGCTTTATCAAACAAATTCCCCTGACTGTATTTTATAAAGCTAGTTAAAATGATAATACATTTTTGTCCAAAAAATAACGAATTCCATTTGGAGCAACAAAAAGTCAAAATATGAATGAAAATGATGGGAAAATATGAATTAAAAGTGAATTGCCCTTTCATGCATCAAATTGTATAACAAAACAGCAATTATCAAAACTACTTGGTATTGGGTAAAAACATAAAAAAGTAGATAAGTGAAATAAATGATAAGAATTAAGAATGTGTGTATGTATAGACATATGTGTGTATATGTGTATATACATTTATACACATATATATTCATATTATGTAACCCAGGAATGAACTTCTCTAGGTAGGTGGAATAGATCATTTTGAGTATATAAAATTGAAAAGCTTTCATACAGACAAAAATCAATACATATAGGATAAGTGAATGTGTCAGTTGGGAGAAGAAAAAAATCTTTGCATCAAATATTTCTCATAAGTGATGAAATCCAAGCTATATGGGAAATTAATGATGGTATATAAGACCAAGAACCATTCCCCAAAGGAAAAGTGGTCAAAGCATATGAAGTAACTATTTACAAGAGGTAAATTACAACTATTAATAACAATATGAAATATTGCCCCAAACTGTTAATGATAAGAGAAATACATATCAAAACATCTCTGAGGTTTTACCTCACACTGAACAAATTGGCAAAAAATAACACAGAAGAGAAATAGAAAATAACAGAAGGTCTACGGAATACTGGCAGACTAATGCACTGTTGGGTGAGCTATGAATTGGTGCAGTCATTACGGAAACAATATGGAGCATATTACAAGACTATATTAACAGATAAAATAGATTAAAAATTAAAGAAACAGATCACAAACCTTGCAAGGGGGAGTTATAAAAGTAATAATGGAAGACTAACATCCTGGAATATACCAGAATTTTTCTGCCCACGCAGAGTAACTGATAGGTCTTTTTTTGTTTATTTACTTTAATTATAATTTCATCCTAAAGAGATCAACCAACAAACATTTATTAAGCCCAGATTATGTGCTTAATACATATGCAAAGTGCTGGAAAATGTTGACAAAACAAAAAAAAGAAGTTGTTTTTTTTCTGAATTTGATTCTCATTAACAAGGGAAAAGTGGTCACTGATTACTAATAAGGAAATGAGGATTTTAGGAGAAAGAAAACTACATCTTAGATTTGTGATAAAGAAGATGAGACAAAAATTAGTACAGTCTGTCATGCACTCTAGATTTGGAAAGGTCATATTTCAAAAGTCTCAGAGAAGGGATTTTTACAGTGGATCTCAACCCAAGAAGGATGGGAAATTCTCAAGAACAAAATTCTGAACACTGAAAGAAAAACTCTGAATAGGAAAGGGAGTAGTCATCTAAGGAAATGGTACAGATGCACAGAGAAGTCATCAACCAATATAGGTTTTGGTTTTGTGTGTTTGTTTGTTTTTTATGTCCGGGAGATGAAAGCAAAAGTAGTAACAAGATAGGTAAAGACACATGCCATGATCCTATAAGAAAAGTGCCAGCAATGCCAAAGGTTTAATGGACTGAGGTCAGCAAGGAAAGCTAAAGACAATCAAAAGGACATTTAGTTAAACTGAAGAAAAAGGGGGAAACCTAGCACAGGTTGTTCCTCAGGCTGGGTGAGGGTTTGGAAAGCCAAAGAGAGGTTGTTCCTCAGCACAACTGGAAAAGAGCAGATGGAAGAGTTATTGACGTCTTCTTTTGCTCATTTTCTCTGCCCATTAAAATGATTGTTGAACTGGAAACAACAACAAAAAAATGACTTTATGGTGTTGATATGTAGGATAAGTAATAAGGTGGTAACCAAGTGCCTAACTGTCCTTAATTTCAAGTCAATCAGATCCACAGTTACTAAAAAACTTGTTGATGCGATTGTTAAGTCACTATCCATGATCTTGCCAAGATTAAGGAAAACTGGAGCAGCACCTCAAGATCAGAGAAGAGAAAATGTCCCAATTTTTTTAAAAATGGGAGAGCCTGAAATCTGTCAACTGTTTACCATTGACCTATATTCCAATTACAGACAAAATGTCAGATTATCTTTTGAATGTGATGGATATCAAATACTGCAGTAAGCAAGCAGCGATAGCCAAGAGGCAGTGTGGCTTTCCGTAGACCACGCTTACATATATGTACACAGACATATAGGCATATGTATGTATATATGTGTGTACATATACGTGTGTTGTGGGGAGAGAGGCTCCTCTCTCTCCCCTTAGCTCCAGTCTTGAATCACCAATTACTTATTAGATATTTCCAACTGGACAGCCCAGAGACATCTCAAACTCAAAATGTCCAAAACTAAATTCCCTATTTCCATTGAAATTCTTCTAGTCTCCCATGCTTGGGAATTTGGCATTCTCTATGATGCCTGGTTCTCCCTCATTCTATATAGGCAATCAGTTGCCAGATCTTGCCTTTTCTAACTCCGTGGCATCCTTCACAGCTGACCTTTCTCACCATTCACACAACTGCCAACTTTGTCCATGTCCTCATTACCTACAACCTTCATTGCTGTAATAGCCCCCTAATTGGTCTTCTAGCCTCAGGCAACTTGTCAATTTATCTGTCTTTCACACTGAGGCCAAAGCGATCTCCCTTGAGTGTAGATCATAATATATGACTTTCCTTCTTAATAAACTCCACTGGCCCATTGCCCCTTGGATAAAATGCAAACTCCTCAGTTTAGTATTAAAGCCTCTCACACCCTGGCTCTACCCTACTCTCTCCAGCCTTATTTAACATCACTGCTTGCTTCTGTACTCTGATACCCAGATAAATTGGTCTAATTCCTCTTCCCATCTCCCATAGCTGTGTGTTGCCTACAATGCATCCCTCCTTACTTCTGGCTCCTAGAAGTTCTCCCCTCCTTTAAGCTATAGCTCAAGCATCGTCTTCTGGATGAAGCCTTTGCAAATTCCCTAAGTACTAGTGCCCTTCCTCCCAGACAATATCATATTGAACTCCTTTGCTACATCTATTTATTGTATATGCCTAGATAGGCACTTGCTGTCTCCGCCATTAAAACTCGAGTTCTGTGTGCAAAGAGATTGTTGCATTCTTTGTGCATGTGTCCTCAGACTTCAGTGCAGAGTCTGCATGGAGTAAGCACTCAATGAATAACTGGATATTGAATGATTCACCAAGCTGTGAACATTTTTATACTGGGATTGGTAATGTGGTTAGAGTTGTGTTTTAGGAATATCAATTTGACAACTATATCGATAATGACTTGGAGACTGAATAATGTGTAGCTATGTAGATAATGAATTGGAGATGGAAGAGACTGAAGGAAGGAAGGTCAATGGAGGGGCTATCACCCTAGTCCAGAAGACAGCTGATGACTTTGATTAGGGTAGCAGCTCTGTAAGTGAGCAGAAGGGGATAGAGGAAAGGCGTATGGAGGAAAGATTGACAAGATGTGAAAACTGATTGGAGGTGGAAGGTGAGGAAGAGGGAAGAGTCATTGGCAGGTTGCCTGGGAGGGTGCTGGTGCTCCTAATAGAAATGGGGAAGTGTAGAGGAGGAATATATTTAGGAAAAAACATGAATTCTGTTTTGAATAGGTCAAATTTGAGGTTACTATGTGATATCCAAATGGAGAGAGACAGCTGGCAATTTTTAATAGAAGATTATAATCCAGGAGAAGGACTAAGACATAGAGATGATCCTTTAACCCAGTTCATCAGGATTGAGAATATAGGGAGAAAAGTTAAGAGGGTCTGGGATAGAGCCAATGTTTACTCAGGAAGAGGATGATTCTGCAAAGGAGACTGAGAAGGGATACTCAGACTTGGAGAAGAACCAAGAGAGAGCAGTGTTGAAGACACAAAGAGAGAAATGTTCAGGGATAGGGAAATGCCAATGCAAAGAGGTTAAGAAAATGCATCTACTTCTGCAGTGGAGATGAGTGGTAATCTTGGAGAGAAAGGTTTCAGTCTAGTGGGGCAACAGCCAAGTTAGAAGGTGAAGTGAACAAATGGAAACCAGGAATTCTTGGTTCAGCCAAGTAAGCTGGAAATGAGGGAATGAAGGCTGTGAGTGTAGACAAACCTTTCTGGGATTTTGGCTGTAAAAGAAAGAAGACATATAGAACAAAATTATTTGAGCTGATAGCAAGATCAACTGAAGAATTTTGTTTGTTTTAAAGATGGATGGAGATGAAGACCTATTTCTAGGCAGCAAGTAGGCACATCATGTAGGTATAACATACATAGACTTCAGCAAAGGATTCGACAAAGTTTCTCAAGGTATTTTTATGGGCAAAGTTGAGTACCATAGGCAAGAAACTAGCAACTTATGGAGATTCAGAGTGGTTTGAATGTCTGGTCACAAAACATAGTCATTAATAGTCTAATGTCAGCTTGGAAAGCAGTCTCCTGTGGCTTTAGGCCCTGAGATGTCAATAATCACTTTAGAGAAAGCAGGAGATGGCGTGCTCATCATGTGTGCAGGCAACTTCAGAATCCAATGAGGACCCACTTTATTACATTGGGGAGAAGCCACTGTGGCATATGCAACATCAAATGAGTAATTACTTCAGAGGGTCATTCAGGCTGATGTGCATTATTGTCACATTTTCCACCTGCCATGGAAAATCTCTCCCCAGCCCAGGGAGTCAAACCAAACCTCCAGGTCTATTGCCCAGCCAGGCCCTTCCGTCAAACACTGTGCTTTTCTCCAAGAGTAACTTTCATAGTTTAATATTTCAGTTGTAAATGGCAAGATTGGCTATTACCAGGCCCCAAGGAACTGCTCATTGCTGACTTGCTCTGGGGAGCCTCCACTAGTAGACACCAGCAGCTTACACCAAAGCAGAGAATAAATTTTTCTCTCCAGATACTATTAGCTTGTATTTGTAAAAGCATCAGGAACATGACAGTAGTTAAGGCAGAACTGTCTCTTTGGCTACAGCCCCCTCAGGGCTCTGAGTTTATAAATGACTGTCTGGCTAGAGAACCACTCTGGCAGAAAAAGTGCTGTTGTGGCTGTGTGTTTTTTTTTTCCTTTTAAATCAAGAAATAATTTAGAATCCAATAAGCCATTCATTGTTAAGTGAGGTGAAAATGTCATTGATAACCAGGTTGTGTTTCTTTACTTTACCCTAGCTAAGAATATAGCCACCCAACAAATGCCAAGAACTTGGTATTGAGGAAAGGGGAATGTTTCCATTAAAAAATAAAAGTTGGGGAGGGAATGGCTCCTGAACCCCAGCAAAGCTGTGTTTATGTAGTGATATGAAATGACCTGCATAATCTCTCATCTCTGAAAGACAAGTTATTACAACACTAGCATGGCAGAGCTGGAAGGGATCTAAAGGCCATGACCCACACCCGGACAAGAAGCCCAGTCCAACCTGTGGCAGAAAAGCCCCAGGGAAGAGGGCTGCCCCACCTTCTGAGAAAGCCTTCCTACTTCGGGATGCCTCGATGCCTAACAAGTTTTCCCAGACATCTGAGTAACATTTACCACTTTGATTTCTCCCCCTAAAGGGCCTAGATCCGTCCTCTGAGACCAAGCAGAACAAAATCAATTTATGCTTCACAACACAGCCCTGTGAACACGTGAAGATGCTGTCACATCACCCTAGAGTGGTCACAAACCTCCCTAAGTCCTCCAGCTTATCTTCATAGTGCCTGGCCTCCAGCTCCTTCACCAGCCTCACTGCCATTCTCAGAATGATAGTAATATGGCTTGGAAAATGCCTTACAAGTATTATCATAATAACCCTAAGAAGGAGGTACCCACAGGTATTACTATCTTCATTCTACAAATGAGGAAATTGAAGGATAGTGAGGTAACATGACTTCTCAATCAATCAATAAACACCCATTAAGTGCTTACTATGTGCTGGACTCATGTTGGCTAGCCATTATACCATCAGCCGACTTGCTCATAATCTAACAAAAGTCTAGCTAGTAAAACTCAGAGATGATATTCAGACCCTGGGGTGCTACTCTCTACCATACTATCTCCCAACATCTACTCTAAAATGAGGCAAGAGAGGGGTGGAGCCAAGATGGTGGAGGGAAAGCAGTGACTTGCTTGAGCTTTCCCCCAAACCCCCTCCAAATACTTGTAAAAAAAATGGCTCTAAACAAATTCTAATGCAGCAGAACCCACAAAAAGACAGAGTGAAACAAATTTCCAGCCCAAGACAACCTGGATGGTTAATCAGAAAGGTATATCGTGCCGGGCTGGGAGAGGAGTGCAATTCGGCATTGGAGTGCAGGCCACAGGGAACCTGGAGCAGGCCTCAGAGGACTGAATCACAGGCAGCTGTGGTGGTTTCCAGACTTCTCAACCCATGAATGCCAAAGACAACTTAGAAGGTCAGTGGGAAAAGTCTGTGACTGCGAGCTGAGACAGAAGCTAGGTCACAGCCACAAGTCCCCAGGGTGGCAGCTGTCTCCTGAGCTTCCAGTCCACAGACTAAGGGGGAATCGAGTGGCTGATCAGTGGGGTATTGCAGGGATCTCTTTGCCAGTGCTGAGGCAGGAATCTCTTGCTTTGCCCATGCTTGGATCTGGGTCACAGTTCTGAGAGGCGGTCCTGAGGTGAGGAGGAATGTTGGTATGGTAGAGATTGTTGTGGTGCTGGAGAAGAAACATCTCACCCCTTATCATACCACCTTGGAAGAACTGAAAATGTACAGGTCCCTAGAAGTATCTCTGAAAACAGCTGTACAAATCACTGAAGCTTGGGACAATACATTCTCCACATTGGAAACAGACTCTTACCTTAATAAAGAGTTTAAAACTCAAGCAATTGACCGAGATCATGAGTAAGCAATGCAAAAAGATTCAGACTATATTATCTTACTTTGGAGACAAAGAAGATCAAAACGCAGAACCAGAAGAAGACAACAAAGTCAAAGTTCCTATATCCAAAGCCTCCAAGAAAAATATGAATCAGTCCGAGGCCTTGGAAGATCTCAAAAGGGATTTTGAGAAGCAAGTAAGAAAAGTAGAGGAAAAACTGAGAGTGATGCAAGAAAATCATGAAAAACAAGTCAACAGCTTGCTAAAGGAGACCCAAAAAAATACTGAAGAAAATAACACCTTAAAAATAGCCTAACCTAAATGGCAAAAGAGGTCCAAAAAGCCAATGAGAAGAAGAATGCCCCCAAAAGCAAAATTGACCAAATGGAAAAGGAAGTCCAAAAGCTTACTGAAGAAAATACTCCCTTAAAAATTAGAATAGAACAATTGGAAGCTAGTGACTTTATGAGAAATCAAAACACTATAAAACAAATCCAAAAGAATGAAAAATTAGAAAACAATGTGAAATATCTCATTGGAAAAGCAACTGACCTGGAACATAGATCCAGGAGAGAGAATTAAAAAATTATTGGACTATCTGAAAGCCATGATCAAAAAAAGAGCCTGAACATCATCTTTCAATAAATTATCAAGGAAGACTGCCCTGATATTTTAGAACCAGAGGGAAAGATAGAAATTGAAAGAATCCACCTATCTCCTCCTGAAAGAGATCCCCAAAGGAAAACTCTTAGGAATATTGCAGCCAAATTCTAGAGTTCCCAGGTCAAGGAGAAAATATTACAAGCAGCCAGAAAGAAATGATTCAAGTATTGTGGAAACACAATCAGGATAACACAAGATTTAGCAGCTTCTATGTTAAGGGACCGCAGGGCATGGAATATAATATTCCAGAGGGTGAAGGAGATAGGATTATAACCAAAAAATCACTTACCCAGCAGAACTGAGTATAATCCTTCAGGGGGAAAAATGGTCATTCAGTGAAATAGAAGACTTTCAAGTATTCTTGATGAAAAGACCAGAGCTGAATAGAAAATTTGACTTTCAAATATAAGACTCACATGGAACATGAAGAGGTAAACAGGAAAAATAAATCATAAGAGACTTATTAAGGTTGAACTGTTTACATTCCTGCGTGGAAAGATGATATTTGGAACTCATGAGACCTTTGTCAATATTAGGGTAGTTGGAGGGAAAAAATTACATGTATGTATATAGTTGTATGTATGTATATGAGTTGAAGATGAAGGGGTCATATCTAGACAGTAAAATTAAGGAGTGAGAGAGGATTATACTGGGAGAAGGAGAAAGGGAGAGGTAGTACGGGGTAAATTATCTCACAAAAAAACAGAAAAGAAAAGGCTCTTACAGTGGAGGGGAAACAGGGGAAGGTGAGAAGGAATGAGTGAATCTTATTCTCATAGGATTTGACTTAAGGAGGGTATAACATACACACTGAATTGGGTATGGAAATCTGTCTTACCCTACAGGAAAATAAAGGGGGAAGGGGATAAGAGAGAACAGGGATGAAAGAGAGGAGGGCAGATTGGGAAAGGAGGTAATCAGAAGCAAATACTTCTGAGGAGGGACAGGGTCAGAAGAAAGAATAGAATAAATGGGGGGGCAGGATAGGATTAAGGGAAATAGAGTTAGTTTTTCATAGCATGTCTACTACGGAAGTGTTTTGCATAACTGCACATCTATAACTTATATTGAGTTGCTTGCCTTTTCAATGAGAGTGGGTGGAGAGGGAGGAAGGGAGAAAATTTGGAACTCCAAATTTTAAAAACACATGTTTAAAAAAAATATTTTCACATGCAACTGGGAAATAAGAAATACAGAAAATGGGGTCCAGAAATCTATTCTGCCCTACAGGAAAATAGAAGGGGAAGGAGATAAGAGAAGGGCAGGGGAGAAATAGAAGGGAAGGCAGATTGGGGGAAGGAGTATTCAAAATTCATGCCATCTTGGAGTGGGGGGAGGAGTGAGATAGGGGGAGAATTTGGAACTCAAAATCTTGTGGAGGTGAATGTTGAAAACTAAAAATAAATAAATTTATTAATAAAAAAATTAAATTAAATTAAGTTAAATTAAATGAGGCAATAGGTGGTCTAACCAGCACAGGGCACAGAAGGATGATCCCCTCCCCAGAGCCAGACATCGTGACTCTCATAGTGCATTGTATGATTGCATTCATTCACCTGGCTTTCCTATCACACTATTGACTCATAGGAGCTTGCAGCCTACTAAAGCTTCCAGATCTTTGTCCGATGAGCTATTGGCTGGGCAGACCTTGCCAGCCACATGAAACAGAAAAGTACTTTGAGGAAGAATTAGGAGGCAGTCAGATAAATCAAGCTACCACAGCCACCTTTACCACCACCTAACCCTCAGACCTCAATGGAAACAGCCCAGAATGCTAAGCCTATAAGTCCTGAGAAAACAGGGCCAGTACACAACCCCCACTCCCATGCCCAGATCATAAGACTTGATTCTAGTTCTGCTCCCAAAGCCATCACTGAAGCTGCCAAATAACTAAGAGCTCTGCATAGAGCTGAAGCAAGAAGGCTCCCTCAGGGAAAGACAAGAGGCAGCAGAAACCAGGCAAGTCCTGACGCCATTGCCACCTTGACCGATGACTGGCATGAAGTAGATACTTAATAAATTTGTGTTGACTGTCTGACCATTGACCACCACCTATCATCGGACATTGTTGGAGATAGCCCAGAACCTGAGGCAAGAGCCTTGGGAAGAGCAGCAGACACCAGCCCAGCCCAGATGGATGAAAGCCATCATCCAGGGAATTAACCCTTGTGGGGTTGCTACCTCTCAGTTAAAAGTTCAGGGGCTATAACCCCTGCCTTCCCAGCAGCCTCAGCTACAGAAAACCCAGATAATAAAGTACTTACCCCTACAATGCCTAACAGCATGGAATGACTGAACATCAGACAGACATATCATCTTATCAATGGGAATAACATGGCCAGGAGCAGAGTAGGCACTTAATGAATGCATGTTGACTGGACTTGACATTAGAGAAAACTAATTACTATCTGCTTTGCTGCTATACTCTGAGATGGTGTATGGGATATTCAAGAAGACCTAGTCCCTCTGGTGTGAGGCTTTTTTAGGGCTTTTTAGGGCTGCTCATCCACCTTTGATGTCTACTTGGACCCAACTCTCACTTGTGGCTCCAAGAAACTGGAGCATGCACAGCAGCCACACCTCAGTAACCCACTTTGGTGGATGGGCTACATCAGGTTGAGGGTAACCAAAAGGCTTTAAACATGTTGGTGAGTTCGGGGGTGTCTACCCGTAGCATGAGAAGACTTCCCCCAGTGGAATGGGCAGATGAGAACAATTTATTCCAACAGCCATGAAGGCGGCTGAAGCAGGAGCTGAGGAGTGCTTAGAGCCTGGTCCAACGTTGAAAATGCCAAGGTCATCCACTGCATCCCAGGTGGTCACCAGTTGTCCAGACTTTGTGTTGCCATTGGACGTTGATGACTCTGGAAGAGAGAGTGAGGCTGACAGCTTTGTGCTCATTTGCTTCACTTGAATCCACCTCACACATGACAGCCACACCCTGTGATGCCAATGGGCCTCTTCAAAAACAAAGGACAAACAACAACAGCCTAAGGACCATGGGAATTTTCCATGTGGCCAGTAGATGAAGTCTCTTCTGTGTTTGGTTACTTCCTATTAGAATTCAGGTTCTTGAGGAACAAGGACTTCTTGCTTTTCTATTTGTATCCCTAGGTCTTGTTTTTATCCATTTGTGTCCCTAGGACAGTGCTTGGCACACAGTAAGGATGTGATATTTTTTCATTCATTCATTCATTTGTAGAAGGAGGATGGAGCAGACAAGTTCCGGAGATTACTGAATCTCTAGAAGTGCTCATGAAATTAATGGACGCTTTCAAAGTCAAATGACTAGGCTTAGGGAGCTCTGTGAGAGCCTCTAGGGTATTCAGAGAAAGGCAAAATATTGGCAGATACTGAATCATCAAAAATTACCCAGGGTGCAGCACAAATTTGTCATTGTTCACCTTAGTGGCAACAAGATCTTCCTTCATTTCCTTAGGTCAGTGGTTCCTTTCCTAACCACAACCCTGGCAACATTGGCAAGCTCTCAAGAAAGACAACCAAATGGACGAGGCCTCAGTTCCTGCTTCTGTCTCTGCAGAGACCCTTCTGCTTGGCAGAGAAAACCAACCAAATGCCAGGTGAGTGACTCTGCCTTTTCCGTAAGTCCCATTGGTGTTGTCCTGAGCTCAGCATTCCTCCACAGCTTGTGTTTTCTGCTCTACGTCATCGTTTCTAACACTCGTCTTCTGGGGCTGAGCCAGGCCTCTGGATTTGTCCTCCAGCACTCACCTGTGCATCCGTCTTCTGCTCATGCCTTTTTAAACTCGATGTTGGTGAGGCCCTTGTATATTGCTATTGTTTGTTAGGCTGCCCCCTCTTATCCTCATCACTGGAATGGTTTCTTTGGGTCCTGAGAACTTCCTCCTTGAGATATTCCAGTCCCTCCTGGGCTGGCATCTTTTAGAATTTGCATGTATAGAATCTTTCCTATCTGGTATCTGTACCTTTGAAATATTCTCTCCCTAAAAGCTGGGGGTAGAAGCCAGCCCATTTCTGGCTTTCCTCTCCTCTCTCACACTTTCAAAAGGAAGTAGCAACTTCCATGAAAAGTCCCCATCATTTCAAAGCATCTCTACCCAAGTCAAATCTGTTTTCTTCCATTCAATCCCATGGATATCTGTAAAGAACCCACTATGTGCTGGGCATGAGAAATGCAAAGACAGAGAAAACTGTCATTGCCGTCAAGGATCTTACATTCAACAGCGAAGGGGTAAAATATATGCATATCACATTGATTAAAAAGTCTTTATGAAACACTTTCAAGCGGGTGAGGAGGAGCAGTAATACCTTTAAGATGAGGATTAGCATGACCCATGGATGCTAAGAGGGCAGGTGAAGAGTGACAGTGGTCCACACATGGCCAACAATGTGTGCAAAGCCACAGAGGTGAGAGTTGAAATATTCTGTCCAGGCAACAAGGATTAGGTGAGTGCAGCTGGAATGTAGATTGTCTGAGAAGGATTAATGTGAAATCATGCTGGAAAGGCAGGTTGAAAAGGTATTTAAATGGCAAACAGGAATTTTTAGATTATCCTAGATCCAATGGTGGGTCACTGAGCTTTCTGAGCAGGAGAATAATAAGGTCAGACCAGTGCTTTAGGAATATTAATTTGGGGGCAACTAAGTGGCACAGTGGATAGAGCACTGGCCCTGAAGTCAGGAGGATCTGAGTTCAAATCCGCCTCAGACCAAACACATGACACTTACTACCTGTGTGAACCTGGAAAAGTCACTTAACCTCAATTGCCTAAAAAAAAAAAAAAGGAATATTAATTTGGTAGCAGTATGGGGAATGGGTTAGAGAAGAGAGAGACCAGAGGTCTAGAGGCAACCTTGTTGTTCATTGTAATCGTCCAGGTGAGAGGTGAGGATGGCCTGAACTAGTTGCTGCTGCAAAAGTGGAGAGAAGAAACATGTGTGAGGGATATTGGGATTATAGAGAATGGACAACTGCTTTGGTGTGGGGGAAGGGGAACACAGAGTTGAGGTTGTGACCTGGGGAACTCAAAGAACAGTGAAAATAGTGACTTTGGAGAAATATGTAAGTTAGGAGGAGAGCTGGCTCTGTGGGAACACTAATGAGTTCTACTCTGCACATATTGAGTTTGAGATGCATATGAGGCATCTAGATGTGATGTGTCCCGGAGAAACTGGCCATGAAGGACTTTTAGAACTCAGGTAGGATCTCAGGCTAGATCTGTAGGTCTGAGAGTCAAAGGAGAGACAGACACAGAGACAGAGACACAGAGATAGAAACAGAGACACAAAGACAGAGACACACAGAGATAGAGAGAATGTAGAGAAAAAAATTTCTACATTCTCAGAATCCACAAATGCTGGCTAGAAATAGTTTTTGTGTTTATCTAAACCATGCAGTGGGTGCTCAGTAAACATTTGGTTGTTAATGGAATCACAGGGTCATAGATTTAGAGCTGTACTGGACCTTTAAAGGGCATGGCATCTAACCACCTCATCTTTCTGGGGAGGAAACTGAGGCATAGAGAGGTTAGACTTTCTCAAGATCATACCGCTTGTTAGTGTCTAAGGCAGGATTTGCATTCAGATCCTCCCTATTCCAAGTGCAATGCTGTAGCCACTGTTTCTTGAATGAATGTTACCTTTCCACCTTGTCTGGGAGACTAAAGGAGTACACATTGAAAGAGATAAGGAAATCATGAAATTAAATTAGAAAGTCTAAGGTTAAGAAGGAAGGTTTGGGATTAGTTAAGCTCTGAGCTGCCTCCTCACTCTGATATTCAGATTCCAAACTAATGACAGCCTCAGAAAATGATAGAAAACCAGTTCACTAGAAATTGAGGGTCTCCATAACTGTAATGAAAAAAGATAATTGGGAAATTTGAGTCAATTCAGGCTCTAAAAAAAATTTAGTCTGCATAATTTTATAGTAATTACACCTGGACCTTCACCTATCCATCCATTTTCATGGTGTTTAGAATGAGAAGGGTCTGACCCTTTCATTTTCTAGGTGCAGAAACTGAGACCCAGAAACTAAAGTGGGATCACAGGAGATTCAGAGCTGTTTTTGGTCTCTTCTGCTGGTCAGTCATGCACAACTCTTTGGGACCCCACTTAGGGTTTTCTTGGCAAAGATATTGGAGTGGTTTGCCATTTCCTTCTCCAGTTCATTTTGCAGATGAAGAAACTGAGGCAAACAGGGTAAAATGCCTTGCCCAGGGCTACACAGCTAGTGAGTGTCTGAGGTTAGATTTGAACTCAGGAAGATGAGACTTCCTGACTCCAGACTGAGCATTCTATGCACTGGGCCACCTAGCTGCCTGGAAAGAATCTTAGAGGACACCAAATCCAAGCCCTTTATTTTATAAATAAAGGAAACTGAGGCATAAATCAGTGAAATGACTTACTCAGGGTCACACTAAGCTAATAAGTGACTAAGGCAGCATTTAAATTTTCCAAATGTTCTTGACTTCAAATCCAAGTAATTTTCTCAAGGTCCCATCAGCGTTTGCTATTTCACTAGCATTGAACATAAG
Organism: Vombatus ursinus; assembly: GCF_900497805.2. NCBI lineage: Eukaryota > Metazoa > Chordata > Mammalia > Diprotodontia > Vombatidae > Vombatus > Vombatus ursinus. The sequence continues at coordinate 2,726,448 of NW_020954623.1, read as the reverse complement.
CACCTGTCTTCCCCAAGACAAATTTCCATGAACATTGAAGAATAGAAAAAGAAAAGCAAGTATATGAAGTTTCTCATTTGGCCCACCTTAATTTTTCCCATGACTGTGGCAGATGGACTGGTAGTTATATTCATTGATACTGTACTCACTTCTTCAGCCTACAACACAGACAGACGCTGCTTTCAATCGACAGTAATTATAGCCTTTTCATTGCACCCGTGGATCAAGCTGATTACTTCAAAATGCAATGAAAGGTAATTGGTGCTAATCAGCTTGAAGAGTGCAGCACAAAATTAACTGGAATTAATTTCATGCTCTCAGGTAACCTTTATCTTCTGGATTGAGGGGCTTGGCAGTGACTGTTTCAGCCCTAGACCGTCACTGGGCTCTCTGTACTTGATTACAATGCTGCACATAAGAATAGTTATAAACCGGATGCAATATCAGGAGACCTCCATTACATCAGTATTCAAATCAGTTTAATGAGCATTTAATAAAGCACCTACTATGTGCCAGGCACTGGGAATACTGTGACTAAATAGTCCCTGCCCTCAAAAACCTCTCACTCTACTGAAGAGATGCAACATGTTTCTATAAAAATAGAAACAAATAAATACAAAGTAATTTGAAAAGGAAGCGACTAGAGAGAGCGGGTGTAATCAGGAAGGGCCTCATTTAGGAGGTGGCACCTGAGCTCTACTTGGAGGGAAGGTGTGGATGCCAAGAGGCCAAGGTGAGGAGGGAGGAAATTCTGGATATAGGGATAAAGTTGATGTCCCAAACAATTTGCTCCTTCGTCAACTTCAGCATCATAAATGTGATGTGAGATAGCCGTGCCCACGAAGGGGCGTTTAATGAAGCAGAAACAATTTTATGAGAATGTCTGGCTCCAGGTACTTAAATCTGACTAATTTTAGAGCTCTCTAAATATTGGGATCTTCAGGTGACCAACTGTTCAGTGGTACTTTGATTATAAGCCAACCAGTGGAGTCTGCTCTCCCTAGTAGAGCTATATTCAGAATTAAAGTGAGAATGTGAGGAGAGAAGATGAATTCATCTGGAAACAGTATTTTAGCCTTTGTAGCAGTACAATTTCCAAATCAAGCTTTGCAGGTATCCCTCTGCCCTCTCTCTGGTCCACCAAAGCCAATGTTGAAGGCCACGAAAGCCCTCTCTCCTCCTACCATCAGTGTTTCATGCTATTTGTATTTTAGTCCAGACAGTCACTTTTCCAAACTGTTTATTTTTTCCTGTGTCTACACACACATTTAAATCTTTTTGACAGTCCTAATTTGAAAGGATTTACCCAACACTTTCTATTTTTCATCATTCCCTTACCTCATACCCTCTTTAAGGAGAGAAATGGTAACATTCACATTATTGTCACTTCAACCTGCTTCTTACTGACCTGTCCCTAGGGGCCAAGCATGACTGTGCATGGAATCCGCTTCTGGTCTCTCCCCTCTCCCATCATCAGGAGTCAATCTTTCCCTGAAGAAAGAATAGTTAACTCTAAAACCTACCACTCCACCATATTATGCAAAAAAGCAACATTGGCATTGGGACTTGAAAGAATTAGGAGAAATCCAAAAGGGGAAGAAGGAGATTGGAACTCAGTGGGCTTTAAATTCCATCCCAATTCCAGCATTCCAGGATCTGATTGGTAAACATTAAAAAAAAAAGGGAAATCAGAGTGTCTGAGCATGGGAGCACCCACCAACGGCTTCTTTTTTTAATTACCTAGATATATAACTAGTTTCCAGGTAGTCTCCTATCAGCAAAGGAGCTGATCAGAAATGGAGTTTTTTCTAGGTAGAAAGAAGACCTAAAGGATCGTGGGAGGTAGGAGCCCCTCTCTAATAATGAGACAAATGAACATTAAGACAATTCTGCAGCACCACATCATGCCCAGAAGATTGGCTACAGTGACCAAAAAAGGAAAATGGCAAATGCTATATGTGTTGTGGGAAAACATGCATGGTTGGCAGTGCTGTGAACCAGTCCAACCATGCTGGAGAACAATTTGGAACAATGTCCTAAAAGCTGTTTTGACCCAGGGATACCACTACTAGGTCCAGCATTTCTTAAACTGCGGGGCACAATGGGGTCGTACCCTATGGTTTAAGAAATACTGAAGGAGTCACAAGTAGAAAAAGTTTAAGAAGCCCTGTTCTATGCCACAAAGAAATTTAAAAAATAAAAAGGAGGAAAAGGTCTCATGTACAAAAATATTTATAGCAGCTATTTTTGTGGTGGCCCGGAATTGGAAACTGAGGGGAATTCCCTATCAACTGGGGAATGGCTGAACACGTTATAAAATACTAGTGTGCTCTAAGAAGTGACAAAGGGGATGGTTTCAGAAAAACCTGGGAAGAATTATATGAACTGATGCAGAGTGAAGTGAGCAGAACCAGAAAAAGAGTTTCTACGATAACAGCAGACCTGTCAGTGAGTCAGGAGGATGTCCACCCCAAGCATGTGAAAACTCCCCCAGGCAGAATGGACAGATGAGAACAATTTGTTCCAATGGCCATGAAGATGGCTGAAGCAGACGCTGTGGTGCACTTAGAGCTTGGTCAGACATTGAAGATGCCAAGGCCATCTGCTGCATCCCAAGTCATTGCCACTTGTTTTGACTTTTGTCTTGCCACTGGACTTCAATGACTTTGGAAGAGAGAGTGAGGCTGACAAGTTTGTGCAACTCTGCCTCACTTAAATCCAATTCACATGCAAATCCAGACATCACCCCAAGATGACATTGATATTCTTCAAAAACAAAGGATGAACAACAACAATAACTTAAAAAAAATCAACTTTGAAAGACTTAGTAACGGAACAATGCAATGACCAAGAATAATTGTAAAGGACTAGTGATGAAACATACTCTCCACCTCCAGAGAGAGAGCAGACAGACTCAGTGCAGAGTGAAGGGGATTTCTCTTTCCTGGTCTTGCCTTTTTGGGGAGTGGGGAGGAGGGCAGGACTTGGCTAATGAGGAAGGTTTTTTTTGGCAAGACTATACATATTTGTAATGGGTTTTGTTTATCTTGCTTTCTCAGTGGTCAGGAGAGGGAAAAGGGGAGGAAGAGAATTTGGTAATGGAAATAAAATAAAATTGAATTTGGAAAAACAAAACCAAACAAAACAAAGATGTGAACACCTGGATAGAATTTGCTAACTCACTGAGACCTGGAGAATCCCCACCCACCCCTCACCTTCTGCTCCTTCCCCTCCTCTGCCCCATTGCTCTCTGTGAGAATAGAATTACTTGTTTCCTGTTCTTTTTCAATCTTACTTATTTGCTGTTTGTACTTTTATCATGGGTTTTGTCTCCAGACAGACAAACTGACTATTTTGTTGCATTCTAAGTATTTGCCATAAATGAGGTAACCACACCATGAGGAAAAGCAAAAGGGAAACCAGTGGCTAGACTTAAATGCAAGTCTATGTTGAAATGCACTCTTTCTCTCTGTTTATTCCTCTCTATTCCTTCCTCCATCCCTCCGTTCCTCCTCCTTCCTTTCTCTCTCTCTCTCTTTCTTCTCCTTCTCCTTCTCCTTCTCCTTCTTCTTCTTCTTCTTCTTCTTCTTCTTCTTCTTCTTCTTCTTCT